>NC_047589.1:416966-732897 GCF_011004845.1 Esox lucius
TAGATCCATGTGCTAAGATACTGCTTATCTTGGGAAGAGACATCATCCAAGTCCACAAAGTGAGGAAACAGCTCAATGGTTTGAACAATTCACCATACGCACAAAAACTCGACTTTGGCTGGGTTGGCGTGTTCCGCACAAACATACTTCACGATGGACGTCCAAGCATATGTGAGCCATGTCCTAATCAGATACAGGTGAAAGAGAAGCCGAGCAGTAAAGATCATTCCATCTCTTTACGTGGCTGTCATTCGTACCCATCCACCTGCCCTGAGTACTTGTTGGGTAACACTATTTTCGAACGGACAAAAGACGATGAAAAGATAGCCCCTTCCATTGAAGATCGAGCATTCATGAAACTGATGGACAAGGAAATGTTCATTGACAGCTCAAACAGCTGGGTGGCACCTCTTCCTTTCCGGAATCCGCACCAACAGCTACCCAACAATAGGGACTTGAGTTTGAAACGTCTCTTGTCACTCCGTCAGACACTAAAAAAGAGGCCTCAAATGCAGGAACATTTCATCACATTCATGCAAAGGATTTTCGATGCAGGTCATGCAGAATTAGCTCCACCTGTGAAGGAAAATGAGGAATTGTGGTACCTGCCGATATTTGGGGTCTATCACCCTCGCAAGCCAGGACAGATCAGAGTTGTTTTTGACTCAAGTGCACAGTACAAAGGCCTTTCTTTGAATCAAGTGCTTCTCTCAGGACCTGACCTGAATAACACCCTGCTGGGTGTTTTGCTGCGTTTCCGTAAAGAAGCAGTCGCCTTTATTGCTGACATTGAACAGATGTTCCATAGCTTTGTGGTAAGAGAGGATCACCGCAACTTTCTCCGCTTCTTGTGGTTTGAAGACAATGACCTCTCTAAGGACGTCATGGAGTATAGGATGAAGGTCCATGTTTTTGGGAATAGGCCCTCTCCCACGGTAGCGATCTATGGACTTCACCGTGCAGCTCAACATGGAGAACTTGAGTTTGGGAAAGACGCAAGAGCCATCGTGGGGCGTAATTTTTATGTGGATGATGGCCTGAAATCAGTGCCCACAGCTGAGGAAGCAGTTGATCTGTTAAAAAGAACTCAAGAGATGCTAGCAAGTTCCAACTTGAGGCTTCATAAAATAGTATCTAACAGTCCTGCTGTAATGAATGCCTTTCCTGTGGAGGATCATGTGAAAGACCTCAAGGACCTCGATCTGGAAAAGGATACTCCTCCTATTCAGAGGAGCCTTGGTCTGAGTTGGAATCTTAAAACAGACACTTTCACTTTTCGTGTTGATGCAGAAGAGAAGCCTTTTACACGTAGAGGTGTCTTAGCAACTGTCAACAGTGTTTTTGACCCTCTTGGGTTGGCAGCCCTTGTTACAATACAAGGAAAGTTCCTTCTTCGTGACCTGACAGTAGACACCAAAGACTGGGATGCCCCTCTGCCAACAGTCAGGGAAGCTGAATGGGAGACTTGGAAACACTCTTTGCAGGATCTAGTTCAATTTGACATACCCAGAGTGTACTCAAAGGTTTTGTTATCTTCAGCACAAAGGAAAGAAATTCACGTTTTTTCAGATGCTTCCACAAAGGCAATTGCAGCAGTAGCCTACCTGAGAGTGATGAATGACAATGGATCATGTACCGTAGGGTTTCTGCTAGGCAAGGCTAAGCTTGCTCCACTGTCCGCTCACACTGTACCTCGATTAGAGCTTGGAGCAGCAGTCCTGGCAGTAGAAGTAGCAGACCTCGTTCAATATGAGATGGATATTACACCAAACGCTGTAGAATTCTATTCCGACAGTAAAGTAGTGTTGGGGTACATTCATAACCAAACCAGACGGTTTTATGTATACGTGAGTAATAGAGTCCAACGGATTAGGAAATCTACAAGGCCAGAACAGTGGCATTACATTTCCACAAGTCAAAACCCTGCTGATCATGCAACCCGTTCAGTGCTCGCCTCAGACTTGAAAGATTCCTCATGGCTTTCTGGTCCTGCCTTTCTTTCTCATCCTGATTCAGAGCGTCTTGAAGACAATCCATCATACAATCTAATTGACCCTGATTCAGATGTGGAAGTACGCTCCAACCATACAGATCTGACACCCCATGACTTTCCTGTCAAACTTGGCTCACATCGCTTTGAGCGCTTTTCGACCTGGAAATGTCTCCTACAAGCTATATCTAACTTAATTCACATCATCCATTCATTCAAACTTGAAACTGAGTTGGCAAGTAGCTGTAAAAAGTGGCATCTTTGTGACAATGTACTCCCAGAGGAACTTTCACGAGCAGAAGTTGTGATAATACAATGTACCCAACAGGAGAGCTACTGTGTTGAGTTCGCTCGTCTTTCTGAAGGGAAGGAAATTCAAAAAACCTGTGAACTGAGAACTCTGAACCCCTTCATTGACGAAGATGGGCTTCAGAGAGTAGGTGGCAGACTTAAGCATGCTCCTATAGAACAAAGAGAAAAGCATCCGGTTATGATTCCTGGGAAAAGCCACATAGCCCTTCTCATCACGAGACACTTTCATGAATGGGTCAGACACCAACGTCGCTTGTTTACAGAAGGTGCAATCAGAAATGCAGGATTCTGGATTGTCGGGGCAAGAAGACGCATTCATAGTGTGATTCATAAATGCATCATCTGTCAGAAACTCAGAGGAAGAGTCGTTGAACAGAAGATGGTGGATCTTCCTCCGGATCGACTTGCCACTGATCCACCTTTCACCTTTCACTTGGATGGTTGCCTCTCGCCGCACTCGGGGTGGCTTGGCAAACAGCAAAAGATGGGTACTCATTTTTACCTGTTTGAGTATTCGAGCAGTGCATTTTGAGTTGATTGATTCTCTTGATGCATCCACCTTTATCAACGCTCTCCGCCGCTTCTTTGCCATAAGGGGTCCAGCGAAACAAATCAGGTCAGACTGTGGCACAAATTTCAAGGGTGCTTGTAAGGAGCTGGGAATGTTTGCAGAGGAGCCTAATTTAAGGAGCTACTTGAATGAGGAAGGATGTCGTTGGATCTTTAATTCCCCTCATGCCTCCCATATGGGAGGAGCTTGGGAGCGTCTTATCGGAGTTGCACGTCGCATACTAGACTCCATGATGCTTCAAAACAGTCACTCTCATCTCACTCATGAAATGCTGGCAACATTCTGCAATTATGAATGCAAGACCTCTCGCACCAATCTCAAGTGACCCAAATTCACCTGCCCTGTTGATTCCGGCCACTCTTTTGACTCAGAAAGTTGGTGTCTTGTCTCCTCCTCCAGGGGACTTTGAAAATGATCTTTGTCGCCAGAAATGGAAGCAAGTTCAACAACTTGCCAGTATCTTCTGGGAAAGGTGGCGACGTGAGTACCTAGTCAATCTTCAAAGTCGCCGCAAATGGCACACCAACCAGCCTAACATTAGGGAAGGAGATATTGTACTTATGAAGGAGACTCAAGTTAAGAGGAATGAGTGGCCTATGGCTCTTGTCACTAAGGTCTTCCCAGGCGATGATGAAAAGATCAGGAAAATTGAAATCAAGGTCACCAAGGATGGGAAGATCTGAGACCTGTGTCGCAAGTGATTCTTCTTCTGTCACCGGAAGAACAGACGGAATAAAGTTTTATGGAACTGTTGCATTGTTAGTAGTGATATTTCTAAAATACCAGACGGGGAGTGTTCTGACTATTTAAGTAGTCATTTAATTTAGGTTTTATTTGATTGGTTAAGATGCATCTTGTGACTTAGGTTAGAGGTTGTGGTGGCCATCTTAGTTTTTACTTCACAACAGCAGTGATGCAGCAGCAGATGTCTCTCTGATAAAAGATATATTCTTCTGTTATTTCATGCCAAAGAGGCCATCGTCTGTAAGTTTGTTTATTTAAAATCATATATGCTAAAAAAAAGGAGTATTTCATAGGATTTAAGAAAACATTTGCTGTACATTTTCAAAGAAGATTGTTATATCTATTTCATATATTCACACTAGATTGTGTTCCTTCTTATAATTTTCCTTTATTCATACTTAATGTGCATTTTCTGTTTGTATTGTAGTTTCACAAATAATTACGTTGTGGGACTGAAGATTTCAAAGTAAAACACCGAAAAATAATTTATTTGGTTTCGACTTTTTCTTCAACCCTCATCCTGTTTAACTATCTGTTGAAGTGCAACCTACTTGCATCAGGGACAGAATTGATTTATTTCAGTAATTCCATTCAAAAAGTGAAACTTGTATATTATATTCATTCATTACACATAGACTGATATATTTCAAATATTTATTTCTTTTAATTGTGATGATTATAACTGACAACTAATGAAAATCCCAAATTCAGTATCTCCGAAAATTTGAATATTACTTAAGACCAATACCAAAAACAACTGAAAAGTATGAACATGAAAAGTATGAGCATGTACAGCACTCAATACTTAGTTGGGGCTCCTTTTGCCTGAATTACTGTAGCAATGGGGCATGGCATGGAATCGATCAGTCTGTGGCACTGCTCAGGTGTTATGAGAGCCGCATCTTCCTCTTCACAATACCCCATAGATTTTCTATAGGGTTAAGGTCAGGCGAGTTTGCTGGCCAATTAAGAACAGGGATACCATGGTCCTTAAACCAGGTACTGGTGGCTTTGGCACTGTGTGCAGGTGCCAAGTCCTGTTGGAAAATGAAATCTGCATCTCCATAAAGTTGGTCAGCAGCAGGAAGCATGAAGTGCTCTAAAACTTCCTGGTAGACGGCTGCATTGACCTTGGACCTCAGAAAACACAGTGGACCAACAACAGCAGATGACATAGCACCCCAAACCATCGCTGACTGTGGAAACTTTACACTGGACTTCAAGCAACGTGGATTCTGTGCCTCTCCTCTCTTCCTCCAGACTCTGGGACCTTGATTTCCAAAGGACATGCAAAATGTACTTTAATCAGAAAACATAACTCAGCAGCAGTCCAGTCCTTTTTGTCTTTAGCCCAGGCGAGACGATTCTGACATTACATCGTTGTCTGGACATTGTTTTGTGATTCCCGTCGGAAGTATATCCATCGTGGTCCCCGACAGAAGTATCACATCGACGACTCCAAACCAATACAATCCATCTGGTCTTCAACTCGCCGACCCCCAAAAAACTCCAGACAGAAAGTTGACCACAGTGCCATAGCCAGCCTAGCCATAAAGCCTTGTTGTGTTGTGCCACAACAACGTCAGCTTGGGATTATTCAACATCCGCACTCTTACGAACAAGGGTCCTCTCCTCCAGGATCGGTTGTGTGATCATAAGTTGGACTTTCTCTGTTTGACTGAAACATGGCAAAAACCTAACGACTACTCAAAGATGAATGAATCTACTCCTCCTGGGTTTGTTTACATCTGTCAACCCCTTGAATCAGGCAGAGGGGGAGGTCTCGCCATATTATATCATGAGAAGTGGAACGTTTCTCCTGTCTCTGCGCCTGTTCACGCTTCATTTGAATCCTTCGCCCTACAGCTGAATGGGCCTACTCCAACTTTCGTGGCCACTGTCTATCGTCCACCCAAACCCAATAATGATTTTATAAATGAATTCAGCACTTTTCTTACCCATATTTGCTCACTTTCCCCTAACATAATATTGTTGGGGGATTTTAATATACATATGGATAATATCAATAATGCTTATACAAGGGATTTTACATCTTGCCTGGACAGTTTTGGATTGGATCAACATATCAACTCTGCCACTCACTCCAAAGGTCATGTTTTGGACTTCATATGCTGCTCTGGTGTTACTCCAATTGTTTGTACTGCAGATGATCTTTCCATTTCTGATCACATGTTAATATCTTTTAATATTAACTTAACACTGGCCAAAATAAAACTGCCACATGTCATCTCATTCCGTAACATTAAGGACATTAACTTAAATATCCTCTCTCGTGATATCGACTGCCTCCCCAGTATAAATTGTTTATCCACCCCTGATGAGCTGGTTTCTCATTACAATGATGGACTACATAATAATTAAAATTCTCTGGCCCCTTTAAAAACACAGACTGTTTTCTTCACCCATTCTGTCCCATGGTTAACATCTGAACTACACCAGAACAAAGAAAAAGGTTGTCGCTTGGAACACCTTTACAGGAAAACTGGACTGATTGTGCAAAATGTATAAGAACCACATTCTAAATTACAAGGACGCTCTTTCTACAGCCAAATCCACTTATTATGCTGGTTTAATTAGTTCAGGTGAAGGAAACACCAGAGCCCTGTTCTCCATGGTCAACAACATTTTACATTTTACAACATTTGCACCTCATATGCCTATTGCAACTACCTAATGTCATTTTTTAAGCTAAAGTTCATAAGATCCACCAGCAACTGACAACTACTACCTCTCACAATCTCTCTCTCAGGTCTCTCAGCCCCTCCTTCTCATGCATTTTCGAATTTCACGGTTCCTTCTGTTGCTGAAATATCAGACCTTATTCAAAAGTCAAAGCCAAATACCTGTCAGCTAGACCCTCTACCTACATCCCTGGTAAAAGTCTGCCTACCCTCCATAATAACTACCATTATACATTATTCTCTCACCTCTGGCACTGTTCCTTCACCTCTAAAATCTGCTTCAATAACTCTGCAGAATATTCCAGGTTGTTTGCAACGCACAGAAAACAATTCTTTGTGAATGAAGACAAAACTGTAAGTTCAACATTTAGCTACATATTTTATGTGCTAATTGCCATTCACCCCGTTTCCAGCATGATCCAGATCTGGGATGTACATAATACTGCTGGTTTGGAGTATTATGTATTATAATAAGCCGCATGAAAGGTGAGGGTGATTTTATTTTACATACAAAATAAATGTTCCACTAGGCAAAACAAATAGGTGTTCTTTGTGCTTCGTACACTGCAACAAGCAGGGTACGTATTATATATATTGGTAAACTCTTTTGCTGATTTAAACTACTTGGTTAATAACTTGTTAATGACCAAAAAGAGGTTAATCTACCGAATTGCTTTACCACATTTGTTGTTGAAGATGTACAGTGGATACAAAAAGTCTACACACCCCTGTTAAAATACCAGGTTCTTTTGATGTAAAAGAATGAGACGAAGATATATCATGTCAGACCTTTTTACACCTTTAATGTGACCTATAATGTGAACAATTCAATAGAAAAACTAACTGAAATCTTTGAGGGGGAAAAATAAAAACCTTACAATAACCTGGTTGCATAAGTGTGCACACCCTCTTATAACTGGGGATGAGGCTGTGTTCAGAATTAACCAATCACATTCAAACTCATGTAAAATAGAAGTCATTACACACCTGCCATTTAAATTGACTCTGATTAATCACAAATAAAGTTCAGTTGTTCTAGTAGGATTTTCCTGACATTTTCTTAGTTGCATCTCAGAGCAGAAGCCATGGTCCGCAGAGAGCTTCCAAAGAATTAGAGGGATCTCATTGTTGAAAGGGTACAAAATAATTTCCAAAGCATTAGATATACCATGGAACACAGTGAAGACACTCATCATCAAGTGGAGAAAATATGGCACAAAAGATTAATTACCAAGAACTGGACATCCCTCATAAATTCATGAAAAGACGAGAAGAAAAATGATCAGGGAGACTTCCAAGAGGCCTACAGCAACATTAAAGGAACTGCAGGAATTTCTGGCAAGTACTGGCTGTGTGCTACATGTGACAACAATCTCCCGTATTCTTCATATGAATGGGCTATGGGGTAGAGTGGCAAGATGGAAGCCTTTTTTTTAACAAAGAAAAACATCCAAGCCCGGCTGAAGTTTGCAAAAACAAACATCAAGTCCCCCAAAAGCACGTGGGAAAATGTGTTATGGCCTGATGAAACCAAGGTTGAACTTTTCGGCAAAAATTCCAAAAGGTATTTTTGGTGCAAAAACAACACTGCATATCACCCAAAGAACACCATGCACAGAGTGAAGCATGGTTGTGGCAGCATCATGCTTTGGGGCTGTTTTCCTTCAACTGGAACTGGGTCCTTAGTCAGGGTTGAGGAAATTATGAACAGTTCCAAATACCAGGCAATTTTGGCACAGAACCTTCAGGCGTCCATTCGAAAGTTGAAGATGAAGTTTACCTTTCAGCACGACAATGACCCAAGAACATTAACGTTTTGGAATGGCCCAGCCAGAGCCCAGACCTGAATCCTAATGTCTTTACTGGTGGACACTTTTTTAAAAGGGCTGGAATCATTGCCGGTCACGATCTGTAGTACACTGACATGTTAATACCTGACAGCGGGGGGTGGGGGGTTCTAACAAAGGTGAGTTGTGTATGTCGCGATATGTCCCAATGTCGAGTGGTGGGGTTTCCTTAAAAGTAGGGAAGAGTAGAATAATGTCCCATACTGGAGCTGTTGCCAGTCAGGATTCTAACGGTCCTTGACTGTTGATAGTTACTTTGCAGTTCCTCTTCGTGAAAAGTTGTGACTTAAACCAGCTTTGGAGTGTTGAGTAATTAAAGACTGTAGTTCTCGCAACTGGCCTGGAATTGGCAACATTCGTAAAATGTGGAAAGATGACTAGGAAATGGGTATTTGGTGCAGTGTGTAGAGCATAATAGTTTGGTAAATTAAAGTACTATTGACCTGCACTTCCCTGCTTTGAAATACATTTCTACCAAGAGGAAAGAACAGTAATGGAAATATGATTGCTGCATATGATATCCAGTGAGGGGTGCATAAAGCCTTGTTGTGTTGTGCTTTTGTGAACAAACACATAGTCACAATGTGAAAATATTCACTTTCAAATTGCAATCCTTATATTTGCAGAGGTTGTTGCAATAATGTCTCATTGTCTGTGATCTAAGAAGAGATCCTAGATCCTGTAGCTAACACCTACCTATTAGCTTAGCTAGATAATACTCTATGAGATATGTTTTCGTTGACTTAACTGTTAAATCGTCTGACCTGGGGATTTTGAAGAGAGCTCTCATTGGATGGAGGTCAGAAAGGGGCGGGTCTCCATCGCCAAGCTCTATGGCAGTGATACCCAGGGACCAGACATCACAGCGAGCATCATATGTGGAGTCCAACTGCTGCTCACACGCTATCACCTTGCCAGAGACAATGGGATAGAGACACACATTCAAACACATTAACATTCGTAGTTGGAAAATAGAGGAATAAACCATGTGCCTGGTAGTTTGTCTCAAGGATTAATGTTATTAGGAGTTAGGCACACACCTTTATCAACAACTGCTGCAGGCATCTATAGTGAACATACTGTTAACACATACACAAAACAGAGGTGGAAAAAGTAGAAAGTAAAAGTACTCAGCTGTGTTCACCAGTTATGGGAAATTCCTAAGTTAGAGCAAAATGACCAGAGAAACAAAGTTCATAACTAACCAGTGACATTAATTGGACATTTACTCTCTTCCTTTTTATTCAATTGATCAATGGTTAGTTTTGAAATCCCTTCACCGGTTTACATACATCGTAATTACACACTACCCTAAATTGGTGAACACAACCGAACCCAGTTGAGTACTTGGTACTTTTTCCACCTTTGACACAAAACACAATGACATACACAAACAGACCATCATTAAAGGAATAGTTTAATGTCAAAATCCTATTTATCCAAAAAATCTGTTACCATAAGTTAGTCTCGAATGGACATCTGAAGTGCAAACTGAAAACTACTCCAAAACACTTCAAACGACATTTAGTAATCTGTCGCAGTAGCATACATTTTTTAAACTGTACAGTGACCAAACAACTGGCGGAATTTGGTCAATCCAAACAAGCACTAGTGAACTATTTCTTTTTTTCTTTTATTTTTTCCGTCAAATGCAACTCAATAACAATTCTCAACATTCCAAATACAAACAGCCATATGAAATCAAATCATCAATAGGTAAAACAAAGAAAAAAAATTATACACAAAACACAGGGGCCAGGGAAAACAACAGCAAAGGAGTATAATACAAAGCATGTCAAACAGAAACCACAGAAGAGAATAAGTCAATAGATTTCATACATTTTGCATTTTTTGAAGACCCAGTAATTTGCAAATAATGATCTAATTCAAATTTGAACCCCCGGTTTGGAGTTCCTAAAATCCAAAAAAACAAAAAGTAAGTTTTTAAAGGACAAAGCAAAATCCTCTACAATGTGGGTACACACAATATCTAAGATCTCAGTCCAAAACCTTTGGGTGTGGGTACAGTGCCAAAAAAAAGTGCAGAACAGTTTCTAGACTCCCTTCACAAAAAGAGCAATCAGTGTCAATATCATTTTTAAACTGTAGAATAAAACATTTAACAGGACAATTTAAACGTTACCTCTTTGCTTTGTTAGTCAGTAAATATGTCAATGGAAGAATCCAGACCTTCCATGGAATATCCTGAACGCATCCCAAAAAACTTTTACATATGGTACAAAGTCTTTCTGTAAGAATTTTCTTATATAGATGTTTTTCTTTTGGTGACAATTAGAAAAGCAGAGGTTACCAATTGCTGTATCAAAAAGATCTAAAGATTAAATATTGTTTTTTCTAGAGTATATCCCTGTTATTCCAGATGTATGAATGAGGGGAGAAGTTATGCTTGCATAATAGAGCCCATGCTAATAAGGATTGTTTATTGAAATTCAACAATTTGACAAGGCATTTAACGATATTATAATTACACTGTAAAAGAAACTACAGGCCACCTAATCTGGAGAAGATAAAAGTTGGAATAAAATTCCATAATGTAGCCAAGTGGGTGTAACCGATGGAGGGGGTACGGTATTGGTACCCGGGTCAGGTGATTTAGCCACTTCTGTTTTGCCAAACATTGCAGTGTTTGGAATACAGCGATATAGATGGATGGTGGGAGTTCAGACGGGAGTGTAGGTGAAAGGCAGAGCAAGCGGGCTGGGTAGGAATAGGTCCAAGTTCCCAAGGTATGTTACATTTTAAGATCATGTAGCTGTGTGTTTTAGTTTATGAAACTGCTAACCTGTGTGATGTAAATAATAAGTGAGTGTATAAATTATGCTCGTTGGTGAGTTGGGTGCATGTTCTGTGTTGTGTCTGTGAGGAACTGATTTATATTATAGTTGGTGTTCCAGTCGAATTGGTGAAGTGTTGATGTCAGTTGTGTGGCGCTGACTATATACGGGGGTGAGTTGGCATTTCCGTTTGGTGTCCCTTTGTATTGTAGTATGTTGGAAGTAGGATGGGAGATATGAATGTGTTTTTGCTTATAGGTGGCTGTATGAATGTTTGCCACTGTTTTTGTAGAGAGATTGTTTGTGTTGTAGGTCGAGAGATGGTTTTGTTGAGTTGAGACACTGGAAGCCAACTTGCCCATACACATGTGTTTGTAATCTCTTGTTATTAACCTAGATAATTGCAATTTATTGAACCAAATAATATATTCAACATTTTTTGTAATTATTTGTTTTCTGTGTTACTGCTTGCCTGTTATGGGCCCAAGTCCTGCTTGCAACTGTGACCTAGGGTTACAGTTTGGCACTGTGAGCAGGGTCCTGTGGTGAGAAGCAGTCGAACAATAGGAGTACGGACAGGTTGGTTTCATGCAGTGGTTGGTGTGGTTTAGTTGTGGGGAGCAAATACAGTGGCAAACATTTGGAGAAGATAACAGCCAGAAGAAAACAACCAGAAGATAACAGCCAGATGTTTTTTTTTTTCATATATACTGTTCTCGTTTTGGTTTAATATGTCTGACCCTGAGGTTCGTGAGGAGCTTCGGGCCCTTGGGGAGATGGGGCAGGCAGATAAGGCCACTATATCACAGTTAAGGCCTGAAAGGCACTCTCGCATGTTGAATCCCAGTGCTGGCAGAACACACAAACAGGTAAAGCGGCCATCTTACTCCCCGCAGTGCTCAATGCACTAATAGCATGCAGCGGGATAGCGATACTGGCAAAACATTTCACAAACCTCTTGTAGAAGCCTGCAAAGCCCAAAAAGGACTTCAACTCCCACACTCTTTGTGGTGTTCTCCACTCCTTCACCACCTGGATTTTCCCTGGATCAGTGGAAACCCCTTGCGCTGAAATGACATGGCCCAGATAAAACACTTCTGACTTAAAAAATGAACACTAACTCAACTTGACTTTGAGATTAAAGTGCTCAAAACGGGACAGTACAAGGGCCAGGCGCTGCAGATGCTGTTCAAACTTTGACAAAAACACCACCACATCATCTAGATACAGCAACAGAGACTGAAACCTCTAATCCCCCAGAATACGTTCCATCCATTCTTGAAAACTCATACAAGCCAAGCGGGTTACAGAAAGCGGTCTTGGGCTGATCCCAACCAAATACTTTTACTTGATTATAGCCACTGGCAAGATCCAGCGTGGAAAACCATCTTGCTCCATTCAATGAATCCAACGACTCCTCAATCCGGGGGAGGGGAAAGGCATCCTTCCTCGTTTTCGCATTCATGCCCCTGTAGTCCACACATCCGGATGGAACCATCCTTCTTTCTGACAATTACCAAGGGGGAAGAGTACGGCTGCAACTTTCCCTAATCACCCCCTGCTCCAAGAGCTGCCTTGTGTGAGCCTTAACCTCTTCATATTGGCTAGGGGGAATTCTCCAGTACCGCTACTTAATTGGAACTTTATCAGTCACCGGGATCTCATGCTGAATCCCCTCTGTACACCCCAACTCACTTTCCGACCTTGCATACACATGCGCATATTGGCCTAGTAGCTATCTGGCTTGTTTAGTCTGTTCTGATGTAAGCCCTGCAAACTGTAACAGAGCTAACGCAGGGGCTATCTCCTTACTATTTCCTAAGTTGATATGCTGTTCCAACAATAAAACCTGTTCTTCCCCAGGACCCACTCTCAAATATCACCACGGCAGCCTCCCCTGCCAACACCTCAACTGGGAAAATTAAAGCCAGCCATGTCTGAGGCTTAAGGCTCACATCTACAGTGCCTACATTAATAATGGGCACAGCTAATTGCCCATTACTAACCCTTACCACTGCACTAGGCACTACTAACCCTCCTGGTAACATCCCCTCGTTGCTCCGTAAGGCCTCAACCAACACTGGGAATACTGATGAGATTCCTCCCTGTTCACCAGTAACCGGGACGAAACACACCGACGGGACAATGGTTTTTACAAAATCAGTGGACATTGGCGGCACAAACTGCTCCAACTGACACACTTCAAAAACAGCCCTCCATTCTTGGCCACCCTGAGCCCCCGAGACAAGGCCCAAAGCACAGCCATCCTGAGGAATTAATAGCTCATAACATTCATTAATCACATTCATACCTAACAGTCCTGGAACTTATACTTTACTTGCCCTAGCAACGAGATCCACAGGGTCCTTCACCACCAGCACCCCTCTCTTCGGTATGGTCCTGCTTAGAGCCTAAACATCTATCTCAAAATAACCAAGATATGTAATGGCCAACCCATTGGCCGCTCTCAACGCCAGCCACCCACAGTCAGTTAATCCTTTACACCCCTTTAAAATAAATGCTGCCGGGAAAATGACAGTGGTGACCATAGACCCCTCCCATCCTGCTTGCTATTATGACCGTCTGAGGCTGACCGACCCCCACCTGTGATTTGGCTTCTCACCACATGAGGTGAGAGTTTCCCTGTTGCTCAGCTACACGGGCAGCCTGGTCCCCAATACCTGCTGACCCCGGCAGGGGTCAATTCTCGGCTGTCCAGTCCTCAGAGGATGAGGTGGGTCAGAGTTTTCATGCAACGCGGGGGGCTCTGTCTATCCCACATCAGATTACATCCTGCAAGGTAGTAACCGACCCTGTTGTTACGGGAGGCACTTCTACTACCAGCTTCCCCACCTATAGTGTAGAGTTGTTGAGGGTACTGCAGCAGAAGTCCATCTCTGCTTTTTGGAAGTATTGGGCGAGTGGCCAAAAGCCGAGTCGAGACGAAAGGATGGCGGAGGAATCAAATATATTGGTGCTATTAAAGCAGTGGGGAAGATTAGTGGTCTCAGAAGGGGTCTTGTATCGGCTGCGGCAGGACCCGAAACAGGGGCCGATGAGGCAATTCATTCTACCAGAGGCCCTGTGGAAGGAGGTGCTGACACAAATGTATGATGGCCATGGACACCAGGGAGTTGAGAGAACCTTTAATCTAGTTTGGCGAAGGTGTTACTGGCCTAACCTGTTTAGTGATGTGGAGGAGCATTGCAAGCCCTGCAACCGGTGTATTTTGTCCAAAGCTCAGCAGCCAAAAGTGGTGACTGACATTGGGTGTTTGTTGGCATCCATGCCTCTGGAGATCATCGCTATGGATTTTACGGTTCTGAAGCCTTTGTCAGATGGGCGGGAGGATGTTTTAGTTCTTACTGACGTCTTTTCGAAGTTTACGGTGGCAGTGCCTACGCGTGACCAGAGGGCCATTACAGTGGCTAAGTGTCTGGTGAAGCATTGGATCCAGCCCTATGGGGTCCCCGCCCGACTTTGATCACTCTGATCAAGGGAAATGTTTTGAAGCGAGAGTAGTCCAGGCCCTGTGCAAGGTGTATGGAATGAAGAAGAGTAGGACAACTGAGTATAGGCCACAGGGAAATGGTCAGTGCGAACGGTTTAACAGAACACTGCATAACCTTCTCCGGACGTTGCCCCCAGAGAAAAAAAGGAGGTGGGTAGAATACCTTCCAGAAATGGTGTATGGCTACAACACCACGGAGCACCAGAGTAGAGGGTATTCCCCTTACATCCTGTTATTTGGACTGGCCCCTTGTGTGCCCTTGGATGTACAGCTGGGAAGAAAGGAACAAGAAGATGCTCAGGAGGGTGTGACAGAATGGGTCCAAGTCTGAGGTCTGAGGCAGAGGTCTGCCACACGAATGCGGGACCACTGGTAAAGGTCAGTGTTCTTCAGACGGGGGAGTTGGTCTATCTGTGGAATAGACAATTCACAGGGCGGCACAAGATCCAAGACCTGTGGCATCCTACACCTTATCAGATGGTTGCAAGACTGGGCCCCAGTAAGCCTGTTAACACTATGGTACCGCTTGTTGCATCTAAGTCTCCTAAGAATTTTCAGTGTACAGAGTTGCGGTCCTGTGACCCGGGGCTACAAACCTGCTCTGGCAAGGGTCCACCAGTGGAGCAAGGTCCTGAAAGTGAGTGAGGAGAAGTGGAGGGGAGTGGTACAGGTCAAGGAGGAACACCTGGAGGTTAGGACCGAACCGGGGGAAGTGGGCAGTGCGGTAGCCAGTGATCCTTCTCTGGTGGAACCGGTGGTGCTGTTGGAGGCCGAAGAGGAGAATGAGATCAGAAATGGGTGGGAGCCTTCACCCGTGGCACAAGACGGAGAACTGCTGGAGTCAACTCCAAACCATTTCGCCTGCCACGATCAGCTATGACTTGCCAAGGGAGTAGGGTTCAGGCTGTTGAAGTAGAGGCGGTCCACTTTAATCAGGCTGATTCGTCAGGAGGGCATTGGTAGAGTTGGGTGTATGGTTAGGGTGGACTTGGCTGTAGGTCTTGGCAGTGGGTCACTGATCCAAATTTGGGGGGGTGAATGTAGCCAAGTGGGTGGAACCGATGGAGGAGGTACGGTATTGAGTCAATGTTTGTGCACCAAAAACAATGGACCAGATGATAGGTTTACTTACAAAGGGTTTAGCAGATTAGCTCAGTTCAGACACATTATTAAATGAATAGAAATAAGACACTTTTTGCATGTTGCTCATCATACTATAGATGATGCAAAAGCAATATCTTTAGTCTGATGTAAAACAGGCCTAAACAGTGCATTTTGGATGTACAATCACAAACTTAGAAATATAGTTGGCCAAATACGTTCATCAGATAAATACCTCCATGATCGGCTATGTCCAGCAAAGTATAGCAACCTAGATTACTGCTTGAATCAGAACAAAGATAGCACTTGCCTGTAAACATCTGATCAAAAGACATCGGGTATTGATTTGACATAATTAAAAAAACTTCAGTCGACAAGAGACATTCTAAAACAACCTTAGGGTATTAATTTGAAAGGGGATAGCTAACAACTAGGCGTTGGTCTTGCTATGTTGGACAAACACTGATGCTAAATTATTAGTATGCCTGATAGTTTTGTATTTTTAAGCATTAAATATAATATTACTGCCTTGTGTATGGAATATGATATCCCAATTAATAGCTGTGTCTTATACACTTGGTTGTATAAGGTTGCTACTTACTATTTTGAGAGCTGGCCGTTGGGTCCCTCTGGCCTAGAACGTCTTTTCCAGTAAATATTTGGAATGTAAAACAAAAGTCTCCAACAACCCAGGAGTTATGAGGGGGGTGAAATCCGGATGATCAACCACACATCTTGGAATAAATTCAGCATCAGGGACTGGGTCATTCATGGTCATTCATGGCATTGGAATCAATAGTTCCCACTCGTTGAAACAAAAGCATTGTGTTTCGGTTGGCATTAGATCGCATGATCCACAGCTACACCACCATCCTACGGATATTCTGGGTAAGGGTTAGCTTCTGTTCTAGCCTCTACTAGTTCGGTCAATTCATCCTTTGTGTATTCTGGTTCGAACAAGGAAGGTTCTTCCCCCGGAAAAAGCCTTCTTCTTGGTCGTATTTATGTACACTCCCCTAAAGGATTATTAGGAACACCATACTAATACTGTGTTTGACCCCCTATCGCCTTCAGAACTGCCTCAAATTCTACGTGGCATTGATTCAACAAGATGCTGAAAGCATTCTTTAGAAATGTTGGCCCATATTGATAGGATAGCATCTTGCAGTTGATGGAGATTTGTGGGATGCACATCCAGGGCACGAAGCTCCCGTTCCACCACATCCCAAAGATGCTCTATTGGGTTGAGATCTGGTGACTGTGGGGGCCATTTCAGTACAGTGAACTCATTGTCATGTTCAAGAAACCAATTTGAAATGATTCAAGCTTTGTGACATGGTGCATTATCCTGCTGGAAGTAGCCATCAGAGGATGGGTACATGGTGGTCATAAAGGGATGGACATGGTCAGAAACAATGCTCAGGTAGGCCGTGGCATTTAAACAATGCCCAATTGGCACTAAGGGGCCTAAAGTGTGCCAAGAAAACATCCCCCACACCATTACACCACCACCACCAGCCTGCACAGTGGTAACAAGGCATGATGGATCCATGTTCTCATTCTGTTTACGCTAAATTCTCACTCAATTCTGACTCAAATTCTGAATGTCTCAACAGAAATCGAGACTCATCAGACCAGGCAACATTCTTCCAGTCTTCAACTGTCCAATTTTGGTGAGCTCGTGCAAATTGTAGCCTCTTTTTCCTATTTGTAGATCAAGGTTGTGCGTGTTGTGGCTTCACAAATGCTTTGCTGCATACCTCGGTTGTAACGAGTGGTTATTTCAGTCAAAGTTGCTCTTCTATCAGCTTGAAACAGTCGGCCCATTCTCCTCTGACCTCTAGCATCAACAAGGCATTTTCGCCCACAGGACTGCCGCATACTGGATGTTTTTCCCTTTTCACACCATTCTTTGTAAACCCTAGAAATGGTTGTGCGTGAAAATCCCAGTAACGGAGCAGATTGTGAAATACTCAGACCGGCCCATGCCACGCTCAAAATTGCTTAAATCACCTTTCTTTCCCATTCTGACATTCAGTTTGGAGTTCAGGAGATTGTCTTGACCAGGACCACACCCCTAAATGCATTGAAGCAACTGCCATGTGATTGGTTGATTAGATAATTGCATTAATGAGAAATTGAACAGGTGTGCCTAATAATACTTTAGGTGAGTGTATTTTACTTTGTCTCTTTAGCAAGTAAACTTGGACTGTCCTTTGTTGAATATCAACGTCGAAATAGGTAACTTGCTTCCTAGCTAGCGAATACTAACTTTTGTTTACTGTCACGTATACACCTCCTCTTCCTGAAAGAATGCGCTTATTGATGCAGTGGTGAACAAAACTGACCGGCAAACACAGGAAGAACCCCTTCATTTGAAATGAAAAATATATTGTGAAACGTACAGTGAGGGAAAAAAAGTTTTCATCCCCTGCTGATTTTGTACATTTGCCCACTGACAAAGAAGTGATCAGTCTATAGTTTTGATGGTAGGTTTATTTGAACAGTGAGAAAAAAAGAAAATAAAAATATATCCAGGAAAATGCATGTCACAAATGTTATACATTGATTTGCATAGTAATGAGTGAAATAAGTATTTGACCCCTCTGCAAAATATGACTTATTATGTGGTGGCAAACCCTTGCTGGCAATCACAGAGGTCATATGTTTCTTTTAGTTGGCCACCAGGTTTGCACACATCGAAGGGGGGATTTTGTCCCACTCGTTTTTGCAGATCTTCTCCAAGTCATTAAGGTTTCAAGGCTGATGTTTGGCAACTCAAACCTTCAGCTTCCTCCACAGATTTTCTATGGGTTTAAGCTAGGCCACTCCTTTGTTGCCTTGGCCGTGTGTTTTGGATCATTGTCATGCTGGAATGCCCATCCACGACCCATTATCAAGGTCCTGGATGAGGGAAGGTGGTTCAGTCGTTCACGGCGTAGTGTGTTACCAATTGTTTTCTTGGTGACTATGGTCCCAGCTGCCTTGAGATCATTGACAAGATCCTCCTTTGTAGTTCTGGGCTGTTTTCATGATCATTTCAACTCCATGAGGTGAAATCTTCTATGGAGCCCCAGACCGAGGGAGACAGTTCTTTTGTTTTTCGTCCATTTGCGAATAATCGCACTAACTGTTGTCACCTTCTCACCAAGCTGCTTGGCGATGGTCTTGTAGCCCATTCCTGCCTTGTGTAGGTCTACAATCTGGTCCCTGACATCCTTGGACAGTTCTTTGATCTCGGCCAAGGTGCTTCTGTGGATAGATGTCTTTTATACAGGTAACCAACTGAGATTAGGAGAGAGTGTGCTCCTAATCACAGCTCGTTACCTGTATAAAAGACACCTGGGATCCAGACATTTTTCTGATTACAAATGGGTCGAATACTTATTTCACTCATTAAAATGCATTAAAACTCTTTAAAATCTTTTACATGCGTTTTTCTGAATTTTGTTGTTGTTATTCTGTCTCTCATTGTTCAAATAATAGACTACCATTAAAATTATAGACTGATCATTTCTTTGTCAGTGGGCAAATGTACAAAATCAGCAGGGGATCAAATAATGTTTTCCCTCACTGTACAACATTTTTCAAGGAATACTTGTCTATAAAACTTAACTTGTCCATCTATTACAAAAGTCTGCCATGATACTTTTGTTGGTTATTGCATACGTATGTTTTTGTTTACACAAATTAGATAAAAATCAGTGAACCTATTCAACCCTCGTAATTAGTTAAACAGAATGTAAACCTCAGGCAAAATGCAGCTTTCCCCCCATGAGGGAATACCAAATGCATTTGCAAAGTGGATGTAAAAACGAAGAAAGGTAGTTCAAAGCAGTGCACATTCAGCATCATGTAAGCCATTTAGTCTTTTGTGAGCGGTTACTTTGCAAAACATTTTAATTCATGTAGTAACCAAAATCAGTTCTTCCTTACTCTGTGTAAGCCTGAGGTATCAAAAGGACTAACCAGTCTTGACAGCACATTTGATAACTACAGCTTTACCAGTTTATTTTTGTTAGAAGTTAATGTACAATTTTCTGCAGTACGGTCTTATAGAAAAACATTAACAGAACAGAGCTTGCTTCTGGATTTTGAAATGTAATTTGAACATTAACACTGATTAACAGATTGTGCTCATTAATGTTGGCAAAAGTCAGTGAGAGATGTAGGGTATCACCTCAATGGCACCTACAGCATGTGATGCATATATTGGATAAATCCAACCAATGCACCACACCGAACACTGCAAATATTATTATAATTATTATTAATAATAAACCTTCATTTCGACAAGGACCTCAGACTGAAACCAAGATCTCTTTTGCAGCTAGGCCCTGTGTGTACATGTTTACACATACAGATTAGGGTCAATGATTAAAAACAAGTAGAAAAAAAACCAGACAAAACAAGATTCTCATAGATAGCACAAGACAAAGTACAAAACACTGCTGTTATTCCCTCAGTGGCTTCAGGTTCTAAGTGGTTACTGGGCCTGGCGAGGTCTGAAATGTCCCTTAGGTGTAGTAAACGTAACAAATGCAGCGCACTTGTCTTCAAACAGTATAAACAGAATGAGAAGCATACGTATACTGTATATCACTCATAAATACATGTAACACTTGTGAAAATATAAATCATGTAATACTCTCAAAGTCACATACAATCACAACATTCGATTAGATTATTGACTTTGTCATTGAACAAGTACAGTTCAACGAAATTCAGTTAGCATCTAACCAGAAGTGCAAATAGAAGAGTGCAAGTGGAATGTGTAGATGTGCAATGAAGGCAAATAGAGGGCAGAAAAATATTATTAGTATTAAGTAGGTCCAGATATATTTGGACACTGACACAAATTTTATAATTTGGTCTCTGTAAGCCACAACAATGGATCTGAAATGAAACCGAGATGCAATTCAAGTGCAGACTTTCAGGTTTAATTCAGACTTTCAGAGTTTCCTCTTAAAACCTATTCACAAAGCCGTTAAGACTTTTAATAAGGAACGGGGAGAAATCTTAAGCTAAGAAAAAGGGTGGGGTTGACCTCATTGCTATGGATGATGTCGTGTTCCACGAACAAGCCTACTAACTATGCCCACAGTGATTGGCTGACAGGGGAGAGGTGTCTGTCAGTAATTTAATCATAGCAATACTGTAGAACAATGTGTCACCTGACGTAATCAAATTAAGATATTACAATTAAAATGTAGGCTAAGTGTCACTGATTAAACATGAAACCAAGAATGATATACTGAGTAGAAAGCTTTGACATCTGCGGATGTGTTTTTAAGCGGATTCCACTCACACTCCCATATGTACTGAACATGTACGTCCTGTTCTTTTAAAGCTTCAAGCTTTGCCAGCCATTGCTGGTGCATCAACCCATATTGAATCTTTGTCTCCGGGATGGTGCTTGTTGAACAATGATACTTTGGGTGTCCATGCCAGAAACAACTTAAACATTCATAAGCTGTGCACACACCATCAGGTTCAGCATATCCATCAACATAGTATGCCCAAGATTTTCATTTCACCCCAGTTCAGGGCATGCTGTATTGATATATTCTCATCAGAGGCCAGATATATACCTTAAGCCTTTATTTCATCCTTCATGACAAAGGTGTCTGTGGAAACCATTGCAAAAACACATCCTTTTCTTTTGCCATCATGGTATTCACACCGTATTAATGTGGTTCTGGATGGGGGCCAACATAGTTCTCATTCTCCTTGATGTTAAACTTGATGTTTAAGCCTAACATATCGGCTTACAATCCGGGCACTGCTTTGTATTCCGAGGCTGGTTATGACAATTTGTATGAAGATATACACTACAACTGTGTTTACAACCGGGATCACCATGGGTGTTAAAACCTGTATAACACCACTCACAGACATATGGCACCCCCAGAAATCCTTTCAGGTTCGTGATGCCATAGAAATGGTTGTCGTGTAAGTACATGAAGACAGTTCTAGGATGTTGGTTCTCGCTGTTGCCACCATCGCGGGTGAAAGACTACTATTTTAGACCCTGTTATCTGTTCAAACCAAACAATATCTGTGAATGCCACACAATAATCTAACTCTAAACCAACATTTGTTTGTAGCTCACCACCACTAGCCACCGCCTCATCATACGAGTACTGTGGGTTCAAAATACCCATCAAACAGACTGAAAACCATGTAGAATCATTATTCAACACCACATATAAATGTTTTCTTTCCATTGTGATAATCTGATCTAGCAATAGTGTTTGAGCGCCGTAGCGCCCCTTCCTGTCGGGCCCCCTCCTCCCTCACGGTTGTTGACAACTTGCACCACTATCTTTAGTGATTCATCGACCAAAAGCTCTGCATTACACTGCGTAACAAGTAACCCACCAAACTTGTGTTCATTATATTCATCAGCTCTCATGGTCACATGAACTGAGAAGATCAGAGATTCACCTAACAGTTCTATCTGTAGGAGGTCAGCTGGACCTTGTACAAAGTCTGAAGCTCTAACAATGAAAGTATCCAAACCTTCCATAATGCGTGCATAAAACCCACCAAAATCATAAACTTTGCCCATATTTTGGAAATTCAACATTGTCAAATTGTTTATGTTGTGTCACTCTAATACAGGGTGTCCAAACAATTCCATGGAGGGCTGAGTGTCTGCAGGTTTTCACTCTCACCTTGTACTTGATTGACTAATTAGGTTACTAATTGGTTAGTTTCTAACCTCACCTGGTTGTTTAGGTCTTAACTGGGAACCAATTTATAGGAAAAACCAAAAACCCGTAGACACTCAGCCCTCCGTGGAACTGTTCGGACACCCCTGCTCTAATATCACAATCACCGGTCTGTGTTAAAGATCTGTACCTTTCAAAATCAGCTGGGTTGTTGTAATGAGTGTGCATCAGAGAGCTCAGAAGGAGAGTCAACTAGACCATCCAAAAAATGTGGGCTACTAATCTCAGTTAACAAACATTGCATCTGTGGATTAATGTCTGTATCGCTGTGCAACAATGTATAAACTTGCTCATGTGTAATCTGTAGATGATCAGGATCCTACAGCGTAAGGACTTGGTACCTCCATTGGTACAGACTGTACTATACAGTATTTCAGTAAATTACTTATTTTTGCATTAAATCGATTTGTCAATGTTGCGGTTTGGCAGTACTCCCTCGTTAACTGCCAACTCACTCGTTTTGAACACCATTTGCCTCACGCAGTGCAACACATCTCCTTCGCATAGAGTTGATCAGGTTGTTGATTGTGGCCTGTAGAATGTTGGTCCAGTCCTCTTCAATGGCTGTGCGAAGTTGCTGGATATTGGCAGGACCTGGACCTGTTGTAAGCCGATCCACAGCATCCCAAACATGCTCAATGGGTGAAATGTCCGGAGAGTATGCTGGCCATGCAAGAACTGGGATGTTTTCAGCTTCCAGGAATTGTGTACAGATCCTTGCAACATGGGGCTGTGCATTATCATGCTGCAACGTGAGGTGATGGTTGTGGATGAATGGGAAAATAATCAGGCCTCAGGATCTCATCATGGTATCTCTGTGCATTCAAAATGCCATCAATAAAATGCACCAGTGTTCGTTGTCCATAACACACGACTGCCCATACCATAACCCCACCCCCACCATGGGCCACTCGATCCACAACATTGACATCAGCAAACCGCTCACCCACACAACGCCATACATGCTGTCTGCCGCCCTGTACAGTGAAAACTGGGATTCATCCATGAAGAGAACACCTCTCCAAAGTGCCAGACACTATCCAATGTGAGCATTTGCCCACTCAAGTCGGTTACGATGACCAACTGCAGTCAGGTTGAGACCCCAATGAGGACGACAAGCATGCAGAAGAGCTTCCCTGAGACGGTTTCTTACAGTTTGTGCAGAAATTCTTTGGTTATACAAATCGATTGCTGCAGCAGCTGTCCGAGTGGCTGATCTCCAACAATCTTGGAGGTGAAGATGCTGGATGTGGACATCCTGGGCTGGTGTGGTTACATGTGGTCTGCGGTTGTGAGGCTGGTTGGATGACATTTTTGCAGTCAGCATGTCAATTGCACGCTCCCTTAAAACTTATGACATCTGTGGCATTGTGCTGTGTGATGGATGTGTGAGTGGCCTTTTATTGTTGCCAGCCTAAGGCACACCTGTGCAATAATCATGCTGTCTAATCAGCATCTTGATATGCCACACCTGTGATGTGTATGGAAAGGAGAAGTCCTCACTTACACAGATTTAGACAGATTTGAGAGAAATAGGCCTCTTGTGTATATAGAGAAAGTCTTAAATCTTTAAATTCAGCTCATGATAAATGGGGGCAAAAGCAAAAGTGTTGCGTTTATAATTTTGTTCAGTGTAGTTCACTTGGAAAATGCGGGTAGGCACGCTGACATCAGGACTGGTGGCCAGTTAACTAGATTTCTTATTTAAAACTTTTCAGCTTTCATATGGCCAAGAGCGGATCATACAGTACACAGCTTGCTGTTTTAATAGAATATTGCAATCTTGTGGTGTAAATTGGTCATCTTATTTGCATTTTCACTGTAAATATTTTTGCTTTTTTTGTTCTTCATAGACACCAGTGATTGTCCAGAGCTATAGATGGAAAGTAAGTTAAAGATTTCCTATTAAGTCAAAAAAAACTCTGGTTAGGATGCAAGAAACAGGGTATGTTAGGGTAGTTCAAAGACTTTGTTTCTAATGTATCTACATGGTGTTAGACTGGGATGGGCAGTATTTATGATGCATGTATTTAAAATATGTATTTCAAATGTCATTTGTATTTGATGAAAATGGCTTCGTATTTTGTATCAAAATACTTTAGTGTTTTGTATTTTGTAGCTTATAAATTATGTAAAATAGTTTGGGAAAATTCTAAATGCTGCCTCTGATTGGTGCCTACTCAGTAATTTGCCCAGACTTGTTGAGATCTGAACAGAAAAGGCATCCATACCTGAAGAAGGTCAAGGTGAGAAACATGTACTTGGCATCTTTGGAGCAGTATCCCCTAATCAAGCACCTTTTTGGAGGTTTAACACAATCATCCCATCCTCAGCTCCAGTGGAGCATTTATTTTATTTTGATGGACTGATCAACCAGCCCCATCCATGACGTCTAAATGCCACAATATTTTTCCTGCGCTTAAAGGCATCAGTAGCTAAAGAGACCTCTGCAATGTAGGCTACAGGGCACACACTCTCATTCAATACACTCCATCTCTCACCCACACTCATGCATAAGTTTGACTGTTTTTGGTAGAACCTTTCAACTGTTTTGGAATACCTGGTCTGTAGTACTCTCTATTATAGT
This sequence comes from Esox lucius, assembly GCF_011004845.1. Lineage (NCBI taxonomy): Eukaryota > Metazoa > Chordata > Actinopteri > Esociformes > Esocidae > Esox > Esox lucius. Next base: position 441,861 of record NC_047589.1, read on the forward strand.
ATTCTCTATTGAAATTTAAGTAAATGTTCTTACTACACTATTAATGTGTATGTCCTTTATACCTATATTCTGCATCTCTCAATAGAGTCATTGGTTGGAGTTGGGTTAATACTCCTTGACAACTTCTGTTGCTACTTTCTGATTATGTTTCTGGCTACATTTAAAATGAAAACATATTGATCATTTAATAATTGTTGACAAAGTGCTGAAGTGTTTGGTTTCAACTTACACATAGGTGCCCAATGATTGATAAATAAATAATGGATTGCCAAATAATGGTACCCTAATTGTGGCTGTCTTATATCTTATTAAAAAGTAGCTGTTTAATAGTATTATGAATAAAGTTGCCATCAGTTGTATTCTTATGAATGACTTGTTTGTCATTGAGTCAGTGTAATTGTCAGTGTAAGTCAGTGTAATTGTCAGTGTAATTAGTCAGTGTAATTTGTCATTGAGTCAGTGTAAAATATTATTCTAACTCTAACATACATTTACATACATCCCAGTTTTGATGAGTTGACTGTAGAGATGTATTACCTTCAGCTTTCAAGCACTGTGTAATTGGGTAACTATGAAACAAAAAACTCTGACGCTGTACAGCCACAAGGTGAGGGGTTCCGTAACTAAAGCCATTATGGTGTTGTAGTAGTTTCAAACATTATCCCGCCAATGAAAATGTCAGTGAATGTTTACATTTAAACAAGAATCATCGGTTCACGACGTTGCGTAAAATCACAACCGTGCAGTCCATCTGACACCGATGTTGGTTACTTGGTCTGAAATAAAAAACAATGTGGGTTAAATGAAGACCAAGCGTATACAGGTATACAGCTGATGATTACTATATGTTAAAAGATTACTTACCATGGTATGAAGGTCCAAAAAGGTATTTTCCAAACAAGGCTGTGTTGAATTCCACTCATCTCTAAACCACAGATATAAAACAAAATATGAAAGACAGATGAAAGCTTAACGTTTGGATTGTGCCGTTATTTTCATTATGAATTTCTTTTATACATTCTTACAAAGTTCAAATGTGTCATTTGTTAGCTTTTATATTTGCAAAACAATTATTTCCAATAAAATAACTCGTACACCAGCCAGCTTTCATCTTATTATTCAAAATTACATTTAACACACATTATATAAGTCTAAAATACAGCAAACCCAGAAGTCACGCATCCCCGCACACCCACACACAGACACACATACACACACAGACAGGTATTTACTAACTCACAAACACGACAGTTTGTAATAATCGTTGCCTGTTAAACAATTCTAACAATTTGTAGACAACATTCTCACGTTAACCCCATTGTACAATTTGATAAGACGTGTTTACAAACATTTTGTTTACCAGAAATAACAGATCTTATGCTGTCAATAAATCAGAGTTGTTCATGCAAATTTAAACTATACCTTCTTGGTATGTTTGTAACATTTTGCCATATAATTCAACTCAGAGGTTAATGCTGACCTAAAATTCCCATTCTGATTTCAAGGATAATCATTGATCATACATACACATTATTTTTAATACTATGTTTAACTCAACCATAACACAATCAACCAAGCCACAATGTCTGCTCGACACAGGTTTAATAATACTAATATTGCCCACATGATGTATTAATTATGTAGTACTATGGTAGTTTATAGACCTTGTGTAAAATGAGGGATGTTTATCAACCTAAATGTATTGCATTTTGTACTAAGGATTATTTTCTATTTTTGTGGACCAATGGGCGGATCTGATCTTAAGACACATTTCATGTTAAAATAATAAATGGGCAGAAACTCTCCAAAATTGTAAGTCCCGAACCCTTCTTTATATGTTACACAATAAATTATGTACTTTTTTTAAATGGCACAAACCCATGTTACACAAGCACTGTTGAAAGTACACCCACTGGTTATAGGTCATCTGTTGTGCGCACTTAGTTGTACGCACTTAGTTGTACGCACTTAGTTGTACGCACTTAGTTGTACGCACTTAGTTGTACGCACTTAGTTGTACGCACTTAGTTGTACGCACTTAGTTGTACGCACTTAGTTGTACGCACTTCGGTTGCCTGTGGGATTAAACATTCCAGAACCCTGGCACCTTTTTGCTGAATAGCAAACATCTCACTACATATCGTAACATCTTATGCCTTGGGAGTGTAACATTCCTGAACCCTGTGGCCCTATTGTTAAACATCAGGCTTATCGTAACATCAAATATCTGGTGAATTAAACATCCCCACAACCCTGGAGCCCTATTGTTAAACATCAAAAAGCCCCACCGGAAGTCACACCGGAAGTCCCTCCCTTGCATACATCACACAGGAAGTCCCACCTACCAAACCAGGAGTCCCGTCCTCAAACCGGAAGTCCCGACTACTGTTAATCAATCATCCAAAAGTCAAACAATATGTCCTATATCAACTACAGTCATGCATCCATCACCGAACAAAAGCACCATTAACCGGAAAAAAGAACAACCCCCATAGCCACAATTGTTCACGTCCACACACCATATGTATCTTGCATCATTTTGACCAGTCCATCGTAAGGACGAGGGACCATCAAGGATTTACTACAGCACTTCCTATTCCGCTGATTTACCCAGTAAATCTATCAAATCCTGATTAATGTGCCTAGCATGCCTTAATAAACCCGTCGGTCCTTTCACAAGATTTTGAAAGCCTAGTCTGAAAAAAAAAATGTTGTGGTCAAACCACCACCCAGTTAGCGAACCAAATTGTCCTCACCTCCAGTTAAATTTTGTCTTTCGGGAACCTGTACTGACCAGTTTGGCAATCCACTCAGGAAAAGTGTTCGCCAACTCAATCTGTTTAAGGCTAGCCCTCACCGGGAGAGGCTTGAGCTCCAGGGACCCAGTCCTGGCTGTGCACGGTTGACTCAGCCGGCAGTGGCCGCGAAACAAATCACCAAGGTACCAGATGAGCTCCCAAATGTTATGGTAATGTTAACTCTTAATGGAAAAAATTCTCCTGGCACAATTTTTAAAAATGATTTACTTGCAAGGAGAGAGGAGTCAAGGATTACAGAATAAACTGAGGCATCTCTGAAGTAACACAGAACTAGCATCAGTACTTATACAGTTAAAAGGGGTGTGGTAAGACTGCTCATTCATTCTCTAAAGACAACATTTGTTCCCTTATCACTTCCTGCCTCCACTTGTGTCTTCCTCTGTCCTGTTTTATGTGTTTACCCTCAAGGGGTAGATGAACATCGTAGAAGACACTCTCAGACAGCTGACCACATTCGTGAAGAACAACGATACGATACCCTTATTGGTTTAGGCATATTAACAGATGGTCAGAAGACCTAATGATCCACTGATATCATTCAGACATGTCAAAAACAAAGACTTGAGTTATATACCAAGCAATAGAAAAGCAGACATTTCTAAAATGTATATTAGTTTAAGAAATTCCATAACAGAGGCGTGGTAGGAATAAATTTTGAGCACAGAACTTGTTGGGTCAAGTTAGCCCTGATCTTAAAAACTGTGTAGAACATCATAAAAGATGTGTAACACTTACATCCATACATCCTGCCATATTCGTTTAATCCTGAAAATATTTGTTAAAATATAAAGTATTTAACATACATGGACATGTCCTATGCAACAACATTTAAAAATGTAAGCACAACGGGAGATAAAACTATTGTAAGGCTCTGCTTTTCCAATAACCTTTTCTAATGCATCGGAGATTTAATTGACAATGGAGTTAATGAGGCAGTTTTCAAGTGACCATGATTCATGAACTGACTTCGTTTATTCCCCATACTCAAGAAGAATAAGTTAAAATTAAATTGCATTTGAATTTATGTTATTGTTACTTAGTGAAGAAATTGGCGATTTTTGTTTAGAAAAACCTTAGGAAAGGAAAAACACTAGACAATTTTAGAAATCAAATGTAAGTTATCTAGATAGCAAAATAAGAACTTTTGAAAATGTATTACCGTTGATTTTGAACACTATTAGCAGAGATTAATCTTCCCCTGCCACAACCATGGAAATGAAACCTACAGGTGCTGGTCATAAAATTGAATATCATCAAAAAGTTGATTTATTTCAGTAATTCCATTCAAAAAGTGAAACTTGTATAATTTCTACATTCATTCCACACATACTGAATTTGGGGTTTTCATTAGTTGTCAGTTATATCAATCAATCAAATTTATTTATAAAGCCCTTTTTACAACAGCAGTTGTCACAAAGTGCTTTACACCCGGCCTTAAACCCCAAGGAGCAAACAACAGTAGTGTTGGATTTCAGTGGTTAGGAAAAACTCCCTAAGAAGGCCGAATTTTAGGAAGAAACCTAGAGAGGACCCAGGCTCAGAGGGGTGACCAGTCCTCTTCTGGCTGTGCCGGGTGAGATATTAAGAGTCCAATTGGAATAATAAATACATTTCTCTGGGCTAAATCCAGAGTCTATTTGATTCTAGACTAGGTCAAAAGTATGACCAGGTGGACAAGGACAGGTACAGCAATGGGCCCCCCAAACCAGGTACTCTGCAGGTGTGGACCAGGACCTCATCTCCTCCTAAAATTTAAAACTGGAGGAGACTGAGAAAAGTTAGAAAGTGCATTCCTCATATCCCCCGGCACAATAATATAGCAGCGTTACACCTTGGAACTGAGACGGGGGGGTCCAGCGACACTGTGGCCCTACCCGGGGGAGGCCCCGGACAGGGCCCAACAGGCAGGAAATCAATCCACCCACATTGCCAGTGTTGTGGAAATTTCTTTATACAATGTATTCTCACTGAAAGGACTGAGTCCCACTGTTTAGATGGGTAGAGGAATGTGGGGGATCTGGCATTTGCTTAGGGGGCATCATTGACTGGTATCAGCTGATGAAAGGGTTACTCTTTATCTCCTTATCGGTATTAACTCACCAGGGCATCTATTGTCTGTTCGTGTTCGGTTGGAATCCTTAGAGTTGAAGAAGGTATTTATGGCGGGAAGGAGAGCTTTCCTTTGTGTGAAGCTTTGGGTAAACACTACAGTAAACATTATGGCAGGAAGGATAAGGTGGGGGAAGATAGCATTTGACTTGTGTGATGGAACAAAGGAAATGCGTCCTGATTGAGCTGGAATGTCCAGGATTTGTCACACCCCTCTCCTGTCTTTAAATACTGTCGATTGCCTGTTTTTATTCAGAGACTATCCACTGTTACTTTGTAACCTGCGTATTCTCTCCTTGCAAGTTATTAAAACTGTTTATTGCGCAATTGATTTCTCCTGTCTTACCTACCATTTTCATAGAACTGTTTTGCACTTTAGAAATTGCCATCACACCAGGCATCAACCAAAGGGACACCCACCAACCGCAACCCCCCTGAAAGAGGGCAGAGTATTGCCAGCAGCGTACAGCCCAATTGCACAAGTGCGCAACAGAGACACAACAACAAGCCAGTGACTGTTCCCCCAAAAAGGTATTGGAGGGAGGGTATCCCAGTGGCGACAAGAGCCCACCTGGCAAGACAGCAAGGGTGGACAGTATCAAGCCTACTGGTCACCTTCATGCCCCCGGGCCAGGCTACACCTAATTATAAACCGTGCTGTAGAGATTTGTTTTTAGTAGACACTTGAAAGTTTGCACTGAGTTTGCATTTTTAACCTTAATTAGCAGATCATTCTACAGGAGTGGGGCTCTATGAGAAAAGGCCCTGCCGCCAGCTGTTTGTTTAGAAATTCTAGGTACAATTAAAAGGCCTGCATCTTGCGATCATAGGTTACGTGTAGGTATGTATGGCTGGATAATTTCAGCAAGATAAGTAGGAGCAAGTCCATGTATTGATTTATAGGTTAACAGTTAAACCTTAAAATCAGCCCTAATCCTAACAGGCAGCCAGTGTAAGGACACTAGGACAGGAGTAATGTGTTACATTTTTTTTGTTCTAGTTAGGATTCTAGCAGCCGTGTGCAGCACTAATTGGCGTTTATTTATTAATTTGTCTTGATAACCAGAGAGAAGAGCATTGCAGTAATCTAGTCTAGAAGTAACGAAAGCATGGATTAATTTTTCTGCATCAGTTTTTGATAGAAAGTTTCTCATTTCTGCAATGTTTCGAAGATGAAAATAAGCAACTCTTGAGACATATTTTATATGTTCTTCAAAGGAGAAGTCTGGGTCTGGTTTCCAGTCTCTCTAAGAGAAGGGAGTGATCAATAGTGTCAAAAGCAGCACTAAGATCAAGAAGCAACAGGACGGATGCGGAACCTTTGTCCGAGGCCATTAGAAGGTAATGTTACCTTCACGAGTGCAGTCTAAGTACTATGATGGGATCTGAAACCGGACTGGAGTATTTTATAAATGTTATTTGTCTTGAGGAAGGCATTCAGTTGTTGGGAAACACATTTTTCTAAGATTTTTGAGAGGAACTGGAGGTTCGATATTTGCCTATAATGATTTAATACGTCAAGATCCAGATTAGATTTTTTTAGAAGAGGCCAAGTTTGGTACACATCCAGAGGAAAGGGAGCAATTTATTATGTTCAGCATTGGCTGACCACAGGAAATAGCTCCTTAAGTAATTTTGTTGGAATCGGGTCTAGCTGAGAGTTTGTGGGTTTAGAACTCATTACAAATTTTGTAAATGTGTCAAGCGATATGGTAGTTATAATCATCAAAATTTAAATAATTTAACACTTGAAATATATCAGTCTAATTTTGATGATTATAACTGACAACTAATGAAAACCCCAAATTCAGTATCTCAGAAAATTTGAATATTGTGAAAAGGTTCAATATTGAAGACACATAGTGCCACATTCTAATCAGCTAATTAACTCAAAACACCTGCAAAGGTCTTTAAATGGTCTCTTAGTCTAGTTATGTAGGCTACACAATCATGGGGAAGGCTGCTGTCCAAAAGACGACCATTGACACCTTGCACAAGGAGGGCAAGACACAAAAGGTCATAGCTAATAGAGAGGCGAAGGGAAGGAAAAGATGTGGTAGAAAAAAAGTGTACAAGCAATAGGGATAACCACACCCTGGAGAGGATTGTGAAACAAAACCCACTCGAAAATGTGGGGGAGATTCACAAAGAGTGGACTGCAGCTGGAGTCAGTGCTTCAAAAACCACCACGCACAGACGTATGCAAGACATGGGTTTCAGCTGTCGCATTCCTTGTGTCAAGCCACTATTGAACAAGACACAGCGTCAGAAGCGTCTCACCTGGGCTAAAGACATAAAGGACTGGACTGCTGCAGAGTTATGTTCTCTGATGAAAGTAAATGTAGCATTTCCTTTGGAAATCAATGTCCCAGAGTCTGGAGGAAGAGAGGAGAGGCACAGAATCCACGTTACTTGAAGTCCAGTGTAAAGTTTCCACAGTCAGTGATGGTTTGGGGTGCCATGTCATCTGCTGTTGTTGGTACACTGTGTATTCTGAGGTCCAAGGTCAATGCAGCCGTCTACCAGGAAGTTTTAGAGCACTTCATGCTTCCTGCTGCTGACCAACTTTGTGGAGATGCAGATTTCATTTTCTAACAGGGCTTGGCACCTGCACACAGTGCCAAAGCTACCAGTACCTGGTTTAAGGACCATGGTATCCCTGTTTTTAATTGGCCAGCAAATTTGCCTGACCTTAACCCTATAGAAAATCTATGGGGTATTGTGAAGAGGAAGATGCGATATGCCAGACCCAACAATGCTGAAGAGCTGAAGGACACTATCAGAGCAACCTGGGCTCTCACAACACCTGAGCAGTGCCACAGACTGATCGACTCCATGCCATGCCACATTGCTGCAGTAATTCAGGCAATAGGTGCCCCAATTAAGTATTGAGTGCTGTTCATACTTTTCAGTTGGCCAACATTTCTAAAATTCCTTTTTTTGTATTGGTCTTAAGTAATATTCTAATTTTCTGAGATACTGATTTGGGGATTTTCATTAGTTGTCAGTTATAATCATCACAATTAAAAGAAATAAACATTTGAAATATATCAGTCTGTGTGTAATGAATGAAAAAAAGTTTCACTTTTTGAATGAAATTACTGACATAAATCAACTTTTTGATGATAATCTAATTTTATGACCAGCACCTGTACATCGTGCCATGTCCACATTCCTCCAAAAACAAAAATCATAATATTCACAGACGGCTTCAACATTTTCGGATATTTTTCCTAGTCATAGTAAAAACCTGTATGCCATATCTAGTACTGATGTATCACTAAATATATTAAACATACTATGTCAAAGCACTCTTGATTAAATTGCTTCTTTTACAGTGGGGAGAACTGCCGATTTTGCAGGTTTTCCTACTTACAAAGCATGTAGAGGTCTGTCATTTTTATCATAGGTACTCTTCAACTGTGAGACGGAATCTAAAACAAAAATCCTGAGAATCACATCTTATGGTTTTTAAATAATTAATTTGCATTTTATTGAATGACATAAGTATTTGATCAGCTACCAACCAGTAAGAATTCCGGCTCTCACCGACCTGTTAGTTTTTCTTCAAGAAGCCCTCCTGTTCCCCACTCATTACCTGTATTAACTGCACCTGTTTGAACTTGTTACCTGTATAAAAGACGCCTGTCCACACACTCAATCAAACAGACTCCAACCTCCCCACATTGGCCAAGACCAGTAAGCTGAGTAAGGACATCAGGGATAAAATTGTAGACCTGCAAAAGGCTGGGATGGGCTACAGGACAATAGGCAAGCAGCTTGGTGAGAAGGCAATAACTGTTGGCGCAATTATTAGAAAATGGAAGAAGTTCATGATGACGGTCAATCTCCCTCGGTCTGGGGCTCCATACAAGATCTCACCTCGTGGGGCATCAATGATCATGAGGAAGGTGAGGAATCAGCCCAGAACTACACGGCAGGACCTGGTCAATGACCTGAAGAGAGCTGGGACCACAGTCTCAAAGAACCATTAGTAACACACTACGCCGTCATGGATTAAAATCCTGCAGCACACGCAAGGTCCCCCTGCATGTCCAGGCCCGTCTGAAGTTTGCCAATGACCATCTGGATGATCCAGAGGAGGAATGAGAAAAGGTCATGTGGTCTGATGAGATTTTTTTTTAGCTTTTTGGTCTAAACTCCACTCGCTGTGTTTGGAGGAAGAAGGATGAGTACAACTCCAAGAACACCATCCCAACCGTGAAGCATGGAGGTGGAAACATTCTTTGGAGATGCTTTTCTGCAAAGGGGACAAGACGACTGCACCTTATTAAGGGGGGATGGATGGGGCGATATATTGCGAGATCTTGGCCAACAACCTTCTTCCCTCAGTAAGAGCATTGAAGATGGGTCGTGGCTGGGTCTTCCAGCATGACAACGACCCGAAACACACAGGCAGGGCAGCTAAGGAGTGGCTCTGTAAGAAGCATCTCAAAGTTCTGGAGTGGTCTAGCCAGTCTCCAGACCGGAAACCAATAGAGAATCTTTGGAGGGAGCTGAAAGTCCGTATTGCCCAGCGACAGCTCCGAAACCTGAAGGATCTGGAGAAGGTCTGTATGTAGGAGTGGGCCAAAATCCCTGCTGCAGTGTGTGTAAACCTGGTCAAGAACTACAGGAAACGTACAATGTCTGTAATTGCAAACAAAGGTTTCTGTACCAAATATTAAGTTCTGCTTTTCCGATGTATCAAAAACTTATGTCATGCAATAAAATGCTAATTAATTACTTAAAAATCATACAATGTGATTTTCTGGATTTTTGTTTTAGATTCCATCACTCACAGTTGAAGAGTACCTATGATAAAAATTACAGACTTCCACATGCTTTGTAAGTGGGAAAACCTGCAAAATCGGTAGTGTATCAAATACTTGTTCTCCGCACTGTAGATCTAGGTCAATGCCTGAAAGAAAACTTTACCCTTGGTTAGTAGAGAACATACAAAACATTAAGAAGGCATGTAGAAAAGCAGAACGAAAATGAATACATGTCCATTACATTTATTTGAAAGAGCTGTCATCATATTAAAATCGGGCAATTAAGCATTGGAAGGCTAGGTATATTTCTGAACTAATTGCAGCAAATTCTCATAATCCAAAGTCCTTATTTAGAATTATTAACCATCTTGTTATTCCAGCAACTGCTGCAGACTGCAAAGTTCTTAACCTTTTTTTAGAAAAATCAAAAAAATGCTAATATTAGATCTATGATAAACCATAATCTGCCCCGTATGGAAGTTCCTTACCCCAGTCTAAACATATTTAACTCTTTTACTCCAACTGTTTTAGAAGACATTATTGTTTTAGAAGCCCCACACCTCCGGAGTACCAGGCTTGAAAGACTCGTTGCTGTCCCTGTCCAAAGTCGTCCTGGTTGTGTTGTAGATCAAGACAATATCTGACGATTTCAGCTGCCATTCTATGTTCACCCGGCACAGCCAGAAGAGGACTGGTCCCCCTTCTGAGCCTGGTTCCTTTCTAGGTTTCTTCCAAAATGTCAGCCTTCTTAGGGAGTTTTTCCTGGCCATTGAAATTCAACACTACTGTTGTTTGCTCCTTGTGGTTTAAGGCCGGGTGTTTTGTTAAAGTACTTTGTGACAACTGCTGATGTAAAAAAGGGCTTTATAAATAAATTTGATTGATTGAAATTTGAAGATCGGTTTTATCTTTTTATCTCGCTCTCATTTCATCTCGCCTAGACTTCTGTAATGCTTTGTACAGAATTCAGCTGCCAGTCTTCTTAAAAGAACTAAATCAAGGTCTCACATAACCCCAGTGTTGGCGGCTCTACATTGGTTACCAGTGAATTTCAGAGTAGATTCTAAAATTCTACATATCACTTTAAAGGCACTACATGGTCTGGCACCTGATTACATTAGTGATATGCTCAACTTAAAACCAATTTCTCATTATGATGACTTTTTAAATTTATATTACTAATGTTGTGTTAAAAAGTTGGGTAAACACATCTGTATTAATAGAGTAGGCCTCGTGCAGATTTGGTATGGGTCTACTTCTACACAAATACACTTTAACTAAGCATTCCCTTAATGGAAAGCCATGCTTCTCTAGAGACTCCAGGAAAAACCCAAGACCAGTTGATGCTGTTGTTGTTGGTTGCTACATTGAATTGCATGATCTATAGGATATTAATGATTAAAGTCATTGTTTAATTTAAGGAATGTCTGCAGATCTGAATCTCTGGTTAAAATGGATACAAAACACCTGGGCCGCTGGACAAACATGAACAAGTACAAATACCTTGGTAGGTCAATAAGTTACCTTTCTTTAGAAGCCATCGATTCCATCAAATATTACAAGGGGATATCTGTTGAAACAAAAAGTTACATAGCTAAATGGACAATGCCAACATGCACCTTAAAATTGCCTTCATTGCACAATTAGAACTGCCACTGTACTTGCATTTTCATTTGTTACATATGTCTACCTTAGAAACCTCATTGCTGCTATCCCTGCATTTCAATTGCACATGGTCCCACACAACTATTTATCCCACTTATACATACATTATACTTAATACTTGTAAATTTGCTTCCATTGCACATTTAGAATAGCCATATGTTATGGATTTGCATTAATTGCATGTCTATACATTCCACTTTTACAGTGAGGATTCTTTTTTTTTTTATCACCTTCTGATTTTGTACATTTGCCCACTGAAAAATAAATGATCAGTCCAACATTTAAATGGTTGGTTTATTTGTACAGAGAGAGACAGAATAACAACAAATAAATCCAAAAAACACATGTCAAAAATTGTATGTATTGATTTGCATTTTAATGAGAAATAAGTATTTGATCCCCTCTCAATCAGAAAGATTTCTGGCTCCCAGGTGTCTTTTATACAGGTAACGAGCTGAGATTAGGAGCACACTCTTAAAGGGAGCAATCAATCAGATTCCAAACTCTCCATCATGGCCAAGAACAAAGAGCTGTCCAAGGAAGATGAGATGAGGTCACTGACTTCGTGATGTCAGGGTAACAACCTCCAGCTCAACATCAGCAATCGAAGGAGATGATTGTTGATCACAGAAAGCAGTGGCGGGGAGACCACACCCCCATACACATCAATGGGTTTGCAGTAGAGAGAGTTCACAACATCAAGTTCCTCGGGGAAACATCAGTGATAAACGTCACTCTAAAGTAGTGGTGAAGGAGGCCAGGAAACTTCTTCAGGCTCTTTTTCCTACACCGATTAAGGAGATTTGGTATGGATTCCAGGATACTCACCAACTTCTACAGACCAAGCTGTTTACCAAGCTGCCGTCAGGCAGAAGATACAGGAGTATTCAGTCCAAAACAAACCTCCTATGGGACAGCTTCTTTCCACAGGCTGTAAGGCTGCTCAACTCAGGAACCCCTCTTCCCTTCCATCCATAGTCTATGCACACCTGTCACTAATATCATGCACACCTGTCACTTTTACATTGCACTACAGTTGTATAGTTTAAAGTTATTATTATTGATGTGTGTTTTTGTATAGTGTTATTACTGAATTATTGTGTTATTGTGTTATAATTGTGTTATAATTATAATTATTAAAACATTTTAACTGCACTGTCGGGAGTACGAAAACCAAGCATTTCATTGCTATAACTTGTTACTGCAAATGACAAATAAACCCTTTTGAACTTTTTTTGACAACAGTTGGTGCGATTATTTGCAAATGGAAGAAACACAAAAGACCTGTCAATCTCCCTTGGTCTGGGGCTCCATGCAAGATCACCTCATGGAGTTGCAATGATCATAAGAACGATGAGGAATCAGCCAAGAACTTCACGGGAGCCTTTCCTCAGCCAGGGCATTGAAAATGGGTCGTGGATGGGTATTCCAGCATGACAATGACCCAAAACACACAGCTAAGGCAACAAAGGAGTGGCTCAAGAAGAAGCACATTAAGGTCCTAGAGTGGCCTAAGCAGTCTCCAGACCTTAATCCCATAGAAAATCTGTGGAGGGAACTGAAGGTTAGAGTCGCCAAACATCAGTCGCAAACCTTAATGACTTGGAGAAGATCTGCAAAGAGGAGTGGAAGAAAATCCCTCCTGAGATGTGTGCAAACCTGGTTGCCAGCTACAAGACCTCTGTGATTGCCAACAAGAGTTCTGCCACCAAGTACTAAGTCATGTTTTGCAGAGGGGCCGAATACTTATTTCACTAATTTTTGGCATGTGTTTTTCAGGATTGTTTTATTGTTATTCTGTCTCTCACTGTTCAAACAAACCTACAGTACCATTAAAATTATAGACTGATCATTTCTTTGTCAGTGGGCAAATGTGCAAAATCAGCAGGGAATGAAATACGTTTTTCCCTAACTGTACATACATATACTTAATACTGCTCTCCTCTATTTGCACTTCTGGTTAGATGCAAACTGCATTTTGTTGTACTGTGCTTGTACTTGTTCAATGACAATACATTTGCATCTAATCTAAATCTAATCTAATAATGTTGCTTGTGACATATCAAAGGCATCATTGCACAAGCAATTTTTTTGGGCTGACCTAATCAACTTGTGGTTGGTGTCCACGTGCATCAGGGAATGATGACCCTGAACAGAGTAAGTTCTTCTGAAAACACATCCAAGTCAGGTCATTATTTCCCGCATTCCTGTAGCATCAACATGAGGCATTGAGTCCCACATCCAGCTCCACTAGACTTGATGGACCAGTGCTTTCAGACGTCCTCTCATCATTCTGTAAACTATGTATGGTGAACTTGTCTTTATTGTGGTTGACTGTCCAGCTCCTCATCAGTCATTTGGCAGTATGCTCACCTAACTGTGTTACCATATTCGTGTTGAGATGCCAAGCAGTTTAGCAATGCAAATCACCCGGTAGGTCCATTCAGCCTTCAAATATGATGTTCTGACACAGACAGTTTTGGAAGTCCCACTACACCACCAAAATCATCAACAACAACTGATGGATCACATCTTTCTTCCATTTGCTTGTTGACTAGGCTACAAAGTTCGGAAAGACCAAGCACTACCTCTTGAGGCAAGTCTACCTGATTTTCATGTGAGCTTATGAATATCATCTCATTGGTGCCGACAAACCATAAGTAGTCAAAGTCAAGAGGAAGGCTTTGCATGGCCTGCTGTGATCTGTGGAGGAACCTCTTCACAATGTGTCTCCTCAACACCTGCAAGGAATTATATATATATATATATATATATATATATATATATATATATATATATATTTTAAAAGGGTCCAGCAAATGAAGAAAGAGATTTTGTCTTTTCATTAGAACAAGAGAGGTTTGTTGTTTTATCTTCCTTCCACTAACTTTGAGCTGGCTATAGCTTGGTGCATAGTATCCTTTAACCACAATTCAGCTTTTTACACACCCTGCACTTCTTGATCTACTGTATAAAACACCCTGATTAATAGTCAGCACAGAGATGAGGAAACTATCCCTGAATACAACATTTACATCAGTTTGCTATAGGGGCTGAAAGATAAGCATTTAGCGATTTGGGAAACATATATATTTCTTAATAAATAGCAAGCTTGTCCAGGACATGAAATCATGTCTATCAGGATTGACTGTATTCCAACCTGACATAATTTCAACAAAGCTAGCGAAAAAACATAATTTTACTGTCTGCTGCTAGCTACAGTCAGTAGATAAAAGCATGTGGACTTTTAATTCCATTTTACTATTTACTAAATTAGTAACTAGCTAATGACATACTTCATAACTTACACAGGTAAATAATAACGAACGAACAATTAAAGTATTTTCTAAAACATTTAATGAAAACAGTGCAACTAGATAGAAAAACATTAAATACCTGTTGGCCAGAGTTTGGTACCTGATGATTTTCCATGTTGAGTCTTTGCTACATTAGTCTTCTCTTCAGCACTTCAGTGAAATGTTTGACGCTTAATACCAGAACAAGCTGCACTTTTATTGGTTAGGAAGAAACAACCCTCAAAAACAAGTCAACCAATCAAGGCGTAATATATTCGACTCCCCCAACCCACACATCCCGCCCTTTCATGTTAAAAAAGAGTGCAAAAAAGTTGATAAAAAAAAAGTTGATAATAAGTTGAAGTACTTATTTTTGGAGATATTTTATATTTTGAATATTTTAGTATTTTCTTTTGAACTTTTATTATTATTTATTGAATTTGTTCATTTAAGTGGGAAATTGACGCCATAAGTGTTCCAGTAATTTAATTAATAGTTCTCAGTTTATTCACTCAGTACAGCCTAGCATACACTCTATACAGTCGACAATAACTCCAGCTTCCAACTTCCACCGAAGATTGTGAAGACGCCTCAGGAGATGCTTTTCACATCGCCAACTGGAAGTGCCCAGAGACGGCATTGAGATTGTAAACCAAAGCTTGGGAAGTGTGGAGGCCTCCGGGCTCAACTCCAGAGGAGGTGGGCTGTGCCTTTATGTAAACAAAACATAGTGTACAAACACTAACTTAACCAGGAGTCACTGCTCAACCAATGTGGTATACCTGATGATTAGGTGCAGGCGTTTTTATTTGTTATTTCTGTCTTCATACCCCTGGATGTCCCTTCAACAGGGACAACAAAAAGTCCCCCAAGATGACCCCCCAGACTATACAATGCAGATGTGTCACCTGCACTGAGCAGGGTGAATGCATGCAAGGCTGCTGGTCCTGATGGAGTCATAGACAGGTGCTCACAGCTTTAAAAGTGTAGTTCTAGCCCACCTTATGTCCGGCCTCCCCCAACACAGGATCACAGGTCTACAGAGAACATCTCCACAGCTTTACACTCGGCCCTGACCCACCTGGACAAAACCAACACCTATATGAGAATGCTATTCATAGACTTTAGCTCAGCATTCAATACTGTCATCCCCTTTAAGCTGGTCAACAAACTCCATAACCTGGGGATCAGCCCGTCTCTCTGAAACTGGACTCTGGACTTCCTAACTAACAGACCCCAGTCTGTCAGTTAAGACAACCACCCAGCACATCACTGGTGCCCAGCTCCCAACCATCGTAGACCTCCAGTGCAAGCGGTGTATGGTTAGGGTGTGCTACATCATCAGACCCTTCACACCCATGCCACAAACAGTTTGCCTCTACTACAATCAGGCAGGCGGTACAGGTCTCTCCGTTCTCGCACCAGCAGGCTGAGGAACAGTTTTTTCCCCCCATCTACTGTAACCCTGCTGAACTCTGTGACCCACCCGCCCACCGCATACGACTGCCTTTCAGTGACCTTGTTGTACTACTCCCTTTTACTACTGGACTCTGACAGTGCCTTGCAAAGTATGGTAAGTTCTCAGTTGTTACTTGTGCGTGCCTACCTCAGGAACCTCATTGCTGTGACACTTGGCACCTTCAATTTGCCTGCACTGCACATTTAGAAGTGCCATTGTACTTGCATGTGCCTCATTGCGCAACCATTCATTTCCCACTTCTACATACGTATACTTAAAACGTTTACATTTTTGGCTCTCCCCTATGTGCCTTCATTGCTCATTTTGAATTGCCATTTGCACTGTATTTGCCCTCATTGCACACATATACATTCTACTTGTAACATAAACTGTACCTAATACTTGTATATTTCCTGCATCTTCTTCTGTTAGCACTTCTGGTTAGATGCTAACTGCATTTCATTGTACTGTACTCGAACTATTCAATGACAAAGTCATTTTCTAATCTAATCACTGGAAATGAATTATCTTCTGTTGCACATTGTTGCTGTAGGTGTTATCAAAGCTTATGAGTTTAGTGAGGTAACAGGAATGAGACCTACCTCTGGAGCCATCCAGAATGGTGTTCCTACTGAAGTGTTCCTACGGAGACGAGTGTTTGTTAACTGGGCTGAAACACCTGCACAAAAAAGAAACAGTGCAGCTCCCATAAGAAATTCAGTATGATCTGCTATGTACAGTACATTACAACTAGGGATGCACAAGTCGTTTGGCATTGTGTAAGCTTTTAAGACAATCGCCTTCTTGGAGACTTTCTTTAAGTGACTCTTCACAACTGCTTCATGGGTGTTAGATTGACTCATTCCAGGGAATCTACTCAAAGCATTGTCTGAAATGGACACATTATTCAGGACCATACCCCCACCATTCATTTACATACATCTGGATGTACAGAGTCTATTGAAGCTTGAGCTAACATTCCAACAGGCTCAAAGTCAACTATCTGAAAGCTGTTAGACTGTGTGTAAACACAAACAGTCCTTTTTTAAACTCTCTCCATTTTACTATATTTGCACAAATTATTTATTTGTATTATCTTTGTGTTTAGTTATTTGTATTCATTACTTAATACTGTTTGTTATTTGTTTTTAATCTCTTTTGCTGCATTTCTATTGTGCCAAAGCTATATTGCTGTTTTCACTCTAGGTAACATATTTTCTTGTTATCCTGTTAAATTGTTTGAGTCATTTGTCTTAGTTATTTTCTCTGATAGCATTGCCATGAATGAAACTGCAAGTATACGTTTTCACTTCTAAATTAACTGTTTGCTCTATCTTTAATAAAATATAATAACAATAAGTATCATGTATTTTTGTTATCCGGAGAAATTGTTTGTATATTTCATAGAACATTCTGTTGTTACACCTTTTGTAAACAATTGAACATCTGTTTCTTTTTATAATTGTAAACAAAAAGTAGGAAAGAGTAGGGGAATGGCCCATGCTGGAGCTGTTGCCAATCAGGATTCAAACTGTCCTTGACTGTTGATAGTTCCTTTCCGGTTCCTCTTCGTGAAAAGTCGCAACATGAACTGGCTTTGGAGTGTAGTGTTGAGTAATTAAGTTCTTGTGACTGGCCTGGAATTGGCAACATTTGTAGGAAGATTCACACATTTTGTGTGAAGATAACTGGGAAACAAATATTTGGTGTGTAACGGTTGTATCACCTACAAGCTTGTAAGAAATTGTATCACCTACAAGAATTTAATAGATTTTAAAGGTTTCCTGAATAGTGTATTTATAGTCTATTGTGTTTTATGAAGTTTCTGGGAGAACTAACAGACAAACCTAAAGTAGCAGACACAGTTATGACTGCATCAAATCCTAAAGTAAAACATGTACAAACATACAGACACACATGGCATACCAAAGTCCACTAGCTTTACCCCTCCTTGGGTGGTCAACAGGATGTTGTTGCCTTTTACATCACGGTGGATGGTCTTGTTGATATGCAGGTGATGGAGACCCTGGTGATGAGAGTGGAGATGCAGTAATAGGGTAATAATCATTTGAATAGGGTCGTATAATGTATAATCAGTCTTACTCCCTCAAAACTGTTCATTCTGTACATGTCTTTGCTCTGTATGTCTTTCATACATCCATCCACCATGTAAAGTGCACTAACCATGAGGGCTTCATGGATGATGTAGGCAATGATTGACTCGTCCATTCTGCCTCCTCTCTTTAGCATGCCTTTGGCCAGATCTGTCACCGAACCGCCATTGCAGAGCTAGAGGCATGGAAGAGAAAAAACAATTCCATTACATTAATTTCCACTACTGCTAAACCACTGCTTGAGTCAGCAAATTCTGGATAAAACTAAATCTAGATATGCTACATCTAGATGCCATTTGTGTAACAACGTGGTGATAAAAGCTTTGGATCATAAATGCAGATTCAGACAGAAATTTCTAAGCTCCAAAGACATGACTGTCACAATGGATTATTTCTTTCAATCTCTTACCATTCTTTTTTACTGAAAGGTGTATAATTTGCTTTGTGATGAATACAGTGTTGATATTAAAAGATCTGAAAATCAATGTACTTATATTGAATACCTCCGCCTAATCAGGACACTATTTATGTTAGTATGCGGTCATTAAAATCGTTATGCATGTGCTCTGGTAAATGGCAGAGAGCATTAACTAAAACCACTTACATGTAAAAAAAAATAATGTTTTGATTGCCAAATAATCAGTGCCCATTTTACTTGTATTAATAAATCTTAATTACACAACAAATCTGAACAGTAGGAACAACAGTTTCGTTTGCAAGTAGAGGTCTTCAAAGGTCTACCAGACCCGAAATTCCGAGATCCGACCCGGGACCCGAGCAGTTCTGGGTCCAACATCTTTTCACGGATCTGGTCGGGTCTGACTTAATTGCGACAGGTCTCGGGTACCTGCAGGAATATTGTATTTAATATTGTATTTGATCAACTTACCTCCTTTTATTTATCAGACCTCAGTTTTAATCGGGTGACAGCGCCAATTATCTTTACGTCTTTGGAGGGATTACACCGAACTCGGTTTACCAGGCACTAGAATGTAGCGTAAGGCGTAACTTGACCCACTGCTAGGTCAGTTAACTTCCACCCTGGCTTATGATACACATCCTAAGTCTGCAACGGTCCTATTGATCAATCCTCCGATGGAGGAACTTTTTATGTTGCCACCCGGGGGTTCCTAACGCTCAACAATATTTATAGTTGTGCTTATTTAGGACCGGTTCACTCACCCAGCATTCCCTGCCTGGACGGATCAGATCTTTTAGGGGTCAGAGATCAGATCTTTTAGTATGGCGGGGACTTACAGTGGGGCAAAAAAGTATCATCATACTTCATCATAGGTACACTTCAACTATGAGAAATAAAATGAGGAAAAAAATCCAGAAAATCATATTGTAGGATTTTTTATGAATATATTGGTAGATTATGGTGGAAAATAAGGATTTGGTCAATAACAAAAGATCATCTCAATACTTTGTTATATACCCTTTGTTGGCAATGACAGAGGTCAAATGTTTTCTGTAAGTCTTTACAAGGTTTTCACACACTGTTGCTGGTATTTTGGCCCATTCCTCCACGCAGATCTCCTCTAGAGCTGTGATGTTTTGAGGCTGTCGCTGGGCAACACAGACTTTCAACTCCCTCCAAAGATTTTCTATGGGGTTTAGATCTGGTGACTGGCTAGGCCACTCCAGGACCTTGAAATGCTTCTTACGAAGCCACTCCTTTGTTGCCCGGGCGGTGTGTTTGGAACTGTAAAAAAAAATGGACGACGCCCCTTCGCTCTTTTCCATTGGTGAAAACTGAAGCCGCCAGTGTCCCGATATGGCGCTGACATCTTGGACTTGCGTCTGCGCAGATAGCGATCTTGGGACCAGTTCTGCGCAGTAGTTATGCGCAGTAGCGAGCAGGAAGTAAAGCCGTAAAGCCGCGAAATCAACGGCCCCACCCCTGTGCCCCGCCCTCACTCTCCCTCGCAGAATGCGCATACCGTAATCAATCGCAAGCACACGCTGCACTGTTTTGGAAGTGGAGTCCTGCTCCGTTCCACTCCAACCTCATTAAAATAAGGCAAATACAAGTAGCCTACTAACCACACATTTAAACAGAGTTCAATCAAGTCCAAGTACAGCACAACCTTTGCTTGTTAAACCTAGACGATATGTTATAGCTTAACTTACATCATGTTTATCCTTAATTTAGAATAGGCCTAATACAAAAATGATTGGTAACTTCTAGCTAACGATCACCTGCTAGCTATTAACATGGCTATTAACGAGGCTTGTTGTCTTTTAGCTAATGTTAGCTAGCCCATTACATGTATTTACTAATTAAATAGCTTATAAATTTAACTTACCGAAAAAAATTCAAAGATCAATTGGAAATGCCAGATCGGTTAGCACAATCTACTGCAGAACAACCCATTATGTCCGTGTGAAATTATAGAAATTATAGAAATTTAGAGATTAAATTTAAAGCTCCAATCTCCTTAGTCCTCCGAAGTTCGCGAAAAAAGCCTGTTGGCGCTTCAGTGGCTCCTAGGCTCAGATAGCTGTCAATCACAGCTGTCAATCACGAATTCACACCACCGTTTTTAGAGCATTAAATAACTAACTAAAAACCAACTTATTTTAAAAACAAACTCTTGAATTTACATTAGCGTGATACAAACTACAGTAAATGACAGAATCCAGCTTCGGAAAAAAGATATTTGAAGGGTAATTTAATTGTTTAGTTGGTCTCGCGTCCCATTGAATAACATGGGGAGGCGGGGTTTATGACCTATACTAGGACCACTCACCAGGGGGCGATCGAGACGTTTTGGCTTCACTTTTCAGGGCTTGTGCGGCACGCTTGGTTGGGATCATTGTCATGCTGAAATACCCAGCCATGTTTCATCTTCAATGCCCTTGCTGATGGAAGGAGGTTGTCACTCAAAATCTCACGATACATGGCCCCATTCATTCTTTCCTTTACACGGATCAGTCGTCCTGGTCCCTTTGCAGAAAAACAGCCCCAAAGCATGATGTTTCCACCCCCATACTTCACAGTAGGTATGGTGTTCTTTGGAAGCAACTCAGCATTCTTTCTCTTCCAAACACAACAAGTTGAGTTTTTACCAAAAAGTTCTATTTTGGTTTCATTTGACCGTATTACATTCTCCCAATCCTCTTCTGGATCACCAAATGCTCTCTAGCAAACCTCAGACGGGCCTAGACATGTACTGGCTTAAGCAGGGGGACACGTCTGGCAATGCAAGATTTGAGTCCCTGGCGGCGTAGTGTGTTACTGATGGTAGCCTTTGTTACTTTGATCCCAGCTCACTGCAGGTCATTCACTAGGTCCCCCTGTGTGGTTCTGGGATTTTTGCTCACTGTTCTTGTGATAATTTTGACCCCACATGGTGAGACCTTGCGTGGAGCCCCGGATCGAGGGATATTATCAGCGGTCTTGTATGTCTTCCAGTTTCTTATAATTGCTCCCACACTCTCACCGACGATAGTGTCTACCCCTTTCTCTCAGTTGCCTGCAAGGGACCTGACGGGGTAACTGATATCGTCTCTAGGTCTAAGGTTGATTTATGGAGAATGCGGAATCTCACGGACTACTATCTCTAGTAAAAACAGGGCTGTGGCTCAGAGGCAGAGGAGTTATGATCAAGTATTTGACAATCACACCCACACAGAGACTAAGAGGTGACAGAGCTCTTACAAATTCCTACCTTTATTTAGTCAATCACTAGTACAGACAGTGCCGGGTTCCGGGAGGGTCCAATAACCAAGAGTCAGATCAACTCTTCGAGTCTTTGCTCTGTAAGGGAAATTTCTTAAACTGATGTATTCTTACTGATTAAAGGACTGAGTCCCCATGTTTAGATAAGTAGACAAATGTGGGAGAGGGGGATCTGGTATTTGGGGGACATCCTTGACTGGTATCAGCAGATTATAGGGTTAATCGTAAATCTGCCTATCTGTATAACCCATTAGTGTATATTTGTAGTTTGTCCAGATGCTTTAAGTCCCCCTCAAGGGTTAAGAAGGTTACCCAGGTGGGGGGAGGACAACATGTGCCTTGTGTGAAGCCTAGGATATGTGATAGAACAAAGGGAATGAGTTGTATTGACATAAGACAGATGGGCAGCATCTGCTTCTTACCACAACCCTTTGTCTCCCTTAAATACTGACGATTGTCCTGTGTTAATTTAGAGATTATTCATGGTTACTTTGTAACCTGTGTATTCTCTCCTTGCAATAATAATCTGTTTATTGTGCATTTGAGTTTGTCTGTCTCTGTCTACCATTTTCGTAAATAGTTTTGACTTTAGAAATCACACTTTGGGGTGCTCGTTCTGGATCCTAATCCTGCTCGGTTCGAGTATTTTTCCAAACAGGTTAACTGTGCACGGCCAGAGAGAGGGGTTGAGAAGGAGTGCCTGACTGGAGCTGAGACTCGTGCCTGATCAGTACAGGTTTCCCGTGGAAATTGAATTTGGAGGTAAGAGCACAATGCAGTCGGGATTAGGCCATTGGATATGTGTTAGGGCACTTTTTAATCTGCAGTTATATTATCTCACTTACGGGCCGACGGGTCTATTAACAGGTGTTAGAACACATTAATTGAGATAAGAGTGTTAGGACACTTTAGTTTGCGTTAGGGCGCAAGTACACGAGGGTTAGGGCTCCTTTTTGTGGTAGGACGCAAGTATATGTGTTAGGGCACATTATTTAGATTCAAATAGATCTTGCTTTTCACCACGTTAATTTTCTTTTGCCAGGTTTTTTCTGAACATGGGTAAGTGCGGCAGTAAACCATTAAACGTCCCTCGTAGTTACATTGGGCCAGCAGAGATAATGAAAGATAAGTATGGTGTTTGGACGTGAACAATTGTATCTCTGGGAGTATTTGGGATTTCCGAAAAATGCCAGCTTTAGCCAAAGACAGTTGCATGTGTTAAAAGAGCAGTTGGAGGAATACGAGATGGGGAAAATTAAGAAAATAGAGAAAAGGAGACGGAAAGTCTATTGGAAAGCTTATGGTATGTGGAAAGAAGAGACTGATAAAATATTTAGGCAGAGTAGTGTAGGGGCTACTGATTAATGTGTTCTGGCTTCTCCTACTAGAGTGGATGTGGACCTGGACTGCCCTCCGTCTGGCCGACCTCCCTCTTATACTGCTGTGCGAAAGTCTGCAGCTGTTCCTGAATCACGGGCAGAAATGCCACCGAAGCTGTCTCAAGATAGTCCCCCTCCTGCCCGGAAGATTTATCCTTCGCTCACGGCCGACCTTGGTGCAACGTCCCCAAATGCTGGGAGGACTAGGAGCGTTACATCGTTTGTGCAGCCTGAAGGTCGGTACCCGATGGTAGAAGTTGTGAATCCATCTGCAGGAGGTGAAGACCACACGCCCCCAACTATTTTCATCTACCGCCCATGGTCACCTGCCGACCTGAAAGACGTGGCCGCATCTCTCCCCAACCCGGAAAAAGAAGGAGGAGAGTAATTAAATCGTGTATTTCTCTAGATGTTTGAACAATATTAACCAAATATAGTTGAAATGGAAATGGTAATGATGAAAGCACTACAGCTAGGATGGGGAAGGGTGAAAGGAGACTGGACCGTGCAGAATGTCCCATATAATTGGGGCATGGATTCTCAATACAGGTTAACAATCATGGCGCTGTGTGGACGGATAGGTGTTTTTTTCCCGAGATGGATGAACTGGGAGAAAATGTCTGACTGCAAACAGAAACAGGGAGAAAGAGTCACAGACTATCGTAATAGACTTCATCATCATCATTTTATTCTGCTTATCCGGGGCCGGGTAGCGGGGGCAGAAGTCTAAGCAGAGATGCCCAGACTTCCCTCTCCCTAGACACTTCCTCCAGCTCTTCCGGGGGGACACCGAGGCGTTCCCAGGCCAGCCGGGAGACATAGTCCCTCCAGCGTGTCCTAGGTCTTCCCCGGGGTCTCCTCCTGGTGGGACGGGCCCGGAACACCTTTCCAGGAAGGCGTTCCGGAGACATCCGAAACAGATGCCCAAGCCACCTCAGCTGACCCCTCTCGATGTGGAGGAGCAGCGGCTCTACTTTGAGCTCCTCCCGGGTGACTGAGCTTTTCACCCTATCGCTAAGGGATCGCCCAGCCACCCTGCGGAGAAAGCTCATTTCGGCCGCTTGTATCCGGGATCTTGTCCTTTTGGTCATGACCCAAAGCTCATGACCATAGGTGAGAGTAGGAACGTAGATTGACCGGAATCGTAATAGACTTGAGAAAGAATTTGATATTCACAGCGGAATGGGCCGCAAACCAGATGGGGCTAATTATTCTCCCTGGGAAAAACAGTGTAAGATGAGGCTGATTACAGGTCTTCTCCCAGATTTACAGAAACATGTAAAGGAGCACTGTGTGGTATACCGGTCAAAAAACAGCTGGCTCCTCAACCACCAAAGCCGGCGGGCCCAGCTCCCCCTCCTCCTGTGAGATCTCTTCGATCACAACGCCAGGGCACACACCCTCTTCCTTCTGTTCGAGGTGTACCAAAAACAACTGATACCAGCTCTCAGTGATATGTGTCGGGTCCCCGCTGTGACAACAGCAACTTTATCAAATGTTTACAGAACAAGCGGGAACCCAGTGTGCCTGTATCTTTCTCTATTGCTGTTCTATTACATGATAGAAAGTCTAAGGCCTTCAAAAGCCGCACAGCAAACCCATCTAATCTAGTGCCTATTGCATGTCAAACTAAAATTACTGTGGGGACAAAAAGTAAGACTGGTTAAGTTAGCACTTTTAAACATCCGCTCACTTAAAAATAAATCACTTCTAGTCAACGAATTAATAACTAGATACAACCTGGATTTTATGTTTCTAAATGAAACTTGGCTAGAAGACAACTGCAGTGCAACAATTCTCAATGAAGCATCCCCTCCTAATTTTAATTTTATGAGTGTCTGCAGATCAATGAGGAGAGGTGGGGGAGTAGCTGCTCTTTTTAAAGATGTCTATCAATGTAAGCAAATATCATTTGGGAACTACCAGTCTTTTGAATATCTGGGTATTGTGTTAAAAGGTGTTCCTTGCATTTTACTTATCACTATTTACCGACCTCCTAAATACTCTCCAGCCTTTGCTGAGGAGTTTACAGAACTGTTATCAATATTTTCCTCAGAGTTTGACTGTTTTGCTATTGCTGGAGATTTTAACATTCACATAGATAATGCAGAAAACAATATGGCAAAAGAAATCAAAACAGTTTTAATAACTTTTGATCTGACTCAGCATGTACATGGACCCACACACTATCGTGGACACACTCTAGATTTACTTATCAGCAAGGGTATAAATATTTCATCAATTATTATTAAGGATGTAGCACTGTCTGATAATTTCTGTATTTTCTTTGATATATTGATCTCTCCTGCCATTGAAGTTAGATCTGTGTCTGTCAAGAAGAAATGCTTAAATGAGAACACTAGTGTACTATTTATGAAGGCCATATCTTTAACACCAAGCATATCTGCTGACTCTGTTGATTTTCTCCTTGATTCTTTTAACTCAAAGGTTAAGTGTAATTGATGATATTGCTCCTGTGAAAGTCAGGAAGAATGGTAGACAAAAAGCACCTTGGAGAAACTCGACAGCAGTGCAAAATATGAAAAGACAATGCAGAAAAGCAGAGCGCATGTGGCGAAAGACAAAACTTGTAGTCCATTACAACATCTACAAAGACACCATCCATGCTTTCAACATGGAATTAGGCAAAGCTAGACAGATTTTTTTCTCAAATATTATAAACAGAAATCTAAATAATACTCGCATTCTTTTCGCTACTGTCGATAGACTAACAAATCCCCCAAGCCAGATTCCCAGTGAAATGCTCTCAGACAGCAAGTGCAGTGAGTTTGCATTCTTTTTCTCTGAGAAAATCAATAATATCAGAAAGGTGATCAGCACATCCTCGAGTAGTGCTGGGGTCAGACAGATCCAACCACAACCTGACAAAGTGGTTACTATGTCTGATTTCGAAGAAATTGATTGCAAAGTTTTGGAAGAAACTGTTCAACACCTTCAAACATCAACATGTGCCCTTGACGCACTCCCCACATCTTTTTTCAAAAGTGTGTTAAACTGTTTAGAAGTAGATCTCATAAAAGTGGTAAATGCCTCACTTCTCTCTGGAAGTTTCCCAAACTCCCTGAAAACTGGTGTTGTCAAACCCCTCCTGAAAAAGAGCAATCTTGATAAGACCATATTAAACAACTATAGACCGATCTCAAATCTTCCTTTCATAGGCAAGATCATTGAAAAAGTTGTCTTCAATCAGCTGAACAAATTCTTAAGCTCAAACGGATACTTTGACAATTTTCAATCTGGTTTCCGACCGCATCACAGCACAGAGACAGCGCTCATTAAGATAATAAACGATATTCGCTTAAATACTGACTCAGGCAAATTATCAGTGCTGATACTACTTGATCTCACTGCTGCATTTGACACTGTCGATCACAACATACTTCTAGACAGGCTGGAAAACTGGGTGGGGCTCTCTGGGATAGTCCTAAAATGGTTCAGGTCATACTTAGAAGCAAGAGGGTATTATGTGAGTATAGGAGACCATAGGTCTGAGTGGACGTCCATGACATGCGGAGTTCCTCAAGGCTCAATTCTTGCGCCACTCCTATTCAACCTGTACATGCTCCCAATGAGCCAAATAATGAGAAAGAACCAAATCTCTTATCACAGCTATGCAGATGACACACAGATCTACTTAGCCCTATCGCCTAACGATTACAGCCCAATTGACTCCCTGCTCCAATGCATTGATGAAATAAATAGTTGGATGTGCCAAAACTTTCTTCAGTTAAACAAAGATAAAACTGAAGTTATTGCGTTTGGAAATAAAGATGAAGTTCTCAAGGTAAACGCGTACCTTCACTCTAAAGGTCAAACAACTAAAAATCAAGTCAGGAATCTCGGTGTGTCTCTAGAGTCAGACCTTAACTTCAGTAGTCATGTCAAAGCAATAACTAAATCAGCATACTATCATCTGAAAAATATTGCAAGAATTAGATGCTTTGTTTCTAGTCAAGACTTAGAAAAACTAGTGCATGCTTTCATCACCAGCAGGATGGATTATTGTAATGGACTCCTCACTGGCCTTCCCAAAAAGACCATAAGACAGTTGCAGCTCGTACAGAACGCCGCGGCCAGGATTCTCAGCAGAACCAGAAAATATGATCATATCACACCAGTCCTCAGGTCTTTACACTGGCTGCCAGTTACATATAGGATCGATTTTAAAGTATTACTACTGGTATATAAATTGTTCAAAGGCCTAGGACCTCAATACATTGCAGATATGCTCAATGAATATAAACCCAAACGAACACTCAGATCATTAGGATCACATCAGCTAGAAATACCAAGGGTTCACTCTAAGCAAGGAGAGTCTGCTTTTAGCTATTATGCCAGTCGCAGCTGGAACCAGCTTCCAGAAGAGATCAGATGTGCTCCTACAGTAGTCACATTCAAATCCAGACTCAAAACACATCTATTTTACTTTGCATTTAATGAATGAGCACTGTGCCACTGTCCGTCCGACTGTTTTCACTGTCCTTTATTTTTATAATTTTTTATTCTAAACTGTATTTGACTTTATATTCTTAACGGTTTTAATTTTTCTTTTTTCTTATTTCTGTAACAGTACCTCTGTCAAATGGATATTTAAATTGTTTTTATGTAAAGCACTTTGAATGACCATTGTGTATGAAATGTGCTATATAAATAAAATTGCCTTGCCTTGCCTTGCCTTGGACGAGGGCCGCATGGAAATCGTTTGGCCATATATCAAGCATGCTGAAAAAGTCTGCAAAGACCAAGAGGATAAAAGACATACCGATAAAAGGAAACGTGAAACGAAATTACAGATGGCCCAACTAGGTTTTTACAGCGGCTACGACCAAAGAGGCCGAGGACGAACACAGACTAGAGGCAGAGGACGAAGGTCTGCTAACCGCTACAACTATGACAAAGGTTGCCATCGTTATGGGTCGATTGAACATTGGGTTTGTGATTGTCCTGAAAAAGACACAAGGGAAGATGGACAAAGTAATAGAGACAATTCTAATTCCGGTGGATTTACAGTGAACAATCCAAGGGGAACTCGGAGGAACGAAAGCTACCAGGAGGAGGGGTTTTGACGGTCGGAGGGGGCAGGACAGGACACATCTACCGGTGAGATCAATCCATTACATGACCTCGCATATATTGATGTTATGCAGACACTCAATGTACAAGCATTTAGAGAAAACGTAGAGTACCAAGTTAAACCCACGATTTTTCTTACAATTAATGGTAAACAGAATTTTTGGTTGATTCTTGTGGGGGATATTCTGTCCTTCGAGCCCAGGAAAGGGACCCGCTTCCAAAATTGAGTGGTAGAACTATAATTACGGTAGGGGCTAGTGGAGGACAGACTACGGAGCGATTTACAACCCCTCTGTCGGTTGTAGACGACGAGGGCCAGCGTTATCCAAGACATTAATTTCTGTTTTCCAATTGTTGTCCAGTTAATTTGTTAGCCAGGGACTTGATGACACAGTTAGGGATCACACTAGAATGTTCAGACAAAGGCATGCGAATTTAAATGTACTGTTTCGCAAGCAGTTCAAAATGGTGTGCAGCCTGTTGATTATTGTTATTCATGGGATTTAGAAAATACAGGGCCTAGAGCTGTTTCACATGAGTTGGTAAATAAGGCGATGAATAAAGTAGAGAGGGGTTCAGCTCTGTTTATGGATATGGGCGACTTGCGTTGCTCGGCGAAAGTTTCAGAAAGACAGGATGTTAGTTTTGAGATAGTGTGTTTTTTTTGACGGGTGAATATGTATACTGGTCTTCAGAAGATTTTTGTGCATGGTCTGTGCGACATGTGAGAGGTGTCTCGCTTTTTTGATGTGGAGGGGTGAGACCCCCATGTCCCGCTCGCTAAACCTGTGTTTGGCACGTGGGCAAGCTTGGGTCCTTGGGTGAGGGGGTGCAATGAAGTAGTGGACTGGGTCCCTTGTCACATGGTGGGAGTGGAGTTTTCCGTGGCAGCCCAGGCCTGTAGAGAGAGGTTTGGGTGCACTGTTTTGGGTAAACGGGAAGTACATCTTGTGCCACATGATGACTGGGTCCGTCAGGTCTGTGCAGTCCAGGTGGCTGCTACAGATCCTAGGTTAGCGGAAGTTCCACCCTCCTTGTGGTCACAGCATAAATATGATGTTGGGTTGATTAACAATGCACAGCCTCTTGTAGTTACACCTAGTGGACCCCATAGACCATGCCAGGCTCAATACCCACTGAAAGCAGAGGCTATTGAAGGGATAGCTCCCGTATTTAAAGCATTGTTGGAGAAAGGCATCATTTTTCCATGTCCAAACAGCCCCTGTCTCACTCCTATTTTCCCAGTAAAGAAAGCCAAAGTTGTTGGACAACCTGTGGCTTGGCGATTTGTACAAGATCTAAAAAAAGTTAACAAGGCCGAATATGCACGCGCACCCATTGTATCTGATCCATATACAATTATGACCCAAGTCCCGAGCAATAGTAATTTCTTCTCTGTGGTCGACTTAGCTAACGCGTTCTTTAGCATTCCTGTGCACAAGGATTCACAATTTTGGTTCGCATTTGAATTCTCTGGCCAATTGTACACGTGGACGAGATTGCCTCAAGGTTATTGTGAATCTCATGCCGTGTTTGCATCCGCGCTAAAAGATAACTTGGAGGGGTTCCACTTTAAACATGGCAGTACCCTTATCTAATACGTTGATGATCTTCTTGTCTGTTCCACAGATAAGGAAACATGTGAAAAGGACACTGTGCTGTTGTTACAGTACTTGGCCTCGCAAGTTCATAAAGCCAGTTTGAATAAACTACAGTTTGTCCAGAAGGAAGTTATTTTCATGGCCATAAACTAACACCAGAGGGTAAAATTCTCAGTACAGACAGAATAGGAGCCCTTGTTGGCATCCCAAAACCTCTTACTAAAACTCTTTCTGGGCATGACAGGTTTCTGTAGACAATGGGTTTCTGAATATGCTTGTTTGGTACAGCCCTTGCAGGACATGGCCTATGGCCAGAAGCTTGCAATCACATGATTTAATTGTACCTAGAATTTCTAAACAAACAGTTGGCGGCAGGGCCTTTTCTCATAGAGCTCCACTCCTGTGGAATGATCTGCCAATTAAGGTTAGAAATGCAAACTCAGTGCAAACTTTCAAGTGTCTACTACAAACTCATCTCTACAGCACGGTTTATAATTAGGTGTAGCCTGGCCCGGGGGCGTGAAGGTGACCAGTAGGCTTGATACTGTCCACCCTTGCTGTCTTGCCAGGTGGGCTCTCGTCGCCACTGGGATGCCCTCCCTCCAATGCCCTTCGGGGGAAGAGTCAC
This sequence comes from Esox lucius, assembly GCF_011004845.1. Lineage (NCBI taxonomy): Eukaryota > Metazoa > Chordata > Actinopteri > Esociformes > Esocidae > Esox > Esox lucius. The sequence goes on from NC_047589.1 coordinate 472,485, forward strand.
TGGCTTGTTGTTGACTCTCTATTGCGCACTTGTGCAGTTGGGCTGTACGCTGCTAGCATACTCGGCCCTCATTCAGGGGGGTTGCGGTTGGTGGGTGTCCCTTTGGTTGATGCCTGGCAATGTGGTTGGATTGATTTCCTGCCTGTTGGGCCCTGTCCGGGGCCTCCCCCGGGTAGGGCCACAGTGTCACCGGACCCCCCCGTCTCAGTTTCCAAGGTGTTACGCTGCTATATTATTGTGCTGGGGGACATGAGGGATGTACTACTAACTTTTCTCAGTTTCCTCCAATTTTAAATTTTAGAAGGAGATGAGGTCCTGGTCCACACCTGCGCATTACCTGGTTTGGGGGGACCGTTGCTGTCCCTGTCCTTGTCCACCTGGTCATACTTCTGACCTAGTCTAAAATCAAATAGACTCTGGATTTAGCCCAGAGAAATGTATTTATTATTCCAATTGGACTCTTAATATCTCACCCGGCACAGCCAGAAGAGGACTGGTCACCCCTCTGAGCCTGGGTCCTCTCTAGGTTTCTTCCTAAAATTCGACCTTCTTAGGAAAAAATTTCCTAGCCACTGAAATTCAACACCACTGTTGTTTGCTCTTTGGGGTTTAAGGCCGGGTGTCTCTGTAAAGCACTTTGTGACAACTGCTGTTGTAAAAAGGGCTTTATAAATAAATTTGATTCGTTTGGGCCTTTTCTCATGGTGTACAAATCTCTTTCCTTGCTTCATTAGGTGTCATATTTACAATCTGTCCATGATCATCATAATGCAGTTTGAAAAACCACACCATTGATATGACAACGACAATACTCAAAATCAGCAGGCACCCGATGGTGCATCTCATTCCTCCAGACCTCCTGAAGGGGTTCCATGGTCCTTGTCTCTCTTTCTCCATGGTCGCAGGCTGTGTTGGATTTGATGGTTACTAGCACCACAACCCACGCCGCCCTTAGGTAACTTCAAACTACCTATTTTTTCGCCGTATCTTCTAATGCTGGAGCCTTCTTACAGTGTGTTCAGCAACCTTGACCGCAGACTGAGTGACCAGTTGAACTTGGTTTGGACCCAACTAGCGTGGCTTGCTCCAGTGCTTTCTCTTGCAGTTCGTGATGACTACCCAGTCTCCAGGCTTGATGTTGTGCAGCGGGCCTTCAATGGGAGTTGGTAGGGCAGCTCTCACACTCCTGTGGATGTTGTTCAGAACCTTTGACAGATTAGTGCAGTATGTTAACATTGTATGAATCACATGTTCTGTGGTGAGGTCTGTGTGAGTAGGGGCGCCTAGGCCTGTGTTCATTGGTCTTCCAGTGATGACCTCATGAGGGGATAGGCCTGTTTTCACCCTGGGCCTTCCTCTCATGTATGTAAGCACAAGGGGGAGTGCTTTAACCCAGGTCAACTCTGTCTCTTCACACAACCTTGAGAGTTTCATTTTAATTGTTCCATTTTCTCTTTCCACTGCCCCTCCACTCTGCGGGTGGTAGGCACAGTGAGTCTTTAGATCAACTCCTAGGTACTCAGACATCTTCTGAATGGCTCCGTTCACAAAATGTGATCCATTGTCACTTGACAGTTTCTTAGGAATACCCCATCTGGGTATGATTTCTGTCAATAGTGCCTTAGCAACCGCTGTTGCATCAGTCTTCCCAGCCGGGAAAGCCTCAACCCATTTAGAAAACATATCAACAAACACAAAACAGTATTCTTTCCCTCGCAGGGGTTCAACTCAAAATCCATCATCATATGGTCAAAGGGGCCATATGGAGGATGGCTGGACTGGGGGACTGCTTGTCCCCACCCTACATTAAACCTCAAACACACTAGGCTTTTTGAACAAAAATGTTGAGCATAACTTGTAAAGCCCTGTGTGTACCAATACCTATTTACAATATTTACCATCCCCCCTTTTGAAGCGTGATCTTTTCCATGAGAGAACACCGCATAGAAATGAAACAGACATTTTGGGAAGCAGGGGTTGCCATTAGGACCGACCCAAACAGTATTCACATAGGATACCCCTGCTTTTTTCCAGGCGGTTCTCTCTTTAGGTGAAGTCTGAGATTGCGCTTCAACAAAGTCAGAGAGGGAGACTGTAGGGGTCAGATGGGTCATCTGCAGAGCAGATTGAGGGGGGACCTGAGCAGCAGCTTTGGCAGCTGCATCTGCTCTGCAATAACCAAGGGAAACAACATATCTGCCTGTAGTATGGGCCTCACATTTACATATGGCCACTTCCTTAGGTAATAAGACAGCTTCTAACAGATTCCGAATGAGTTGGCCATGTTGGATCAGTGTACCAGAAGAAGTAATGAATCCCCGCATGTACCAAAGTCATGTACAACACCAAAAGCATATCTACAGTCTGTGTAAATGGTAACACTTAGGCCCTCAGCCAGGATGCAAGCCAGAGTGAGAGCAAACAGTTCCGCAGCCTGAGCAGAGAGATGGTGTGACAGTCTGTGACCCTCAACCACATCATGATCAGTGACAATGGCATAACCTACATTATTGACAGCAGAAATAGGAGATTTACTAGCAGCCCCATCAACATAAAAAACAAGGTCACTATTGGGTAGAGGTTCATCAGACAAGTCATCACGAGGGGTACACTGTTGATTAATAGCAGAAAGGCAGTCGTGTGGCTCGCCTGCCTTTTCTGCTAAAACAGGACTCCATACAACAGTGACATGGGGTAACGACAGTAAAATGTTATGGTAATGCAGAAACCTAGCACCTGACAGATGACTAGTCTTGTGTTCTAACAAAATGGAGGCAACAGAGTGAGGAACTCGTAGCTCGAGCGACTGATAACACACCAGAGGCTGTGATCGCAAAACAGCATCTGCTGCCACTGCCACAGCCTTCAGACAATAGGGAAGACCTTGTGCTACAGCATCCAGTTTAGAAGAGGAGTATGCAATTGGCCTCAACTTATCCCCATGTTTCTGCATTAAGACTGAGGACATATAACCATCCTTCTCACACACTGCTTGAATAAACTTCTTAGGATCAGGGAGCCCTAAACTAGGAGAGGTAGCCAGGGCCTGTTTCAAAGAAGTAAAGGAAGCATCTCCCTCAGGAGTCCACACTACTCTATCAATCAATCAAATCAATCAAAATGTATTTATAAAGCGCTTTTTACAACAGCAGTTGTCACAAAGTGCTTTACAGAGACACCCGGCCTTAAACCCCAAGGAGCAAACAACAGCAGTGTTGAATTTCAGTGGCTAGGAAAAACTCCCTAAGAAGGTCGAATTTTAGGAAGAAACCTAGAGAGGACCCAGGCTCAGAGGGGTGACCAGTCCTCTTCTGGCTGTGCCGGGTGAGATATTAAGAGTCCAATTGGAATAATAAATAAATTTCTCTTGGCTAAATCCAGAGTATATTCGATTTTAGACTAGGTCAGAAGTATGACCAGGTGGACAAGGACAGGAACAGCAACGGTCCCCCCAAACCAGGTAATGCGCAGGTGTGGACCAGGACCTCATCTCCTTCTAAAATTAGCATCTTAAGATCGTAGGTTACGTGTAGGTATGTATGGCTGGATGATTTCAGCAAGGTAAGTAGGAGCAAGTCCATGTATCGATTTATAGGTTAACAGTTAAACCTTAAAATCAGCCCTAACCCTAACAGGCAGCCAGTGTAAGGAAGCTAGTACAGGAGTAATGTGTTCAAATCTTTTTTGTTCTAGTTAGGATTCTAGCAGCCGTGTGCAGCACTAATTTAAGTTTATTCATTGATTTGTCAGGGTAACCGGAAAGAAGAGCATTGCAGTAATCTAGTCTAGAAGTAACGAAAGCATGGATTAATTTTTCTGCATCAGTTTTTGATAGAAAGTTTCTAATTTTTGCAATGTTTCGAAGATGAAAATAAGCAACTCTTGAGACATATTTTTCATGTTCTTCAAATGAGAGGTCAGTGTCAAGGGTAACGCCAAGGTTTTTTTCAGTTTTTTGGGATACGACCATGCAGCCGTCGAGGTTCACATTGAGATCTTCTAACAACGCTCTTTGTTTTTTGGGTCCTAAAACAAGCATTTCTGTTTTCTTTGAGTTTACGAGCAAGAAATTCTCTGTCATCCACTTCCTAATATCTGAAACGCATGCTTCCAAAGTAGCTAATTTAGGGGCTTCTCCAAACGAACAGATACAGATAGGGCCCACATTTGAACAGACTCTGTTAATCTCTTGTGACATGATTAACTGCCCCCCAGATGGGGATTGCTATGTACTGACAAGCCCAGTGTTGAAGGATAATAAGTGGTATTGGACTCACCTAAATACAGGAGGGAGCACTATGTTTCCCTCCTCTTACTTTTCTCCCAAACATGGGATCAGGTGGAGGTGTTATGATAATGATTATTGCACTGTTACCATTTCCAAACCTCTAGGAGTAATCCAGGATTACTAGTGCCCAGAGACAGCCCAGAAACCTGAAGGATCTAGAGAAGGTCTGTATGGATGAGTGGGCCAAAATCCCTGCTTGTTCTCCCTACTCTATGCATGCATTGAATGCATTTAACCCCCAAATCTCCACCTGAACCATAAATGTAGTGTTATTCCAAGTGTGTTGCATTTGGGTATTATAGGGTATTCTCTGCTGCTTTCTTTCCTTCGTGAGACACGCTGCTGAAACGGATGCCTTTTTGGGAACCAAACTCAGATATAGATATAAGATATAGTTCGGCAATCAGCACCCCAAGGTTAAGCGGAGAAACACTTGTAAAATATTATCCTATTGAACAAATTAATCTTTTTCTTAAGGACATGGCCAATATGTACAGTGGATATAAACAGTCTACACACCCCTGTGAAAATGCCAGGTTTTTGTGATGTAAAAGAATGAGACAAAGATAAATCATGTCAGATTAGTTTTTTTCACTTTTAATGTGACCTAGAATGTGAACAATTCAATTGAAAAACAAACTGAAATCTTTGAGGGAGAAAAATTAAAAATATAAACCTTACAATAATCTGGTCGCATAAGTATGCACACCCTCTTATAACTGGGGATGTGGCTGTGTTCAGAATTAACCAATCAATTCAAACTCATGTTAAATTGAAGTCATTACACACCTGCCAAAAAAGTGACTCTGATTAATCACAAATAAAGTTCAACTTTTCAAGTCGGATTTTCCTGGCATTTTCTTAGTTGCATCACAGAGCAACAGCCAGGGTCTGCAGAAAGCTTCCAAAGCATTAGAGGGATCTCATTGTTGAAAGTTATCAGTAAGGAGAAGGGTACAAAATAATTTCCAAAGCATTAGATATACCATGGAACACAGTGAAGACAGTCATCTTCAAGTGGAGAAAATATGGCACAACAGAGACATTACCAAGAACTGGATGTCCCTCCAAAATTGATGAAAAGACGAGAAGAAAACTGGTCAGGAAGGCTTCCAAGAGGCCTACAGTAACATTAAAGGAACTGCAGGAATTTCTTTCAAGTACTGGCTGTGGCCTACATGTGACAATCTCCCATATTCTTCATATGAATGGGCCGTGGGGTAGGGTGGCAAGTTGGAAGACTTTTCTTACAAAGAAAAACATCCATGTCCGGCTGAAGTTTGCAAAAACAAACATCAAGTCCCCCAAAACCACGTGGGAAAATGTGTAATGGTCTGATGTACCCAAGGTTGAACTTTTTGGCCATAATTCCAAAATGTATGTTTGATGCAAAAACAACAGTGCACATCACCCAATGAACACCATACCCACAGTGAAGCATGGTGGTGGCAGCATCATGCTTTGGGGCTGTTTTTCTTCAGCCGGAACTGGGGCCTTAGTCAGGGTGGAGGGAAGTATGAACAGTTCCAAATACCAGGCAATTTTTGGCACAAAACCTTCAGGCGTCCGTTAGAAAGCTGAAGATGAAGTTCACCTTTCAGCATGGCAACAACCCAAAGCACACATTCAAATCCACATAAGCATGGTTTCACCAGAAGATTAACATTTTGGAATGGCCCAGCCAGAGCCCAGACCTGATTCCAATTGAATATCTGTGGGTTGATCTGAAGAGGGCTGTAGACAGGAGATGTCCTCACAATCTGACAGATTTGGAGCGCTTTTGCAAAGAAGAGTGGGCTAATATTGCTACGTCAAGATGTGCCATGCTTATATGAAAAAAAAGACTGCGTGCTGTAATAAAATCAAAAGCTGCTTCAACAAAGTATTAGTTTAGGGGTGTGCACACTTATGCAACAGGTTATTGTGAGTTTTTTTATTTAAATGTTTTCCCCCTCAAAGATTTCCAAAATTTTTTGTCATGGTTACTCCGGTTGAAGTAGCACGAGTTTGGTAAGAGATTTTTTCAAAATTATTTTTGATATAAATAGCTGAGAATTATATGTACACTATGTACATGGAGTTCCTCCATGTTGGTGGGTCTGATTCTGAAAGTACTTTCTATAGGAGTTGTTTTTGAAAAGTTCTGTTGCTATGGTTAGTCCGGTAGAAGTAGCTCGAGTTTGTTTAGAGATGTTTCTTTTTTTTTCAGATTTAAATTGCTGAGAATAGTGGAATATATGAAACACTCTAACTTGTTGGTAAAGTGGGTTGAATGGCAGCTGTTTGGGATATATTGCAAAAGAAAATCCTTGCTTTGGTTACTGCGGTTGCAATATCTCAAGTTTGGTAAGCGATATTAAAGTTTTTTTTTTTACATTCAAATAGCTGAGAAGTAGATGAAGATATGAAGTGCTCTAAATATCTGTCTCATTTGCAAAGTGGTCCAAATTGCAGATATTTGTAAAAAGTTGTGACATTTTGATAAATAAATTCTTTAAATTGCGGTAACTTTTGTTCTGAATTAAATGTTTTGGTAATTTTTTCACATTACAATAGTCGGCTATGTGAGGATGTTCACAAAGTAATTTGGAAAGGTTTTAAAGTAGGTTGTTTGCGGCAACTGTGACTTCAAAAAGTCATTAGAATGTTGGTGCAAACAATGGAAACATTCAAGTGAATTATGTTTTAAAAGTTTAATAAAAGTTAAATATCATTTTTTTTTATAAAAGATATCAAAAAGTTATGCAGCACAGACGAACTACGTATATCTCAGCAATCTGTCAGTAGAATATTTCATCAAACAATTTTATGCCCTCCCCAGACATCATATTGTGCAACAAATAATTTGTTTTCCTCATGATGTTCGCCTACTACAAAGAAACAAAGCCAACTTAATGGTCATAACCCGACCACCCGGTGTAGTTGGTGCTATAAATGGGACACATAATTGCGCAAATTATTGCAGCATCAAAAGATGAACGCGCATTTCTTTACAAGCTGCCAGACATATAAGAGGCTGAGAGTTAGCTGAACACTTGACTAGTCAGTATATCATCCTTGGTTTCAATATATTTTTATTTGAATATCATTATTTCAATATGGCAACATGACATCCTTCCACAGTACTGATGTTTTGATGAATTCACTGACAGAGACCCCTCCAATATCAGCCAATCGCTGTAGGCATAGTAAGTAAACTTGTTCGTGGAACATGACATCATCCTTAGCAACGGGGTCAACCCCGCTCTCTCTTAGCTTAAGACTTATCCCCATTCCTTAGTAAAAGTTGGTCTTAGCAGCTTTATGAATAGGTTTTAAGATGAAACTCTTAGCTAGGAACCTTTAGTGCTGTTTAGGAGTCCTCCTAGTGGTAAGATAAAATGTTTTGTGAATACAGACCAATTTATTTTGGTTTCATAAAATGTTCACTGTACAAAATACCCAATATTGTTGACATGATTGGTTCTTGCTGCAGTGTTGCACCTCCTGGGGAATTAGGCATATTGACAAAGAATAAACATTCTAGGTCAATCAGGGTGGAAATAGTGTCACTGTGAAAAAAAAAAGAATTAGGGTGTGGCCTGTGGTGCCCCTGTGGAGGAATGGGGTCCAGTGCCTGTGGGGTAGGTATACATGGTCTATATTTTCATTTTGCCATAATGTAATGCACACATGAAGTTCATGGATGCATTTGTTTTACACTGGTCAGCCATTTTGCCTTCCATCTTGTATTTTTTCTCTTAGCTGTGCACACCCTATAGGGAGACATGTACAAGACATGTATGCTGCTGGACAGGTCAGAGTTATTGTTGAGCGGATGTAACGTTTTATAGGTTTCATGAAATGTTCACTGTAAAAATCCAAGATGGTGGACATTATAAGTTCTTTAGGCAATTATGTACCTCCTGGGGAATGAGGCATGTATCAAAAGAATCAGCATTCTAGGTCAGTTTGGGGTGGAAATGTCATCAATGTGGAATAAATGCATTAGGCGTGGCCAGTGGCACCCCCAATGGGAGAACCGGGTTGGGTGTCTGTGTGGTAGGTATAGGTGGTCAATATTTTCATTGTGCCATAATATTACACCAAACATTTTTTATTCTTAAATACTTTTTACACTGATCAGCCCCTTTGTCCGCCGTCTTGTATTTGTTCTCTTGGCTATACACACCCTATAGGGAGACATGTACAAGATACATGTATGACCCTGGACATGTCAATCAGAGTAAATATAGATTTTATGTATATTTCTGTATGTTTCATGAAATTGTCACTGTAGAAGTAAATCCAAGATGGCAGACGTGATCAGTCCTTGATTAATTTTTGTACCTCCTGGGAAATGAGGCATGCATACAAAGAACCAGCATTCTAGGTCAATCAGGGTGGAAATAATTGTGGAAAAAATGCATTAAGGCGTGACCTGTGGCACCCCCTATGGAGGAATCGGGTCGAGTCTCTATGTGGATAATAAAACAAGTCTGTATTTTCATTGTGCCACAATGTAATGCACACAAGAAGTGTAGGTATTCATACGTTTTACACTGGTCAGCCATTTTGTCCAGCATCTTGAAATATATCTCTTAACCTTTACCACCCTACAGGGAGACATCTAAATAAGACACAGGTATGCTGATTGCCAGGTTAATCCGAGTTACTGTTGATTTTAAGTATATTTTGATAGGTTTCATATAATGTTCACTGTACAAAATATCCAAGATGTTGGACCTGATTGGTTCTTGATGCAGTGTTGCACCTCCTGGGGGAATAGGCATGTAGACAACTAATCAGCATTCTAGGTCAATCAGGGTTGAAATAGTGTCATTGTGGAAAAAATGTATTAGGGCATGGCCTGTGGCACCCCCTTTGGAGGAACTGGGTCCAGTGTCTGTGTGGTAGGTTGTTGTGGAAATTCTTGAACTGATGTATACTTGGTCCTATACATGTATGAATAGGTTACTAGTTAAAGGTACTGAGTCCCCATGTTTGGATAAGAAAAGGAATGTAGGAGAGGGGATCTGGTGTTTAGGGTTCACAAGGTATACATGGTCTATATTTTAATTGTGCCATAATGTAATGCACACATAAATTTTATAGATGCATTTGTTTTATACAGGACAGCCATTTTGTCCACCACCTTGCAATGTATCTCTTATTTCTTTTTACCCTGAGGCATGATTGAGACACTTCTATGCCAAAGGGCATGTCAAACAGTCTTATTCTTGATTTTAAGTCATTTTGTATAGGTTTTGCAAAAGAAATGAGGTATGTACATACATTATCATCTTTCTAGGTCAATTGAGGTGGAAATGGCATCATTGTGAAAAAAAGAATGTGGGTGTGGCCTGTGGCGCCTCTTGTGGAGGGAAAGATGATTTACAGTACCCTTCACTGTCACGGTGCCTCCTGTGATCACGCCAGCCTCCAACTACTAGCTCCGCATTCATCGGACACCCTGGACTCTCCACTATTACACACACCTGTTCCTCATCACATCACCCTGGACTTCCCATCACTAGGCACACCAGATCCTCATTACTAGAGCTTATAACTGCTCTTCACAGCCTTCTCTTCAAGTGAAAACATTGCAGTGCATTTGTCGATTGTATTGATGAAAAACAGTAACATGTAATATGTTTGCTTAATTGATTATAGGTGATCGTTGGTATTTTGCTTTGTGAATAATTATTTCGCCTAATGCATTTGTAGAATCTTACTCTTCAGTAAAATAAGCAGAGAACATTCAAATAGAGATGATAGGATGTGTATGCGATTTTGTTTTTCTCTCCTAATGAAAATAATAACAGTCTAATAGGATGGTTGAATTGGTGATGGCCAACGAATTTCTGGTACTTCTTTCTTGATTTTTTTTAATTTTAGATTCACATTTGATGAATTAGCCTACACAAGAATGCTGAATCTCCTATTGAAAAACAGTAAAGTGTGATACGTCGTTGAATTGTCAAGTAGCCTAAATCATTTGTATTATGTTTCAATAATAGCCTACTCAAACTGTTGAATGGTCATGGAAATCTTGTATTTCATTTGTAAGTTAATTCAAATTCAACCAAAACTCTATCATTCATCTGGAAGTATCATGTATTCATCCATTGATGTCATTTATTCAGTGAGGAGTGTTTAGTGCCTGGGTACCATTTGGGTACCAACAGTGCTTTGGGCTATTGACGATTAAGTCCGAAAACAGGGTAAATAGTCTCTAAATAGCATTTAAAAATTGCAGTTTTATTTTAATTACAAACGCCAATTCCTGAAGGCATTTGGTGGTTCTAGTGTTAAAGGCAACAAAGAAATTCACTGCATTAAGTATTTTTAATAAATGGGAAACTAATTTCATGTGTGTTTTCATGGAAAATAAGAACATTTCTAAGTGACCCCAACTTTTGAACTGTAGTGTACAGTATATACCTATGTTCACATGTTACTTAGCCCTCTGTCCACATTAATGTACACAGAAAAACATTGTAGGCCTTACCTCAAGAACTAGCCACAACTGGTCACCGTTTTTGACATCCTTCTGGTAGTACATTCCAAAGAACCTGACCACATTGGAGTGATCAGAGAGGGCCTTGAGAATATTGTACTCTGCTTCAATCTCCTCATCAATATCCTGCAGATCAAAAAGCAACATGGGTCAATATTGTAAAACAAAGAATGTGCCATTCCATGGACATGAATTACATTTTTAATGCTTTTTTTTTATTAAGCCATATGAAAGGTATAGTCCAATCACATTAGTATATTGAAGAAAGCAGTGTGTTAAAACCATGACTAGCCTATAAAATATAGGTTTTATTAGCTTGAGACAGTGGGGAAAGAGATTGCTTTGCTGACAGAGTATTTGGCTGGTTTTAAACCCATTCATTAGCAGTATACAGTGGGGAGAGGAAGTATTTGATACACTGCCGATTTTGCAGGTTTTCCTACTTACAAAGCATGTCGAGGTCTGTAATTTTTATCATAGGTACACTTCAACTGTGAGAGACGGAATCTAAAAGAAAATCCAGAAAATCACATTGTATGATTTTTGAATAATTAATTTGCATTTTATGGCATGACATAAGTATTTGATCACCTATCAACCAGTAAGAATTCCATCTCTCACAGACCTGTTCGTTTTTCTTTAAGAAGCCCTCCTGTTCTCCAATCATTACCTGTATTAACTGCACCTGTTTGAACTCGTTACCTGTATAAAAGACACCTGTCCACATACTCAATCAAACAGACTCCAACCTCTCCACAATGGCCAAGACCAGACAGCTGTGTAAGGACATCAGGGATTAAATTGTAGACCTCCACAAGGCTGGGATGGGCTACAGGACAATAGGCAAGCAGCTTGGTGAGAAGGCAACAACTGTTGGCGCAATTATTAGAAAATGGAAGAAGTTCAGGATGACGTCAGTCTCCCTCGGTCTGGGGCTCCATGCAAGATCTCACCTTGTGGGGCATCAATGATCATGAGGAAGGTGAGGGATGAGCCCAGAACTACACGGCTGGACCTGGTCAATGACCTGAAGAGAGCTGGGACCACAGTCTCAAAGCAAACCATTAGTAACACACTACGCCGCCATGGATTAAAATCCTGCGGCGCACGCAAGGTCCCCCTGCTCAAGCCAGCGCAAGTCCAGGCCTGTCTGAAGTTTGCCAATGACCATCTGGATGATCCAGAGGAGGAATGGGAGAAGGTCATGGGGTCTGATGAGACAAAAATGTAGCTTTTTGGTCTAAACTCCACTCGCTGTGTTTGGATGAATACAACCCCAAGAACACCATCCCAACCGTGAAGCATGGAGGGGGAAACATCATTCTTTGGGTATGCTTTTCTGCAAAGGGGACAGGACGACTGCCCCATATTGAGAGGAGAATGGATGGGGCCATGTATCGCGAAATCTTGAAGAGCATTGAAGATGGGTCGTGGCTGGGTCTTCCAGCATGACAACGGCCCAAAACACACAGGACAATTAAGGACTGGACCCCAGCCTTACTGTTTTTAAAACCTGACTAAAAGCCCACCTCTACTCCTTGGCTTTGAACTCAGTATGAGAGTCCTATATTGCTTTTTAGTGATTGATTGTTTTATTTATTGATAACATTTTCCTTTTTTCATGTGAATGTACAGCATTTTGGTCAACCTGTTTGTTTTTAAATGTGCTTTATAAATAAAGTTGGATTGGATTAGGAGCTTCTTTTAACGGTAGACTCCTAAATACGACTACAACAACTTTTAGGAGACATGGCTATACAGTTGTTTTCAAAGGTTTGCATACCCTTGGAGAATTGGTAATATATGTACCATTTGTAAAGAAAACATGGGTGAGCAGGCAAAACATTTGTTATGGGATCTTATGGTGTCAAACTTTTCATTTTAAATATCCCAATGTTTTAGATTAACTAATCTGTTATTCAAATGGCCCCAGCATTTAAATTCTCTCTTTGCCTAAAAAAAGTTGTGAATATTGTAAAGCATAAGAGAAATAACAGCCCAGTCTTCCACGAGGAAGCTAAATATCTCTATAAAATAATTCACTTCATTTGCTACTTCACCATAAACCAGACAACCAACTATAATCGAAGCATTAGCAATTTTGTTAACCGTACACCCATATTCGGAGATCTTAACTTTAGTATTATGACTTTGAGATGCCACTCTTATAGCCCTCAGCACTTTGCCGTGTACTTCAAACTCCTTAGCAAAGTCTGGACCTCTGTTGACTATGCTGAAAATGTTTTTATTCAGATTATACCACTCGTAAACACAGAGCAATGGTTTAAATGCACCCTGTTCAAAAGTGCTACCGCCTTGAGTATCTGTATGTATGGGTTATTTCTGAGTAGAATAGATCTGTAATAGTGAATTGATTGGATCGTAAATATATTTTAAGTTATTATCACTAGTTTTGATCTCGCCCTCTAAATTCTTTGGTAGTCTATGAAGCCTTTCAACGGCTGAATAAGTATACCCGAGTAATTTAAGGCAGAATGCATCGTTTGTTCTTGCTGACATAATTTAGGTCAGTTCAAATACATAACCTCTTCCGACTAACAAGGATTACTGACCAAAAAGTTTGTAACACTCCTCCGGGGCGGAGCTATAACCAGACCCAGCCCTAAGCAGCAGCTGTCGTGGACACCTTAGGAAGACACCGCCCCTTGGGATTTATTTATTTACGATCTCAGGAACTTTCACTGATCACTACACATGACACTCTCACACCACTCGTTGAGATTTATGTATTTGTGACATACACTGTATGGGACCACTGTGGAGGTTCACGCCACAGGTGTCATTTGTATATTCAGCTCCCATGGCTAAAATGTACAACTTCGAAAATGTTCCATCCGCAATGTCATGCTGATCCATCAGCTGCTTAAACTGTGATGAGTTCTATAAACATTAAGAAAACGCTTCTTTGGAACATTGTATATTTCTGGAACGTATCGTTTCATTCGTTCCACCGGTCTGCTACCGATTTCGTAAGTCTGGGTTGTCACGTTGTGTATCATTAAGCACAGGTGCCATCTCTTGATTCTTATACAGAGTAAAAAAACGATTTCAACTGCAAACCAGGAGAATTCTAACTTTTATTTATTGTAAACTCTCAGAGAATGAACCAACGGTAACTTCTGCTCAACCCCAACACACCAACCACCCTTGCATATAAAGAAACCCACACCACCAGTTGCACACCCTCTTTTCCCAGAGAATGAAGCCCAGGAAAAACCTACTCTCAACCCCCCTTGCTCTGCTCCTCTCCATCTTTCATTTCAAGACTAACTTAGAACAACCTAATCATAAAACACTTTTATTAATCACCCCCACCTAACCCCTTGGAAAAACACAACTGTTAACAACATAAATTAACCACCATTAAAAAGTCATTTTTCTTAATCCTTTTGACCTAAACCCTTTCATCCCCCTGAATCATCTGCTCTACCCCTCCCTCTCTAACCGGACATGTACCCCCCAGAAAAACAACTGATACCTTCCGGTCATAAATCAAAAATCATTTTCTCACACATGAAGCTGCCAAAAGGTCAAAGCAATAAATCACTTCTGAAAACCACCATATACACGTTCATCTTCTATAGCGCTTATGGTTGTGACCATTGTTGTGGAAATTCTTGAACTGATGTATACTTGGTCCTATACATGTATAAATGGGTTACTAGTTAAAGGTACTGAGTCCCCATGTTTGGATGAGAAAAGGAATGTAGGAGAGGGGGATCTGGTATTTGCCTATCATTGACTGGTATCAGCAGATTAAAGGGTTACTTGTAAATCTGCCCATCTGTATAACTCATCAGGGCATCTATTGTCTGTCCGGATTCTGTTAGAGCTCTTTAGAGTTCAAGAGGTTACCCATCTTGGCCCTTGTGAGGTATTTTTAGAACAAAGGGAATGTACTTTATTGACAAGACAGATGGGCAGCAACAGTAATAAATACAAACTGTTCATGTATCTACTTTAGAGACTTATTTTTGTAAGCGTTTGACGCCACTATGTGCAAATAAACTGTTCATTGTGCAAGATAATTTTCTCTGTCCTTACTCCTTTAAAAGTTCTGATCAATGAAATTACCATCACACCATAAAGCTCTATTTTGTTCTCATCACTCCACATTACAATGTATTAGAAGCTGTGAGGCATGTCAAGGTGTCGTCGGGCATATTGTAACTGGGCTTTTATGTGGCAATGGTGCAGTAAAGGATTCTTTCTGGCAACTCAACCATGCAGCTCATTTTTGTTCAAGTATTGTGCTCCTTGAAACAACCACATTCTCTTTTTCCAGAGCAGCCTGTATTTCTCATGAGGTTACCTGTGAGTTTTGTCAGAAATCTTTCTTACCTTGTTATGCAGTTCTATTAACAGTTATTTTCTGCTCCCAAAGACATAGTATCTAGCCTGCTCAGCGCATCCATGTGAGAGCTAACAAACTCACTGGTTATTTATACACACAGACACTAATTGCAATTTAAAAAGCCACAGGTGTGGGGAATTCACCTTTACTTACCATTTTCACCAGTGTATGTCACCTTGTGTGTCTGTAACAAGGCCAAACATTTAAGGGTATATAAACTTTTGATAAGGGTCTTTTGGGTGATATGATCACTATCCTTTAATAAAAAACAAATATTTTGCCATAATTTCACAATTTCTGCCAAGGTATGCAAACTTTTGAGCACAAGTGTATATCCTAAAACCAGACATATCTAAAACTCTCCTCCAAATAGTAATTGGCATTGCTTTACCTTGGCAAACAATGAACACAAAGGACAGGAACTGTCCCACTTAATCAATGCAAAAAGGACAATTATTTCTACAATGTTCTCGTAAAGTTTGATCCATAACCCATACAGTATAATTAAGCATATCAGCCTATTCTGACTTTTATTTGGAACAGGTAAATGCCCACAAAATCATGCATATTCACACCAGTTTCACACCTCTCCAGGTGAGCTCAGGAGGGTGGGGATGATAGCCCACACCTGGTGTCCCAGGTCTTCAGAGAAGCAAATGTTATGCTTGTCTTCATCAATTACTTCCACGCTTCCTCAACAGACATTTCTCATTAGACTACAATTACACTGATTTAAGTGGTTTACTTTCTACCCTTTTATAATTCTCAATAAATACTGTTGTGTAATTTGTCAAGTAAGTGTATGAAGGTGTTAGTTGATGCCAGTATTGTAAGTAGAAGATGCATGCATTACCATTGCACATGATAGTGGCGTTACATAGGCAGACAATTGAGACAATTACACGAGCAGAGGGAACATACATACAGCTATGGAAAAAATGGAGACAAAAAAGTTGAAAAGGAAACTTTTGAGTGAGGAACAGAAGCGTTCAATTTTCAGTGGTCTCTTAATTCTGTTCCTCACTCAAAACCTTCCTATTTGACTTTGTTGGAATAGAAAGAAAAAGGTGCAGTGATTTCTTAATTTTTTCAGGAGCTGTATATGACGGGGATGATGACTAGATGGGAATCAGGTGTGTATAATTAATGAGACAGGAGTGCGAGATGATGAACTGGGCGGTGGTATCAGAAGGTCGGTGACGTAAAATGTCGAAGCCTTCCCAAAACTGGGGCGGAAGAGGCAGCAGATGGCGCAGTCATCACATTCAGTGAATAGCAGGTGAGGGCTTACTAGCCAGCTGTTTTTACAATTATCAATGTAATTATTTATAATTTAAGTACAGTCCCACTTCCAAAAAAGTTGGGATGCTGTGTAAAATGCAAATAAAACCAGAATGCAATGATGTGCAATACATTTATCCCTATCTTTAATTGAAAATAGTACAAAGACAACATAACAAATGTTGAAACTGAGAAATGTTGTTGTTGATATTAACCTTTCAGTTTGACATTTTGGTCAATAAAATACTGTTATGTTTAAGTCCCATTTTTTAACCTATGGTGGACAAAACATATATCAAATAAGGCTAAAAGGCCATATCAAAATGTTTTGTTTACAATGTTGATTCACATGGAACCTGATTCAATGCACCTTAACGTTTTGTCAAGCAGTTTTACTCATATGGATGGAAATATCAGCTTTAATTGTAAGAACGAGGTGGAGAACAGATGATTCAAAAACATAGTTAGTTAACAAATTAGCTAGTTTACAAATAGATGGTTTTATCAAATTAGGGAGAGCCCGGAGATGTGGATATACCACCACAATCTTTGCCTGTGCGTATGTACTGGGATGATACACTTTCAGATGTCTTTTGATGATATCTGAAAGCGCATCATGAAAAGAAAAAACAGAGAACCTCCTTTTCCAAAATCCTCCATTCCATCTATGGTAGTTAAATAAGTGGTTGAATAATACTGTCAAAAAGATAATTTTTAGTCTTGTTTTTGTCAACCAAAATGAAAAGTATTTTTCGACTTTTCTGTTCCAATTCAGTCAGTTATATCAACAACCCTCGAAGTGACCTGATTTCATTAACCTTTTATGCACGTAGTTTCAAAACAGCCATTCCGAAAACGATACCTGTTGGGCCAAGTTAGAACTCTAAGGTATACTGCATCAAACAGGTAGAGCTCAGAACACTGAACAGTGTTTCAGAGCATTGTGTTCATTTGTCCTATCTCTAGAGTGGTTGAGGAGCTGCAGCAAAAAGAAAAAATTGAGATTAAGTTTCAAATGAAATTCGGGAAACAATCTTTGACCATATCATCAATCATGGCTTGTCCTTTAGAAAGGTTGGACAAAGGGTCCAGCCCATCCTGAGTTGGAGCACTGTGGCATCTACAGGTGCTGGTCATAAAATTTTAATATCATCAAAAAGTTGATTTATTTCAGTAATTCCATTAAAAAAGTGAAACTTGTATATTATATTAATTCATTACACACAGACTGATATATTTCAAATTTGTATTTCTTTTAATTGTGATGATTATAACTGATAACTAATGAAAATCCCAAATTCAGTATCTCACAAAATTAGAATATTACTTAAGACCAATACAAAAAACTGATTTTCAGAAATGTTGGCCAACTGAAAAGTATGAACATGAAAAGTATGAGCATGTACAGCACACAATACTTAGTTGGGGCTCCTTTTGCCTGAATTACTGCAGCAATGCGGCGTGGCATGGAGTCGATCAGTCTGAGGCACTGCTCAGGTGTTATGAGAGCCTAGGTTGCTCTGATAGTGGCCTTCAGTTCTTCAGCATTGTTGGGTCTGGCATATCGCATCTTCCTCTTCACAATACCCCATAGATTTTCTATAGGGTTAAGGTCAGGCAAGTTTGCTGGCCAATTAAGAAAAGGGATACCATGGTCCTTAAACCAGGTACTGGTAGCTTTGGCACTTTGTGCAGGTGCCAAGCCCTGTTGGAATATGAAATCTGCATCTCCATAAAGTTGGTCAGCAGCAGGAAGCATGAAGTGCTCTAAAACTTCCTGGTAGACGGCTGCGGTGACCTTGGACCTCAGAATACACAGTGGACCAACACCAGTAGATGACATAGCAGCCCAAACCATCACTGACTGTGAAAACTTTACACTGGACTTCACACAATGTGGATGCTGTGCCTCTCCTCTTTTCTTCCAGACTCTGGGACATTGATTTCCAAAGGAAATGCAAAATGTACTTTCATCAGAGAACATAACTCAGCAGCAGTCCAGTCCTTTTTGTCTTTAGCCCAGGTGAGACGCTTCTGACGCTGTGTCTTGTTCAAGAGTGGCTTGAAACAAGGAATGCGACAGCTGAAACCCATGTCTTGCATAAGTCTGTGAGTGGTGGTTCTTGAAGCACTGACTCCAGCTGAAGTCCACTCTTTGTGAATCTCCCCCACATTTTTGAATGGGTTTTGTTTCACAATCCTCTCAAGGGTGTGGTTATCCCTATTGCTTGTACACTTTTTTTCTACCACATCTTTTCCTTCCCTTTGCCTATCTATTAGCTATGACCTTTTGTGTCTTGCCCTCCTTGTGCAAGGTGTCAATGGTCGTCTTTTGGACAGCAGTCTTCCCCATGATTGTGTTGCCTACAGAACTAGACTGAGAGACCATTTAAAGGCCTTTGCAGGTGTTTTGGGTTAATTAGCTGATTAGAGTGTGGCACCAGCTGTCTTCAATATTGAACCTCTTCACAATATTCACATTTTCTGAGATACTGAATTTGGGGTTTTCATTAGTTGTCAGTTATAATCATCAAAATTAAAAGAAATGAACACTTGAAATATATCATATTTGTCTGTGTGGAATGAATGTATACATTATAGTTTCACTTTTTGAATGGAATTACTGAAATAAATCAACTTTTTGAAGAGGCTTTTTCGGAATGAGAATGGGTAATTCACAATTTTACTGTAAACCGCTGTGTATTTCAGCTTTACTGTATTGCCCTGTTGGCAGGACAAACTGTGTCTGCAGTAATGCAATTGATTCATCAAGGCCGTAATTGTAATATATATTGGGGGGGACACAAACCCCCAATATTCAAATTTGCTCAAAATGTACCCCCCCCCCCCCAAATATATTGATATATCACTTATAAATTAAATACTAATGTGCAATGCTATGACAGGCAACTATGCACCCTCGTCCAAAAATAATAATTAGCAAATGTAAACATAATCATAACTAAACAAATTGTGACAACTGCGCCCTCTGCTGCCTCACCTCCCCCTGCAGCAGACAGGCTCCAGCATTCGACGTCACCGGCCTTCTGACACCACCGCCCATCTCATTATACATTTCACCTGTGTCTTGTTTAGCGCACCTGGCTCTCATCCTCATCATTGCCCCCAGTATATATGTTCCCTCTGCTTCCCCTGTCTTTGTGTGTTATTGTCTCTCTTCGTTAATAAGAGCACTGTTAAGCTTCGCTGCTGTCTCCTCGATATTAAACACAGCAAATACGCATCGCATTGATCTCCTGCTTCTCCTTCCTCAAAGCCATCCCACAAATCGCTATTACTACCAGTTCATTATTAGTGTTTGTTTGATTAAAGTGCACACAGTTTTATTAGTCCGCTATCATTCAGTGTCATCATGAGAAAGAGGAAGGGTGGCAGTGACATTCATCTGTTTTTTTTTGGGCAGCCTCAGAAAATAAAAGTAAGCTGAAAACAGAGAGAAAATGAGTACCAGTCAGATGATGGAAGTATACAGTAGCACAAATGGTGAGTCAATGTTTATTGATATAACAATCATTGCCATTCAGATCAGAAATGGTTAGTAATCCATTCCTGAACATCATGGCAAGAAACATGTTTAATGATAGTATTTATTTAATGTTCACTCTGATGCGTTCAGTGTAAAGAGAGAGAGAGAGCATGAGGATGCCAACAGGGTAGGGCGAGCAGATGACATGGTGAGTGAGAAAAGGAGCAAATATTGATGACCAAGCTGATATCGCCATGTTGGTGTTGTTCCGACGACATCATAATTAATGTTGGCACAACTGAGGTTAGGCTTAGGCACAGGTACCAATGAGATTTGGTTTAGGCACAGGTGTCTCTGAGGTTAGGGTTAGGTGAAACGGTGGGGGGTAGGGGGTAGGGGAATATTCTATCTTTGGACTGGGGTAACCATCTAATTACTTGTCATTTGCAATGATGGTCCTGGAGCAACATTAATTATGATGTTGTAGGAAAAACAACACAGCGATATCAGATTGAATATTTATGTTTTTTTGAATGTTTTTCATATACAACACTGCACATCACCTGAATAACACTATACCCACAGTGAAGCATGGTGAAGGCAGTATCATGCTTTGGGGCTGTTTTTCTTCAGCTGGAACTGGGGCCTTAGTCAGGGTGGAGGGAATTATGAACTGTTCCAAATACCAGGCAATTTTGGCACAAAACCTTCAGGCGTCCATTAGAAAGCTGAAGATGAAGTTCACCTTTCAGCATGGCAACAACCCAAAGCACACATTCAAATCCACATAAGCATGACTTCACCAGTAGAAGATTAACGTTTTGGAATGGCCCAGCCAGAGCCCAGTCCTAAATCCAATTGAACATCTGTGGGGTGATCTGAAGAAAGCTGTAGACAGGGAGTTTTTCCTAGCCACTGAAATTCAACACTACTGTTGTTTGCTCCTTGAGGTTTAAGGCCGGGTGTCTCTGTAAAGCACTTTGTGACAACTGCTGTTGTAAAAAGGGCTTTATAAATACATTTGATTGATTTGATTGATTGACAGGAGATGTCCTCGCAATCTGACAGATTTGGAGCGGTTTTGTGAAGAAGAGTGGGCAAATATTGTCACATCAAGATGTGCCATGCTAATAGACTCCTACCCAAAAAGACTTAGTGCTGTAATAAAATCAAACGGTGCTTGAACAAATTATTAGTTTAAGGGTGTGCACACTTATGCAACCAGATTATTTTCATTTTTCAATTACATTTTTCACGTTATAAGTCACATTAAAGATGGAAAAAGTTCTGACATGATTTATCTTTCTATTACATCACAAGAACATGGCATTTGTGTGTAGACTTTTTATATCCATTACATGTCTTTTACATTTAATTTATAGAATCCACAGACTACCACACACTGCTGGCAGAGGAACGTTTTTCAGTGTTCAACAGGAGACTGCCATTGTAGATATGGTCATGGAAAGCAATGTGATCAGACTGCAGCAGTAATTGCAGATCAGGGAGCATTTACAAATATCAACAGTGTGAGTTTGGCAACTATTGATATTGAGTCCTTAAACAATGTCGGAATGAAGCAGCTGTACAGAGTTCCGTTCCAAAGAAAATGACATCGAGAAGGAGTCAAGACACCAGTATGTGCAGGCCTGGATTTGTTATTGTAATGCCTTGTCACACCCATACAGTTACGTGGCAATGAATAATTTACTTTGATGAATTAGCCTTTTTTCTTAGAGAATAATGGAGCTTGAAGCTGAAGGGGTGTATTACAAAATTCATTTTCTGGATAAGCCGGCTTCAATCCTCTGTAAAGTGAGGAGACGCAGGAGGAGCATTATTTGGGCAGAGGGCCACTTTTACAGAGCAAGGTCAGAAGGGTGCCAATTTCACCATGTGCACTGTCATCTCCAGTGATGATGTGCATTTGCCACATACCAACTATTGGCCCATAGAATACAGAACGCATCACATTTCTTGATGGCTATTGAGGCCTGCCATGACACTGTATGTCATGATTTGGGACAATGTTGCTTTCCACCACTCTTGCCTTGTGAATGGATGGTTGGCAGCACATCCCCGTATGATGATAGAGTTTTTCCCTGCATACTATCCTTTTTCTGAACCTGTAGCATAATTGTCCAGAACGTATGGACTAGATTTGAAGTTCTGAGTATTTCAACACTTTATATAGTTTTTTTGATATTTTCCTCTGATGGCTACTTCCAGCAGGATAATGCACCATGTCACAAAGCTCGAATCATTTCAAATTGGTTTCTTGAACATGACAATGAGTTCAATGTACTGAAATGGCCCCCACAGTCACCAGATCTCAACCCAATAGAGAATCTTTGGGGTGTGGTAGAAGGGAGCTTTGTGCCTGGGATGTGCATCCACAAATCACCACAAAAAACTGCAAGGATGCTATCCTATCAATATGGGCCAACATTTCTAAAGAATGCTTTCAGCACCTTGTTGAATCAAGGCCACGTAGAATTAAGGCAGTTCTGAAGGCGAAAGGGGGTCAAACACAGTATTAGTATGATGTTCCTAATAATCCTTTAGGTGAGTGTACTCTAAGTATTTTACACTTTTTTGCCTCCTACTATGTACAGGATGAAAAATGCAGAACCCCCAAACTACATCCAAATATTTGATTGTGACATCAATGATTTTCAAACCCGCAACCTTGGTGTTGGTTGTGTGAGCCACAAAAGACAACTGCATTGCCTATGTGTAATACAATATTGTTAAATACAGGACTTTATTGCAATCCATTGTAGTAACCACAACTTGTAACCATGTGAACACTGGAAATGTCTTTCAAAATGAAGCAAGATAAATAGCAAGGCAGTGGAGTAAATCAGATGGATAGAAACGGAGCTAGTGTGAACCAGTAAAAGTACATTTTTGTTAATAAAGCAGGCTTCTACGTGGCCAAAACTCACCACAGTGTTGCTGCAATATCATTGAGCAACTGTCCAAGGCCTGGTCAATGTTTGGGAAACATATCTAGGTGTGCAGCCATATCCGAAGATGGGGTGGTAGAACATAAGCCCCTTTTGGTTTTTGCAATGCTGGTAAAACCCAATGAAAATGTGAGGGATAGTGTTAATTTTCACCACTATGGGGTGATTCAGGAAATGTCATCACTGGTGACCAATGTCAGGTTTGGATTCGATTCGCCATGCCAGAACATTTTCCCAGCAGTGCATGAAAAATAAAGATATTTATTCTGACGTGGACAAGATATGGCCAAAACATTGACATTTCTTAAATTTCATCCTGATAGTATTTGTTACAATTGAAAGTTTTTATCAATGATTGTGGAAGATGTCTTCACTGATCACATTTAATAATTAATAATGGACAGTGTCACATCTTGGTGACGAGGATGGGATGTATAACTCTGTTCACTGATCGTTCCTGGGGACTCCAAGGTTAACTGTGCACAGGGACCACAACAGTGTGGTTCAGGGAGCTCACACTCCGTCTAGGCCGGAGCAGAAGGGACCCGCCTCGGACCTGGCAGGGAGCGTCAGTGGATGGATACGCCATCCCCAACATGAAAACTAAAGGGTGAGACTGATACGCCATCCCCAACATAAAAACTAAAGGGTGAGACTGATACACCATCCCCAACATAAAAACTAAAGGGTGAGACTGATACACCATCCCCAACATAAAAGGTTTTCAGATCTTTAATTAAGAGGTTTTCAGACCTTTTAATAAAACCTGTTTGGGCCCGTGGGACCCCTCATGGAACATGCTGCGGAGTAAACAGTTTTGGGAAACTGTAATTCATCAAGGATAAATATAAGATGCATGTACAGAAAAATAAGATTGTATGTACAAAATTGTATGCTTTGGTGACAAGTGCAAAATTAGAGATGTCTCCCTCATGAACTAACCCTTTCTTTATCTGTTTTGAGTACAAGTGACAGGGGATGGGATACACCATGGGGATGGGCAACACCTGCCTACCGGATCCACTGATCGGACCAGTAAAGATAATGGTGGATAAGTGGGGCACTGATGTCTCAGGACAAGTGGTATTGTGGCACAAAGTATCTGATTTTCCATTAAAAGGAACAGTGAGCGAGGCTAAGTTAAAAGAATGTAGAAGGAAGTTAGAAGAGTTTAAAAAGAGTAAGATAGGATTGATAAAATAAAGTGGGATAAGTAGGAGATAGAGGCTGAGAGAAGGACAGAGAGTGGGGGTAAGAAAATAATGGTAAAAAGTGTGACAGAGGGTGATGAGAAACTGAAGAAAGGGAAGAGGAATAGAGAGGATGATGAGCGTGACATTCCACCTCCTTACTTTACTCCAATCCCTGCAGATCCTGTACCAGCACCGGTCTTGGGAACAACTCTATCTCCAACCCAGGCACCGACCCTGCCACTCCTCTACCTGAAGCTGGAAAACCTCATGGTCTCCCCTACAGGGTTTAACCCTCCATCTGCCTCCACTCCCTCTTCCCACATCGCCTTCATTCCTCCTGAACCAGCTCCCATGACTACCAGATCCGGACGATCAGCCGACCCTGACCAGGCTTTCCTTCTGGCTCCCCTAACCCACAGCCACGGCCAGCCCAAGGACAGGCTGGCCATAACGAATTGATGAGGACATAAGATGCCAGATCCCACCAAGGACTCAGCAGAATCCCAAACTCAGTTTGGGATTCCCATGATCAAGTTAGTGCACTTGTACAAGCCGTTGGGAGTAGAGATTGCACACATCACACGTTCCAGGATCTAACTAAGCTGGGCAGACATCCAGGAGGGGTTCAATGAGCACCTTCTCTGGTATGCAGATGGGGCATACCAAACTCAACTTACTATTCACCTGGAGAGAATCAAGACTGGCTACCCCACAGTGACTGATTGGGTTGCGATCCACAGTTGTGTACAGGGTCCTAAAGAATCCCTAGAAGAGACAGTGAAGACCATCTGGTCCACAGGCAACTTTCATGCCCAATTTGCACTTGAGGTCTCTGCCAGCCAAACTGCAAGGACAACATGTAGATAAAATGAATTGGTGCCAATTTGGAATACCATCTACAGATAAAGGCATAGTTAAGGACTCAAACATTTCTACACCAGAAGCACCTACACTGCGCACAGTTTCATTTGACATGGGGAAATTTGACATGGAGTCATGCATGATAACATGCTACTAGTATCTACTAGAAAACTTAAGAGGTTTCTTTGGACTTGGTAAATCTCTTAAGGAACAGCTTCTGTGAAAATTTGTCAGCTGTCTCCACTACACTTCAGTCATCCTTAATTTTATTGAGTGTGACATTGTGTGGTGGTCCTGTCTGCCATCCACCACCCACAACTTCCTGACTCTCCGGTTCAGAGCACCCTCTGACCATATTTACCGCAATTGTAACATGACTGGTCTCTTGTATGGTCCCCGCTCCGTCTCTGTCTAACTCTCCCTCGGATATGTCCTCCCTTTTGATTTCTTCCACTCACCCGAAAACCACCAGTTCCTCCCCCCTTTCCACTGAATTGCTGACATTGTCCCTGATAATTCATGAGCTGAGCAGCCTGGAGCTTGGTGTTTTCCTTTTCTTTTTTGGATGTTGCCTTGTTATCAGCAAACTGCTGCTGCCGTTCTTCATGTTTACAATGTTCAATCACAGTCTGCAGAGGTACCACCCATGCAAGTGAGTTTCACAGTTTTGCTCATAGCAGGCTGGAGGTCATGCACGGGGCAGCTTTTAGCCGGCTATTATAGTTCTCAGGGCTAATCAGGTCACTGTATTTTCTAAAACACAGAGCTATGTGGGTCCACGTCAGCCACTGCAAGAAGGAGCCATATGACCCTGATGATGATGTATCAGCTGATGCCAGGACGACGACCACCACAATGGCCATGGAGTAGCAAGGAGGGCATGCTAAAAGTGATGTTCATTGCCTTCATCGCTGGGCTTGCTCTTTCTGCCATTATCTGGACTATAGAGGCTGGGGGGAACAACAGAGAACCACCAGGAACCAACAGCAGCAGTGTTCTGGTTGAGAAATGTAATGTAATTGTTTTGAGTCTGCTTTGCTAGGCTGCTGTGCATCATTGGTGTTGTGAGTGTAGCGCCTAGTGGGGAAAAATGGGTAGTGCAGTTTGAGACATTACTGTTGTTAATGAGTGGATGAGTTTAGTTCCCACACGTTGCTGTTCTATACATGTCGGATCCTTGGAGCAATACGTCCGTACGTGTTCTTTTGGTAGTTGTATGCAGATATCATAATTAACACTTATTTGAATATGTATGCAATAATCTAATAATATGCAATTTCATGTTAGCGTAGCTCATTATTTTTCCTTGTGTGAGCTAGCTTTCGCTGCGTGTGTATATGCGCGGGCTAATATGTGTGTGTATGAAAATGTGAAAGGGCTATTTGGTAATTATAGATTTGTTTGTATCCTTAGTTTTACAAAAAGAAAACAATGCGTGAGTGAACTCTTCAATAAATCTCCATCTTAAGGAGACGTCAAACCAGCTTCATTCATTGCTTTGTTCGCTATCTGCCTAAGCATTGTTAGGACACAACTGCTAGGACAGAATAAGCAGCATAGTCCAACGGCAGGACTTAAATAATAGCCGCCTCAGAGCGAGCCCACGGTGGGCTCAAGACTGGAGTCTAGCAAATAACAGCCACCCCAACCGCTACAGGAGGACCGCCGAACTGCATGATTGGGCAACAGCCCACAGGAAACACCACCATGAGAATGGTCATTAGGACCAACACTTAATCTAACTTACATTGACCTGGACAACAGACACATGAATGTTATGCGGTTGTACAGGGAATCAGTGAGAAGGCCGGTGGATGACAACTGTAACGAGACCAAGTAAACGTTACTATTTGTATAATCATTGCTTGCTGAAATTATTTTTGTGACTAACATAAATAACGTTTTTGTCTTCCCTTTCCTTTGGGTATGGGAATGTTTCTGGAATGTCTAATGTATTTTTTACTGCTTTTGTCTTTCATTGGTTGTACTGTTTAAAATTGCTTTTTGTTGAGACTTAGTCTCAAAAGTAGGGATTGTGGTAGAAATGTTCTTATTCCATAGTACGCTGAAATCATATTGCTTATTCTAAGTATAATCCAGTAATTTAGTAAGGCCATTGTATGTTTCGACTCTGCTCACTTGTACAGGGTGTTCCTACAACAAAGCTTTGGCTAAACTCCTCAAGGGCTGTAGACATCTTGTTATCTTGGTAAGCTGAAGTTTGCAGAGAAGCTGGTGAGACATGTAGACTAACCGTGCATAGGAGGGGGACACAGTGGGGTCTACTGAATGTATATAGACCTGAGCTCAACCTTCAACGGAGAGATCTTGACCTGACTCTGCTGAGAGTGTTGTTAACTGCTCCAGGTTTATGAATCTTGAATAAAGATTTACTTGAAAATAATCTACAGGCTCTGTGCCTTTCCCCTTTAGTAATTTCCATGACAATAGAAAATATGGAAATATTTGACAGTAATTGTTTTACTTAATGTGAAAACAGTGGAATATAGTGTAACATTCATTTTGAAACACCTGTCATTCTTCGTTTGGTCTTGACTAAACTAATTGTTATAATGATTAAACAAAGAATTGCAGATGTGCACATAACAATGTTGTTTAATGATTAATTATATTTCACCAAAAGTATAGTCTTTGAATTAATGGTCTTGTGGTGAAAGATCAACCAAATGAAAGCAAAATCTGTTGTATTGAATGCAATATTTAAAGGGTTATTTAAAGTGTGATGAGTTTGTAGTTTTTTACTAAGTGTTTTGAAAAAAGACAATATACTATTGATAATAGTACCAGACAGACTAAAATAAACTGTGACTTGTTGATACAATGAAAAAAATAATCTTTAAGCAATGTCTTTTTTTTGGCTACTCTTCCATAAAGCCCAGCTCTGTGGGGTGTAAAGCTTGAAGTGTTCCTATGGACAGATACTCCAATCATCGCTGTGGAGTTTTGCTGCTCCTTCAGGGTTATCCTTGGTCTCTTTGTTGCCTCTGAAATTAATGCCTTCTTTGCCTTGTCCATGAGTTGGTGGGCGGCCCTCTCTTCGCAGGTTTGTTGTGTTGCCATATTCTTCCCATTTTTAAATAATGGATTTAATGGTGCTCCGTGGAATGTTCAAAGTTTCAAAGATTTTTATATAAGCCAACCCTGATCTGTATTTCTCCACAACTTTGTCCCTGACCTGTTTGGAGAGCTCCTTAGTCTTCATGGTGCCGATTGATTAGTGGTGCCCCTTGCTCAGTGGTGTTGCATATTCTGGGGCCTTTCAGAACAGATGTATACATACTGAGATCACGTGACATATCATGTGATACTTAGATTGCACACAGGTGGACTTAATTTAATTAATTATGTGACTTCTGAAGGTAATTTGTTGCACCAAATCTTATTTAGGGGCTTCCCAGCAAAGGGGGTGAATACATAGGCATGCAGCACTTTTCAGTTTTTTCTGTTATACATAGATTTTGAAAATCTATAAGTAATTTTTTTCACTTTGTGTAATTTTGTGTATGTCCTGTATATTAAATCAATGTAATATACAGGATAAAAAGTAATAATATAGGAAAACAAACTAGGGGAATGATACTCTTGCAAGGCACTGTATATCTGTAACCATAACATGCAGCTCAACTAGCAAACACCCTTACTACAGAACATGAGGATAATTCACTCACATGGATCGGGTCCAGTATCTTGACAGCTGCTTTGCTGCCATCGATCTTGTTGAGCACTTTGTAGACTTTCCCATAAGTTCCTTTCCCGATGGTCTCAATGATCTCCCAGGTATCTGTTGGATCAGGGAAGGTGTCAAAGATAATCGACTTCCCGGGTTGTGGAAACATCTCCATTACAGTTCTCCTGGGGAAAGTAAAAGAACATGGCCATTGTGAATTACAATTTCTTGTTACAGCCCCAACTAACTACACGCCAATGTGTCTTTGTGTCACTGTACTTTGGAATCTGTTACTCAGCATTAGCAAAGTATGTAATTGT
The DNA here is from genome assembly GCF_011004845.1 of Esox lucius. NCBI lineage: Eukaryota > Metazoa > Chordata > Actinopteri > Esociformes > Esocidae > Esox > Esox lucius. Next base: position 501,446 of record NC_047589.1, read on the forward strand.
GTTAAATTATTCTATTTTCCAAGAATGCAGCAATTCGCGCTCCATTACCCATTAACCATTTCACGCTCCATTACCTAAAAACCCTGTAGACAGTGTTGAAAATTTTCACGTCGTTGTCTCACCCAGAGTGCGAATTATACAGTGACAATTGGGGGGGGGGGGGGGGGGGGGGGGGGGGGCTGACGTTTTACAATCTTTACAATATCTTACTTGTTTAATGTAATGTCTGCTGTCTGTAGATTAATAAATCCAGTCCATGACACCAGCTCATGGGGCGCGAACCACACAACAACCTTTGTAATCAGGGGTCACCAAAAAGTATCCTTGTGCAAAACTGACAGCAAGTCAGACCTACACACACACTATGACAGCCGACCATCATTTCTGCTCAAAAACAGACCAACACAATACCAAAGACACTATAAATATGAGAGATAGGCAGATGTGTTTCTACCATACATCATTCTAGGCCTGTGCCTGACTAACATTAATGGCATTGATCATCCAATAATCAAAATTTGTCAGCTGTTTCCTAATACCATTATACTATTTTCAAAGTAGGAATACAGCTAAAAAAATGTGGGTGGTCTATAACTTTAAGTAGTAGCTAGGCTAATGTTTCAGTCTTCAAAGTAGCCTAATGCAAAAGATTCTGTCAAATCAGCCTTACCTTAAAAAATTTAACACAGAGATTTGAGTTGACTCTCCTGGGCTGAAATGCCAAGACATAGGCACACAGCAGGTCAGAAAATATGCAAATGGGGGGAAATCTCAGACAGATTTGACAGAAGTAACATCATAGCCGATCATAACCAATGGCAATACTCAGGAACACGTTAGCAATTTTTTACAATACCATGCAGTTTAAGACAGAATAAATTACTTTTAAATGGGCTTGCTTAACCAAGGGAATCCCTTGGAGGGAGAGAGAGCATCACAATACATCTTACCAGCATAAAAGCTGTCCAACTATTGCCAGGAATTTGCAGTATGTCACTCATGGGTCTTTTGTGTGTAATTAATTAAAGCCCCCCCACTACAAAGACATATTCATTCACTCAATATAAGGTTGGCAATACACAGAAATGCTGACTCTACGGCAGTATAATATGCTACTGTGTGTAATTTTCTCTGCCATAAAGTCAACCTTATATTGAATGAAATAATATGTCTTCATAGTTCCGGTTTTCCTGTTGTAGTAGGGTGGGCTTTCATAAAAAAAAAGCTACTGCAATGTTGGGAGTGATGCAGAAGTGAAACAGGCAGACGAGACTAATGTCAAGGTCAAGAAATGGTATAGTCCACTTTAGGGGTGTCTGAAATCGTATTACAAGATACTTCCAGGCATGAATATATGGTAAATACACTGAACAAAATTATAAACGCAACACTTTTGTTTATGCCCCCATTTATCTTGAGCTGAACTCAAATATCTAAGACTTTCTCTATGTACACAAAAGGCCTATTTCTCTCAAATATTGTTCACAAATCTGTCTAAATCTGTGTTAGTGAGCACTTCTCCTTTGCTGAGATTACCCAGAAAGATAACCCAGAAATCACAATTATTGCACAGGTGTGCCTTAGGCTGGCCACAATAAAAGACCACTCTAAAATGTGCAGTTCCATCACACAGCACAATGCCACAGATGTCACAAGTTTTGAGGGAGCGTGCAATTGGCATGCTGACAGCAGGAATGTCCACCAGAGCTGTTGCCGGTGAATTGAAAGGCGTTTCAGAGATTTTGGCAGTACATCCAAACGGCTTCACAACCACAGACCATGTGTAACCACATCAGCCCAGGGACTCCACATCCAGCACCTTCACCTCCAAGATCGTCTGAGACCAGCCACCCGGACAGCTGCTGCAACAATCGGTTTGCATAACCAAAGAATTTCTGCACAAACTGTCAGAAATCGTCTTTATTTGAACCAAAATGTGAATTGCGTGCCTCAGTTGTGTGTGATCATCGTATGCCCAAAACATAATTTACTCGAAACATAATTCTCAGAACAATTATAGGCAATAGGCCTACCTGGTGTTATATCTTTTTCAAGTATCAAGATTTATTTGTGTTGGGAAGGACTCTGCCAAAGGATCATTATTTGCATTTCACGCGGCCACATCAACGGCCACATTTACTTTAAGCTAAGAGTGCAGATTTATAATCACTATTTATTGCGTTTTGAAAATCCATCACTGGTGGCCATAATAATTGCAGGTTACGTTCGCGCGGGGTAAATCTTATTTCTATGCGGGTGTTCACAATTGCAAATGTGCATTCGCGTGCCGGGGGTTTCTGCAACATTTTGACAATGTTGGTTGTGGAGCAAATCATCAGACTACTGCAGATTTAGTGTATGCGTGACGGATATCTTAATTTTTATATACAACAATGTCAATACCCTTTTCGAGAAATTGCCATTTATTTTCTCAACAATGTTTTGAAGCAATTCAAAACATGAATAAAACACAAATAACAGAACAGGATTAAGCATCATTAGATTTTGGGTTATGTTCAGATAAAAAGTCAGGTTTATTGGATTAATTGGAATGACTGAATATCTGACAGACCTTTAGCGTGTAATGTAGAGATGTAGCCCAATCAATTGAAGTAAAAAGCTAAAGTAATTTCCAAATGCACTGTAGCCTACAAAACCCATAAGGTAAAATGCTAATTGTGTTTTTGGCCAACTATGTAAACTCTAACATTGATTGATCCCGTAAAATGCGTTCAGTTGGTTATAAGCGATTCCTATTTGTTTTCCAATGCCTCTTAATATGAAAGTAATCCAGATTACGTTACTGAGTTTGAGTAATCAAAAAGTTACATTACTGATTACAAATGTGGACAGGTAAAATGTAACTGTAATGGATTACATTTAAAAAGTAACCTACCCAACCCTGGTGCTGTTCAAATACAGTCTACTGTTGGGAAGGTGCTTGGACTTGCAGACTCTAGCTTTTCTTGTGCTAATGTGAATTACTGGGAGTGACATGACCTCTTTCCATGGAGTTGATAGTTTACAATCACACCAAAGTTCTCAAACAAAATAATTTTTTGCTAGATTTTTTATTCCCCAAAACACTGTTTCACAAATACAACAATTACATGTCTTAGGGGCCATAATCATGTATCACCTTTTTACAATCCTAGCATATTTATTTACAAAAAAAAATAAATATATATATATACATATTTATAAAATAATACATAATATACAATTGCTTTCTGTCTGCAATAAGCTTTGTGGTCACACCATCTTTTCCTGCAAAGACACGCCACCTACAGGAGAGTTGAAGAAGGTGCAGAAGACCTCCCTCACATTACAGGCCTCTGTTGATGCCCTGTTTCCTCCCATGTGTCTTACTGGTGCCATGTGTTTCCCCAGCTGCTCTGCCTCATCCACCAACCTCTGGTTTTTTGCTAGGGGCAAGCAGGAAATTTTGAAAGATGCATGCAGCCACCACAAGTGTCTCAAACTTTTTTGGGTGCATGTTGATTCTGCAAAGAAATATTCTCCCCCTGGCGGATAGAAAGCCAAAGGCATTTTCAACCACCATCCCTGCACTTTGAAAATCCTCTTTTCGTGATTGAGGTTTGCTCTGGGATTTTTTCTCATCAAGAATGGCTTGTGTGGAAAAGCTACATTACCAACCATGACGAATGGCACATCACCCAGGTGAGTAGCACCGGGATGAGAGGTACATGCAGTGTTCTGGTCTCCATTCTTCTCCCCAAATCCAATCGGGCAAGTTCTTCCAAAGTCCCAAACCTGAATGATTCGGAACCTCTTGTCATCATGCACATGCGCCAAAAGCACTAAGGACAAAGTATTTTTATAATTGAAGTACTGACTTCCAGACAGTGGTTGTGCTTGTATTGTGTTTGCCGTCTATTGCTCCCAGACAATTTGGGAAATAAAATGTTCCAATAATCCTTGGGCCACATCCTTCCAAGTGTCTTGTGTTGGCCTGGGTAGGAACCCCTCTATCATCATCTTTTCAATGGCTGCACACACCATATGGACTGAGTTGATGACCATTGTATGCCCTAGGAGACAGCTGAATGCTAGGCTGACCAGTGAGTCCCAAGAAGCCTAGTACCTGTGAGGGAAGAAACAAGCAAAGATAAGTTACATGTGAAATTATTTTATTAATCTGTGTCTCTTTGTTTCAGTCGACAAATGCAAGGCAAGATGGAAGACGTTAAGGCATGCTTTTGTGAAACAGATTTTTTTAAATTATCAAGTGAATCAACAAATGGCACTCAAAAGTTTTGGAAGTATGCTGAAATAATGTCCTTCCTTTTGCCCCACCTACAGCCAAGAAGGCCTAGAGGAAATTCAAACATATAATTTATTTTAAATTTAACAGTGTGATAACAGCAATGTTGTCATTTTTCATAGTGTATTACAAAGATGGAAACTATAAATAAAAAGTATGATGTTCCTATGCAAATTGTTCCCATGACATGAAGACATTTCTTTTTTACACAGTTCCAAAAGTAACTTGAGCAATCCACATACAATCCACATTCTCGTTTTAAAGACTATTGTCAACTACTCTGCTACCACACATGCCGAATGGCATCTCCACCCTCTGGAGCTCGCGCTGGCAAGCAGGTCTCCACTCGTTTGCCATCATCTGGGCCCCAGACGTCAATTACACGAAGTCTCCACTTTCTCTTTGGTTTTCTCTGATGGTCTGGTTTTTTGTTCATAACGTGGTTTGACAGTGGCTGCTAGTGCTAAATGATAGGTGGCTGCTAGTGCTAAATGATAGGTGGCTGCTAGATCTAAATGATAGGTGCCTGCGTTGGCAGAGCAGGTTCCTCTGTGACTTTAATTCAACTACTATAATTCCATTTACTCCTTTTGGCAATCCTCTGCCCAGCACTACTGTGGTTCCCACCAGCCGTTTTCTTTCAAACTAAGTATTACACCCCCGCCAATCTACAATCCATGAACAAAAACGATTGCATTTCTTCAGATATAATTGCGCATGCCCATTCGTCTGGCATCCTACGTAGACGCTCCTACTCACATTGAGGCTCAAACTGCGTGTTAATTCTAGTCCTTCAGGCAAAATTACCTCCCTCTGGTCTCACTCACGTCATCCGCCGTATAAATCCATGAATAATAAAGCCCCACTGCCCTATGAATTAATACTGGACAACAAGCTGGACTTTCTTTTCCTAACATGGCATGGAAACATGGCAAACACCCAGAGATTTTTTCATATTAAATCAAGCCGCTCCCAATGGTTTTAGCTATCTGTCCCACCTCCGCCTAACAGGTCATGTTGGTGGCCTTGCTGTACTATACAAATCCCCTTTTAAAATGACTGAGTTATTTTTCCCATCCTTAACCTCTTTTGAATATATTGCCTGTAAATCAACAAACTCCCTGACCATCATCCGTATTTATCAAATGACTCATTCCTCTCTGACTTAGCTTAACTACTCACCATTGCTGCATCACTCTCCACTCGCATTCACCTGTTTGGCAACATGAATATTCACTTTGACTTACCTAGCTCCAAACTTACCTCTGATTTCATCACTGTCCTGAAATGTTTTAACTGTATTCAATATGTTAATTTTCCCACCCATATCAAAGGTCACATATCTTGTCTGCTCCGTCGACCTTACCATTACCCATAGAACTCCATCTTCATTTCCTTACCATTACCCATATAACTCCATCTTCATTTCCTTCCCATTACCCATATAACATCTTCATTTCCGTTGTCTGACCACAAGATAATTAATTTCATATTTTTTTCCAACATACCACTGACATAACACAACACTGACAAGCACATAATCTTCTTCCGTAACATTAAAGCTGTTGACCCTATCCAACCATCAAACCACCCGGAGAACAAACTAACCATCTCAACAATGCTATGCCTGTCTCCCTCAACTCTCTGGCACCACTTAAAACTAGACATGTTTCTTTCACCTCCTCATCCCCATGGTTTACATCTGAACTCCGAACCATGAAGCAAGTTGGTCGTCACCTTGAACACGGGTGAGAAAATCTGGGCTCACTGTCCACACTGAAGTCTACAAACACCACCTTTCAGCTTACAGAGAAGCCCGCAGTGCTGCTAGGTCCTCCTACATCTCAAACAAAATCAACAGCTCCTCTATGAACTTCCGGGCCCTCTTCTCTACTGTTAGCAAACTACTTCAGCCCTGCAATGACTCAGTCTCTAGCCCCTCCACGAAACTATTTTTTGCAGTTTTTTTAAAGATAAAATAACAATAAACTCCTCACAATCTAATAAATCTACCAGAGCCCCCCCTACTGTTAACCTCCATATTTGTCCACCTGCTGCCCGGGACTCTCACCTCTCCTCCTTCAGTCCGGTTGCTTACCCCTTACATCACAAAACTCATAATCACATCCCACAGTCCTGCTTAAAGCCGCTCTCTGTCCACACATCACAAGCATAGTGAACCTCTCTCGCTCCAACGGTATTGTTGTCACCCAAATTCTAAAGAAACATGGACTAGACAACACCATCCCCAACAATTTCCGCCTCATCTCCAACATCCCATTCCTGGCAAAAACTCTTGAAAGAATTGTTGCCTCACAGCTCCAAGCCTACATCCTCCAAAATAATCTATATGAGCCTCTTCAGTCTGGTTTCCGGCCAATCCTTAGCACAGAAACTGCACTCTTCAAAGTTGTCAATGACCTTCTCCCCTCAACTGATGCCGGTTCCCTCAACATCCTGATTCTCCTCGACCTAAGTGCTGCCTTTTGACACAATTAACCTCCATATTCTGCTCACCAGGCTCGAGAGGCTGGGCGTTGAGGGAACTGCACTCTCCTGGCTGAATTCCTATCTCACTAACCAAACCCATTTCATCTCACTCAAAGGCCTAAACCCAGCCACAGTTACTCAAGTTGTCCCCCAGGGCCCAGTACTTGGTCCCCTACTCTGCATCATCTACATCCTTAGCTTTGGTCAAATCCTCTGTCACTTCAACCTTAATTTCCACTGCTATGCTGATGATACACAAATCTATTTAGCCACCAAGTCTCTCACCAACCCATCCTCTGACCCATATCGAATCCTGCCTGACTGTAATAAAAGCATGGATGAAGGACAACTTCCTCAAGCTAAACAGTGACAAAACAGAACTCATACTCATTGGAACCAAATCTACCCTCACCAAAACTGCCACTTTCAATCTCAGCACCGATGACACCGTTGTTTCCCCATCCCCCCACGCACGTAACCTTGGCATCATTCTGGACTCTACACTCTCCTTTTTTCAGCACATTAAACAGACTATAAAATCTTAATTCTTCCATCTCCGTAACATGGCCAAACTCAGACCTCCCCTCTCCCGTCCTACTGCTGAAACCCTAATACAACCAATGTGGTTGGATTGATTTCCTGCCTGTTGGGCCCTGTCCGGGGCCTCCCCCGGGTAGGGCCACAGTGTCACCGGACCCCCCCCCGTCTCAGTTCCAAGGTGTTACGCTGCTATATTATTGTGCTGGGGGATATGAGGGATGTACTACTAACTTTTCTCAGTTTCCTCCAGTTTAAAATGTTAGAAGGAGATGAGGTCCTGGTCCACACCTGCGGATTACCTGGTTTGGGGGGCCCGTTGCTGTCCCTGTCCTTGTCCACCTGGTCATACTTCTGAGCCTGGGTCCTCTCTAGGTTTCTTCCTAAAATTCGACCTTCTTAGGGAGTTTTTCCTAGCCACTGAAATTCAACACTACTGTTGTTTGCTCCTTGGGGTTTAAGGCCGGGTGTCTCTGTAAAGCACTTTGTGACAACTGCTGTTGTAAAAAGGGCTTTATAAATACATTTGATTGATAATACATGCATTCATAACCTCCTGTCTTGACTACTGCAACTCCCTACTGTGACGACTGCGACCTCTGCTGGTTCACCTCCCCCTGCAGCGGGCGGGCCCCAGCGGTCGACGTCACCTGCTTTCTGACACCACCGTCTCATCATACATTTCACCTGTGTCTCGTTTGTGCACCTGTTCCTCATCATCGCTGTTTCCCCCGGTATATATGTTCCCTCTGCTCCCCCTGTCTTTGTGTGTAATTGTCTCTTGCCATGTGAAGAGCTGTTCATCGCTTTGTGTTAAGCTCATGCTGATTTCTCTCGCTGGGATATAGATATATTAAACTATCATTCCATCACGCCTTCTCCGGTTCCTCCTTGCTCCTCTCAACCACCGAAGCCGTGACAGAATTACACACCTAAATAAAGACAGCAAGGATATGGAGCCTACGAGAGCCACAGGCGAGGTCGGTGTTGCGGAGGCGGTCCAGGTACATTCAACAATGCTGGCCAGCCTAGGCGCTGCAATGGACAATGTCTTAAAAGCGGTGCAGCGCCTAGAGCTGAGCCAGCAGACCCCCGCAGCACCGGCCGTTTCTCCGCCTGCCCCTGCCGTGCCGCCAAGCATGGGGGCACTACATCTCCCCTTACCCAGGGATTTCGACGGGGCGGCGGACCGCTGCCAGGGATTCCTTCTACAGCTGGACATCGCGCTCCAGGCGATGCACCCTGCGCCGACCGAGGCACAGAAGATCACCTCGCTCGTCTCCTGCCTGTCCGGAAAAGCCCTGGAGTGGGCCACCGCCGTCTGGAACACCGAGCAGCCCACCCAGGGCAGCTACGCCGAGTTCACCCGCCGCTTCCGAGCCGTGTTCGACCATCCACACGAAGGAAGAGAGGCGGGTGAACGGCTGTTTCACCTACGGCAGGGGACGAGGTCGGCGCAGGAGTTCGCACTGGAGTTCCGGACCCTGGCAGCGGGATCAGGGTGGAACGAACGGGCTCAAATCGACCACTACCGTTGCAGCCTTCGCGAGGACGTCCGGAGGGAGCTGGCTTGTCGAGACGTGTCCCTCTCCTTCGATCAGCTGGTTGACATGTCCATCCGTCTCGACAACCTGCTGGCTGCCCGAGGACGTCCCGGAAGAGGCCCGTCCGTTCCACCCTGCCAACCTGACACCGCCGTCCCCATGGAATTGGGGACGGCTGCACTGCCGGGCAGATGTCGGGGAGGGCAGGTGCGGAGTGCCTCCAAGGGGCGACGAGGCCGTACTACTGCACCACACCGCACCTCCCTCCCTGAGTCGAGAGGCGACAGGCATGGCACTTCCGCGTCACCCCAGGTAGCACATGCACATTCGCCACTAACCTCTTCCCTCTCTATGTGCACTGTTCCTGTTAGGTTCCCCGGCTTTCCGCTGATTTCCCGGTGTAAGGCGCTGGTAGACTCAGGCGCAGCTGGGAATTTCATGGATAGGTCTTTTGCCCTGCGGTCACGCATACCCCTCCAGGTCCTCGCCACCCCCCTGCCCGTGAGAGCTTTAGACAGCCGGCCACTAGGGTCAGGTCTGGTCACGAGTTGCACTGTTCCCCTCCTCCTGATTACCGACAGCCGACACAGCGAAACCATTTCATTTCACATCATCGACTCACCCACGTTCCCAGTCGTTTTAGGTTTCCCCTGGTTGTCCCTACACGACCCCTTCATCTCCTGGTCTAGTCGACGTCTGTCGGGGTGGTCACGGAAGTGCCAGGGTAGGTGTTTGGGTGTTTCCGTTGGCTCAACCTCGGTGGAAAGTCCAGACAGTGCGCCCGCCGTGCCCATTCCCCCCGAATACAGGGACTTGGCTACGGTTTTCTCCAAAGCCAAGGCTGCTGTGTTGCCACCACACCGGCTGGGGGATTGTGCGATAGACCTCGTTGATGGAGCCGCACTCCCGAAGGGTCACGTGTATCCACTGTCCCGCACCGAAACGGAGACTATGAACGCCTACGTTACGGAAGCGTTGGAACAGGGCTACATCAGGCCCTCCAAGTCACAGGTCTCCTCGAGTTTCTTTTTTGTGAAAAAGAAGGACGGTGGTTTGCGCCCGTGCATCGATTACCGGGCGCTGAACAAGATCACCATTCCGTTCCGCTACCCTCTCCCTTTGATCTCTGCGGAGGTGGAGAGGATGCACGGGGCCCGCTTTTTCACTAAATTAGACCTCAGGAGTGCCTATAACCTGGTGCGTATCCGGGAAGGAGACGAGTGGAAAACCGCTTTTAGTACCACGTCTGGCCATTACGAGTATTTAGTGATGCCGTACGGGTTGATGAATGCTCCTTCAGTCTTCCAGTCATTCGTCAACGACGTATTCCGGGACTTGTTGTGCGAAGGAGTGGTAGTGTATATTGATGACATCTTGATATTCACTGCCACCCGCGCCAAACATGTCTCGTTAGTGCGCAGAGTGCTGGCTCGACTGCTGGAGCATGACCTGTACGTGAAAGCCGAGAAGTGTCTGTTTTTCCAGTCGTCTGTGTCCTTCCTGGGATATCGCTTTTCCAGCACAGGTGTGGCTATGGAGGAGCCTCACATTGACGCCGTGCGTAATTGGCCGACCCCAACCACGGTTAAGGACGTGCAACGTTTCTTAGGCTTCTCTAATTACTATAGGAGGTTTATCCGGGGCTTTAGCCAGGTCGCGGCTCCGATCACCTCCCTTCTGAAGGGGGGGGCGACCCGGTTGCGGTGGACCGTGGACGCGGAGCGGGCGTTTGTGGAACTGAAACACCGTTTCACCACCGCTCCGGTCCTGGCCCATCCCGACCCGTCGCTCCAGTTCATCGTGGAGGTGGACGCGTCCGATTGTGGGCTCGGTGCCATCCTCTCCCAACGGACGGGGTGTCGTAACACGCTCCGTCCCTGTGCCTTCTTCTCCCAGAAGCTCAGTGCGGCGGAGCGGAACTACGACATTGGTGATCGTGAGCTGCTGGCCGTGGTTCGAGCTCTGTCGGCGTGGAGGCACTGGTTAGAGGGGGCTAAACACCCTTTCCTCGTCTGGACTGACCACCGGAACCTGGAGTACATGCGGGCAGCGAGGAGGCTGACCCCTCGCCAGGCAAGGTGGGCTATGTTCTTCACCCGGTTTGTGTTTACTCTCACCTACAGGCCGGGGAGTAAGAACGTCGGGGCTGACGCGCTGTCCCGCCAGCATGACACGGGGGAGAGGCCAGTGGATGATGCTCCCGTGCTCCCGGAGTCATGCATCATGGCACCGGTGGTATGGGAACTGGACGCGGACATCGCCGGAGCGCAGCGCGACGAGCCCTCTCCGCCCACATGCCCTGAGGGCCGTACGTATGTGCCGGCGTCTGTCCGCGACCGCCTCATCTACTGGGCGCATACATCTCCCTCCTCCGGTCATCCTGGCATCGGGCCAACAGTGCGCGCCCTGGCCGGTAAGTACTGGTGGCCCACTTTAGCCAAGGACGTGAGGGTATACGTCTCTTCCTGCTCGGTGTGTGCCCAGAGTAAGGCACCCCGGCACCTACCTGTGGGCAAGTTGCACCCCTTGCCCATTCCACAACGACCATGGTCCCACATTTCTGTTGATTTCTTGACGGATCTCCCCCCTTCCCAGGGCCATACCACCATCCTGGTCGTTGTGGATCGGTTCTCGAAGTCCTGCCGCCTCTTGCCTCTGCCCGGCCTTCCTACTGCCCTGCAGACCGCGGAGGCCCTGTTCACACACGTCTTCCGGCACTATGGGGTGCCCGAGGACATCGTGTCTGACCGGGGTCCCCAATTCACGTCTAGGGTGTGGAAGGCATTTATGCAGCACCTGGGGATCTCGGTCAGCCTGACCTCGGGCTACCATCCCCAGTCCAACGGGCAGGTGGAACGGGTCAATCAAGAAGTGGGTAGGTTCCTCCGGTCCTACTGCCAGGACCGGCCGGGGGAGTGGGCAGAGTTTCTGCCGTGGGCAGAATACGCACTGAATTCTCTGCACCACTCCTCCACGGGCGTGACGCCTTTCCAGTGCGTCCTGGGCTACCAGCCGGTCCTGGCGCCGTGGACGCCGAGCCAGACCGGTACCCCTGCGGTGGACGACTGGATCCGGCGGGCAGCGGGCACATGGGAGGCAGTACAATCCCGCCTCCGGCTCGCTGTCCGCCGTCAAAAGACCTATGCAGACCGCCACCGCGGGGAGGCCCCGGTGTATCGGCCGGGCGACCGGGTCTGGCTCTCGTCCAGGGACCTGCCCCTCCGCCTGCCCTGCCGGAAGCTGGCCCCGCGGTTTGTGGGGCCTTTTAAAGTCCTGAGGAGAGTCAACGAGGTAACATATCGGTTGCGCCTTCCCCCCGACTACCGTATTAACCCCTCGTTTCATGTGTCTCTCCTCAGGCCGGTGGTGGATGGTCCCCTCCAGGGGTGTGAGGTGCGGGAGGTGCCCCCTCCCCCTCTGGACATCGAGGGGGCCCCGGCGTACTCTGTCCGCTCCATCATCGACTCGAGGCGCCGGGCGGGGGGCCTCCAGTACCTCGTGGAGTGGGAGGGGTACGGCCCGGAGGAGCGGAGCTGGGTTCCGGTGAAGGACGTCCTGGCTCCCGTCCTTGTCCGCGACTTCCATCAGCGTCGGCCGGACCGCCCTGCTCCGCGCCCCCCGGGTCGGCCCCGAGGCCGGTGTCGTCGCGCGGCTGGGGCCGCGCGTCAGGGGGGGGGGTACTGTGACGACTGCGACCTCTGCTGGTTCACCTCCCCCTGCAGCGGGCGGGCCCCAGCGGTCGACGTCACCTGCTTTCTGACACCACCGTCTCATCATACATTTCACCTGTGTCTCGTTTGTGCACCTGTTCCTCATCATCGCTGTTTCCCCCGGTATATATGTTCCCTCTGCTCCCCCTGTCTTTGTGTGTAATTGTCTCTTGCCATGTGAAGAGCTGTTCATCGCTTTGTGTTAAGCTCATGCTGATTTCTCTCGCTGGGATATAGATATATTAAACTATCATTCCATCACGCCTTCTCCGGTTCCTCCTTGCTCCTCTCAACCACCGAAGCCGTGACACCTACTCACTGGCATCATATCTACATCCCTCCATAAACTCCAAATGGTTCAGAACTCTGGGGCCAGACTACTCACCTACACCAAGTCCTGGCAGCATATCACCCCTATTCTCTGTGACTTATACTGGCTTCCTATCTCCCAACGCATCAACTACAAGATCCTCCTATTGACATATAAAGCCCTAAACAATATCGCCCCTGCCTACCTCTCCGACCTTCTTCCATATCAACCAACACACACACTCTGTTCCAGTACTGCAGGCCACCACATAAATCCCAAGTCAAAGCTCAAAGGCTTTGGTGACGGGGCATTTTCAAGGGTTGCTCCTAGGCTCTGGAACTCTCTCCCCAAAACCATCTGTGACTCTGAGACTATCCCCATCTTCCAGCAAAGCCTGAAGACTCATCTGTTCAAAATTGCCTACCCATAGCCATGCCAAATACCATTCTCTCAATCTTCTTTGTTTTCTTATAGTATTTTCTGTTCCATGTCACTTTTGTACAGCTTCATTGGGTCCCTGCAAAGCTCTATATAAATATATTGTTTTATTATTAGTAGTAGTAAATGTAGAACACAGGGACAGATCTGCAACCACAATGTCATCATCGGGTACAGATGAACAATCCAGCACCCCTGATATTGCCTTACAGAGGGCCATATCTGTATCCCCAGTGACATCACTTGCTACACCCACAACCTCCGGGAAAGGCCCTCTAGGTCCTGTAGTCCCAGGGAGCGGTTGTCCACACTAGCAGTGGTGCACAATGTGCTCCTCAAGAAAAAGGAGCCACAGACCACAGACACTGGGGAGCGGATGAGGTCCTTCTTTCAAGAGTCTATTCCGAAACCACCCATGTCAGAAGATGAACTTGATAACTTTGCACTAAGCCTTGTGCCAGTGTTGCACAGATTGGATAAGGACAGGAGGCAACAAGCAAAAATAGGGCTCTTGAACACCATATACAACCTTGAAAAAGCCCAACACCACCAAACTACTGTCCCAACATGCAGCTAGTTGGCAACCCATTCACCCTACAACACACACACCACTACCTCCCCCCACTCAGTACATTACAAGACACTTCAGTCACACCCCCAGGCCAGTAGGTTTTCGTCCAATTTCCCTTCCCCCATAAGATACACAATGGTAAGACGAGAGCACTGGGGAGTCTAGTAGCCTAGTACAGAGCAAAGTGTGCTCAAATAGTTATCTGTTTTAAAAATGGGAAAGTGTTAATTCGTTCTTAAAATGCCTCTTATTTGTCCTTTTGCTTATTTGTCCTCTTATTTGTAATGTTGCTCTTTTAAAAAGTTAAATGGGTATTTAATATATTTGTTAGTAAAAACAAACTTAGAATTTTGTACATTTCCAAGTTTCTTGAGCTTGTGGTCAGTGATTTTTTGTCTATGACATTTCAGTCTTACCTCAGTCCAACAGCCATTCTCTGCTTGGGCTCTATAGCTGCTCTGTAATTTGTTGTTTGTCTGGTTAGTTCAGGACTAATAAGGGACAGAAGTTAATCCATCTTCTCTTCCTTAAGTACTGATGATGGCATTGGCTGTCTAGCCTCAGTTCAGCCACACAATGATAAAAATCTTCTTGTTGTCTCTCCGCAGGTTGAGAGGATGCACCCAATACACCTCCTTCTCCCTCTTCCCCTCTGTAGTCTTTAAAGTAGAACAAATGCCAGTGTTCTCCTGCTCACAGGCACTGTAGGTGAAATATAGATACAAAATAATTGAAGATTAATTTATTTTCTATAACTTAAACAGAGCTACAAATATTGTTCTGTAAAAACTGCTGATGTAAAAAGGGCTTTATAAATAAATATATTTTATCCAAGTCGTTCCTAACTGGACTTATAAGTGTATTAACCTTGTCTGTAGACTACAGTAAACAAAGTAGGACATAACAACAATAAACACAACAATAAACACAATTAAACAGGACAAAAATGTTTTAGCCAACTTACCCATGGTAAATCCCCAAAAATCTAGGAAAAAATGTAAAATCAAAAGCAAGTCAACGTCAGTCTGGCAAAGTAGTTCATTGTTGTTTGTTGCAGCATTCCGCTTCTGAAATGCACCCGGTGGGGAATGACACCGCGTGGAGGGCAGAAAAAAACCTTGTCTGAGCCAGAACGAGCCACAGGAAGCACCTGGTGTAATCTAGGCATTATACCCTGTTAGCATCTAACTACGCTGATAAGTCCGATTACAAGCAAACATGAAAAATAGATAGTGACTGATGGGCTAGTCATAGCCAGCTAATAACTAGCAAGTGTTTGCTTGTTATGCATCATTGCTTGATGTGGTAGTTAACAGCTGAACGCTGTTTCACTTCATTAGCATAGGAATCGTCCCTATTAGCATACACATTCTCCTCCGCAACATCACCATCCAGCCAGAGTATCAGTTCATCTACTGGGTTGTTATAAAACTAGAATAGTCAAAAAAATTATGAATTACAGAATTTGGTTTAATCAATTTGAGGATACAAGGGTTTCAAAGAATAAATAACTAATAGGATACAGCCTATTTGTAGAAATAAAAGTGATAGATCCAAGGATATGTAGCCTCTTGCATTGTTCTACAAAGGCATAGGTTTGGGTATATGGCACAACAGCCTTCTCTTCAAGTAAAAACATTGCAATGTATTATTAAAAAAAAAAAAATCTTCAAATTACAGTAAAAGGATGATCAAAGGATGATTTACAGCAGCCTACATGAATAATGAAATCGACTATTTGATAAAATAAACATCCACCCCAAAGTGATTCCACATTCAGTCTCTTCCCACGGTATGCACCGTGGACATAAAAGAGTCATTTGTCAATTGTATTGATTTTGGCTTTTATGAAATGAAAAACATTAATGTAATATGTTGGTTGAATTGTTCAGGATTTAATTTGAGTTATGTTTCAGTAACAATTAAATTGTTGAATACTGAATATTGTTGGTATTTCGTTTTGTGCAAATCATTATTTAGCGTAATACATTTGATGAATAACAATACCTTTTTTAGAATTTTGTTTCGTGAATAGATATAGTTGTACGTTTATTCAAATTCAACCAAGCCTCTGATCATTCATCTGGGAGTATCGCCCATTCATCCATTGATGTCGTTCATTCAGTGAGGGGTGATTAGCACCTGGGTACCATTAGCGGCTGCCTGGGTACCAACGCAAGGTGTGCTTTTGGTGGATTAAGTTGGAAAACGGGGTAAAAAAACAGGCAGTAACACTTTACTTGAAGGAGTGTGCATAAGAGTGGCATGACACTGTCATAACCATGACATGACACATGAAAGAATAATTTGGAATGTTTTTGAAATGTTGTCATCATCATCATCATCCTCATCTTCCGTTTTTTCGGGGCCGGGTCGCAGGGGCAGCAGTCTAAGCAGGGATGCCCAGACTTCCCTCTCCCCAGACACTTCCTCCAGCTCTTCCGGGGTGACACCGAGGCGTTCCCAGGCCAGCCGGGAGACATAGTCCCTCCAGCGTGTCCTAGGTCTTCCCCAGGGTCTCCTCCCGGTGGGACGGGACCGGAACACCTTCCCAGGAAGGCATTCCGGAGGCATCCGAAACAGATGCCCAAGCCACCTCAGCTGACCCCTCTCGATGTGGAGGAGCAGCGGCTCTACTCTGAGCTCCTCCCGGGTGACCAAGCTTCTCACCCTATCTCTAAGGGATCGCCCAGCCACCCTGCGGAGAAAGCTCATTTCGGCTGCCTGTATCCAGGATCTTGTCCTTTCGGTCATGACCCAAAGCTCATGACCATAGGTGAGAGTAGGAACGTAGATTGATCGGTACATCGAGAGCTTTGCCTTGCGGCTCAGCTCTTTCTTCACCACGACAGACCGGTACATCGACCGCATTACTGCAGAAGCTGCACCGATCCGTCTGTTAATCTCCTGTTCCATCCTTCCCTCACTCGTGAACAGGACCCCTAGATACTTAAACTCCTCCACTTGAGGCAGGCACTCTCCACCAACCTGAAGTGGGCAAGCCACCCTTTTCCGACTGAGGACCATGGCCTCGGATTTGGAGGTACTGATTTTCATCCCCACCACTTCACACTCGGCTGCAAACCATCCAAGTGCATGCTGAAGGTCCTGGCTTGAAGGGGCCAACACGACAACATCATCCGCAAAGAGCAGAGACGACATCGTGTGGTCCCCAAACCTGACACCCTCCGGCCCCTGGATGCGCCTAGAAATTCTGTCCATAAAAATGACGAACAGAACCGGTGACAAAGGGCAGCCCTGCTGGAGTCCAACATGCACAGGGAACAAGTCTGACTTATTGCCGGCAATGCGGACCAAGCTCCTGCTTCGGTCGTACAGGGACCTGACAGCCCTTAGCAAAGGACCCAGGACCCCATATTCCCGAAGCACCCTCCACAGGATGCCGCGAGGGACACAGTCGAATGCCTTCTCCAAATCCACAAAACACATGTGGATTGGTTGGGCAAACTCCCATGAACCCTCCATCACCCTGTAGAGGGTATAGAGCTGGTCCAGTGTTCCACGGCCTGGACGAAAACCACACTGTTCCTCCTGAATCCGAGGTTCTACTATCGGCCGTATTCTCCTCTCCAGAACCCTGGCATAGACTTTCCCGGGGAGGCTGAGAAGTGTGATCCCCCTATAGTTGGAACACACCCTCCGGTCCCCCTTCTTAAAAAGAGGGACCACCACCCCAGTCTGCCATCCCAGAGGCACTGTCCCCGACTGCCACGCGATGTTGCACAGGCTTGTCAGCCAAGACAGCCCCACAACATCCAGAGACTTGAGGTACTCAGAGCGGATCTCATCCACCCCCGGTGCCTTGCCACCGAGGAGTTTCTTGACCACCTCTGTGACTTCAGCCCGGGTGATGGACGAGTCCACCTCTGAGCCCTCATCCTCTGCTTCCTCATGGAAGACGTGACGGCGGGAGCCCCGGGCCTGGCTCCAGGGTGGGGCCCCGGCTGCCCCATACCGGGCGACGTCACAGAACTCAAAATGTTGCTCATTATTAAGGGGGTTTTGAACCGCTTAGTCTGACCCGTCGCCTAGGACCTGTTTGCCTTGGGAGACCCTGCCAGGGGCATATAGCCACAGACAATATAGCTCCTAGGGTCACTCGGGTACTCAAACCCCTCCACCACGTTATGGTGGCATTTCAAGGAGGAATGTTGTCATTAGATGTCATTTCGGTTTATGTCATTTTTTATGCAAAGTTGACATTGTTTGTGATGTCTTTGTTATGACAACTTGACATTAACTGAGACAACATAACCTGCCAATGTCTTTGTTATGACAACTTGACATTAACTGAGACAACATAACCTGTCAGTGTCATTTTTATGACAACATGACAGTAACCAATGCAACATAACCTGTCATAAACATGGGCCTAATTATCAAACTTGAAGAAACTGTTTAGCCAGTATTCTGTCTACCATAAAAAAAACTTTGCTGATCCTATGGAGTCATAAATAACTTTGCTGAAAATATGGAGTCATAGAGGTTATTGCACTCGTGAGTCACTGAAGATTCACCTCAAAATTATGGAGTGGCACCATTGGTTAGCCATACGCCAATATAATGGTGTCTTGGGCAGACTTTTCCATGATGTCAATTTAATATATAAGTTTTTTGCAGGAACTGTAATTTTGTTAATGTTGATGCAGGACATCCATTCATGTAACTAGTGGTTTGCATGAAGAATAGGCTAAGTGATATATATTATTCAAGAGATAATATACGTTATCCAATGTGTTAATATGTTACAATGCGGTAACCATTATTAATAAGGTAAACTGGCAACTTGCGTCTTCAAATAGGTGTGACACATCCAAAATGTATGGTTGCATTTGGGGTTAATATAGAATTTTGAAGGACACTTTTATATTGAAGGACACTTACTACGGTTGGCCTATAGGGGGCAGTTTGATGTGGTTGTGTTGCGTTGGGATTGTTAACGATCCAAACACCTGCGCATTCTTGTAACTCTTCAAGGAAAAGCCATGTCTTTCTCATCATTTATCCTGTTTTCTAGGTACAAAGTACAAACGTACACTACACATCTAGATACAGTTTGATAACTTGCCTCTTGAAGTGTATGTAGAGGTTTGGAAAAGCATGGTAATGTTATGACTGTGACAGAGACCCATGTCTATGTAAAATGCCATGACGGTGGTGCATTCCTTAAAAAAAAACTATTTGTTACTGTACTGTAGTGATTTTTTTTTTTTCGAAAACAACACTCCTGACAATATATCTAGGATTAACATAATTGAATTTTGTAACTGTATTGTTTAGCAACTTTGCAATCTTTGCACTGTAAGGTTAGCGATTAGCTAGTTCCTTGATGTTAGCTGGCTTCGGTTGGTTATTAGCTGGCTCCAGTTAGCTGTATGTTAGCTCCAGTCAAGTGTTTGTCAGTTCCGGGTAGCACTTTGCTAACTTGCTCAGCCATGTTCAATTTGTGTTAACATGTAATTTGTAAGGTAATTTGTTAAACTATCACTATCTAGCCTACTTTCAATGTGATTATATTACGAATAGTTTATATTACTTATGATATTGTTCATGCAAAGAACTAGGTACAGTACATGAATGGATGTCCTGCATCAACTTTAAAAGATTAGTACAAACTGTGTGTTCTTGCAAAAAACGATATGAGCTTATGTCCTGTGAACAAATGACACTACACATGACAGTATTTGACAAACTTAATGACATCTTTATGACCAACTGTACTTTAGGTCAAGAAAAATATTACCACTGTACTTTAAGTCAAGAAAAATATTCATGACACGGTTATGAATGCATTTGACAGTGTTATAACACGTCATGACATCTTTATGACAAGTCCAAATTGTACCACTGTAGTGCAAGGTCAAGGAAAATATTCATGACACAATTATTATTAATGGTCTCATGACAACCAATGTCAAAACCAACCACATATGACAGTTGTATTTATTGCTAACACATAAAGCTAAATAGTTTCTTCAAGTTTGATATTCCAGCCTGCTATGACATGTTTATGACAGGTTATGTTTCTGACTAACTGCACCACAACATGGGTTGGCGGGTGCTCCGTAGCTGATTGGAAGGCCCTGCAACGGGTGGTGGAAACTGCCCAGCACATCACTGGCACCCAGCTCCCAGCCATCGTAGACCTCCAGCACCAGCAGTGTCTGCACAGTGTGTGCGGCATCATCAGGGACCCTTCACATCCATGCCATAAACTGTTTTCTCTCCTCTCATCAGGCAGGTGGTACAGGTCTCTTCATTCCCACACCACAGGCTCAGGAACACTTTCTTTCCATCTGCTGTAATCCTGCTGAACTCCGTGACCCATCACCAGAGATGGGGACAAGTCACACATGGTCAAGTCCAAGCAAGTCTCAAGTCTTAACCATCAAGTCTCGAGTCAAGTCTCAAGTCACAGTTCAGATAAATCAAGCAAGTCAAGTCAAGTCAAGTCAAGGGTTCACCCTAAGCAAGTCAAGTCAAGTCCTTATAAGTTTCAAGTCAAGTCACTCTGTTTCTGACGTGCGCTTGGTTGCGAAGCTCGATTTCAAAATCAAATATTTTTGTCCTCCGCGGTACAATGTTTTGGGGGGACGAAGCGGAGGGATCTTGAATCAGCCTGAAGGGGTTGTATTCGCTATAACAACCGCCTCGCTATACCTTATCCCGCTTATTACATGGCTACCTACCAAATAAATCAATAATTTGACACAAAATATTGATTTCAAAAGGAATTTATTGATTTAAAAACGATTGTATTGCTTCCTCTGAAGAAAATAGTCTGTTCCGTCTCTGGTTAGAATCCTGCTGCATCCATAGCAACGCGCTGTTTTTCATGGCAATGGTCTGTTATAAAGAAATAACAAGCATTCTGCACTGGAATTCAGCCAATCCATGTAACAAGGGCTAATAATAACAACCTTATAAACTAATTATTGTGACTGAAAAACTGCCTTATATGTAATTACACTGTAATTATTCGTCTGTATGAGTAAAAAAAAAAAACTCTTCGAAATGTTTAGGTGCTAGTAAACACATCGGCGCCTCCATGTTAGCCTTTCATGCAGTAAATTTAACTGTTATGGTGTAAGCACAATGCTTTTTAGTTTCCACACGCAGTCCACAAACACTTGAAAATGCGCACATTTAATACAGACATTATAGCCTACGTGTAATAATATACATGCCTGCTCATTTTAAGATGCCCATCAACATTAAAATTCAGGCTATCCCACTGTTATAGTCAAATTCCCTTACATCTATTTATCAGACGTATTCAGTAATGATAATGGTCACATTTCTAACAAGAAAAAAATAAAAACATAATATGCAACCAAGGCCAAATTATGACAAACAAAAGATTAATTCATTACATTAGTAACTTAGTTGTTATAGATCTTAGTGAAACTGAATATATAAGAGAGTACTTTCTTACCTTTCCTTGTGGTTCTTAAAATGACGAATGAAATTTGACGTTGTTGCATATTTTGCATCTGGCAAATCTTTTTTTATTCACACGGTCCAGTTAAAAGTCCTTGTATCCAAACGATACTATTTGTGGAGCTCGACTAACGTTACTGTCTGCCATGTTTGGCGCGGTTTGAATTGTGCAGCGTTAAAGGCACATACGCTGATTAGTGGTGCTGATGTCACAACATATAAAATAATTTGATTGCTGTTTGTTTATTATAAGTTCAAGTCATTGTCGAGTCTTCCACCTCAAGTTAAGTCAAGTCTCAAGTAACTTGTTCTCAAGTCAAAGTAAAGTCAAGTCATTTTCATACTTAATCAAGCAAGTCACAAGTCCTGAAAATTGTGAGATCGAGTCAGACTCGAGTCAAGTCATGTGACTCGAGTCCCCCACCTCTGCCCATCACTAACCATATCCACCCTTTGTACTACTGGACTCTGACACTTCCGTTGTTACAGGTACGTGTCTACCGCGGGAACCTCATTGCTGCTATCCCTGCATTTCAGTTGCACATGCTACCCTACTCCTTCAATTTCATTGTACTATACTTGTTCAATTACAGTAAAGTTGAATCTAATCAAATGTTGTTGTGGTTAATGTCAAGTGGTCATAACAAAGACATTGACAGGTGATGTTGTCTGAAGTTGATGTGAAGTTGTCATAACAAAGACATCCCAAACTATGTCAACCTTGCATGAAAAATTACATAATCAACCAAATTACATCTAATGAGAACATTCATAAACGTTCATAATGATTCCTTCATGTGTCATGTAATGGCTATGACAGTATCATACAATATCCTGTCATGCTTATGCACACCCCTTCAAGTAAAGTGTTACCAAACAGTTTTTATTTCATGTTTTAGGGGTGTGTGAGGTCAAAAGGCACAGGGAATCTTGTGGAAATTGTTGGCAAGATGAATGCAGCATGTTATCAGAAAATGCTGACAGACAATTTGCGTTCTTCTGCACAAAAGCTGCGCATGGGACGCTCTTTGACGTTCCTACAATGACCCTAAGCAGAACACCAAGTTGACACTTCAGTGGTTACAGCAGAAAAAGGTGAAGGTTCTGGAGTGGCCATCACAGTCTCCTGACCTTAATATCATCGAGCCAATGGAGAAATCTCAAACATGCGGTTCATGCAAGATGACCAAAGGCATTTTGCCAAGACGAATGCCACCTGCAAGAATTTGGGGCTCATAGACAACTATTACAAAAGACTGCATGCTGTCATTGACGCTAAAGGGGGCAATACACAGTATTAAGAACTAAGGGTATTCAGACTTTTGAACAGGGGCCATGTTTTGTTTTATGATTGTGGCCATTCTGTTATGATCAATAGTTGAATGTGAATCCCATAAGACATAATTTACATGTGTTTTGCCTGCTCACTCATGTTTTCTTTACAAATGGTACATATACAGCTCTGGAAAGAATTAAGAGACCACTGCAAAATGTTCACTTTCTCTGGTTTTACTATTCATAGGTATGTGTTTGATTAAAATGAACAGTTTAGTTTTATTCAATAAACTATTTACAACATTACTCCCAAGTTCCAAATAAATGTATTGTCATTTAGAGTATTTATTTGTAGTGAATAATAACTGGTCAAAATAACCCAAAAAATATGCCTTGTTTTCAGACCTCAAATAATGCAAAGAAAACAAGTTCATGTTCATTTTTCAACAACAAAATACTTATGTTTTAACTCAGAAATATATTTTTGGTGGAATAACACAGATTTTTTATCACACCTTTTATGCATCTTGGCATGCTCTCCACCAGTCTGTCACATTGCTGTTGGGTGACTTTATGCCACTCCTGGCACAAAAATTCAAAGAGCTCGGCTTTGTGTGATGGCTTGTGATCATCCATCTTCCTCTTGATCAAATTCCAGAGGTTTTCAATGGGGTTCAGGTCTGATTGGGCTGGCCATGACAGGGTCTTGATCTGGTGGTCCTCCATTCCACCCGGTTCGAATGTTATCATTGGATCGAATGGGCGTTATCAGTGGTTACCAACCTCATAGATATGGGTCAGAAGGGGCCTGCTACGCCTACTGGTAGGCTCAGAAGGCTGTTATCATCTATTCGCATGGTTAATCACGGATAAATACACGAGAAGGACAACTTAAATAGATCCAATCCCAGACTAATTCAGGTCGCTGCTACAAGTAAGACCATTAAAAGGGGTAAGGTTAGGGTTAGGGTTAGGGTAAGTCTACAGGTAAGACCATTAAAATGGGTTAAGGTTAGGGTTAGGGTAAGTCTACAAGTAAGACCATTAAAATGGGTTAAGGTTAGGGTTAGGGTAAGTCTACAGGTAAGACCATTAAAATGGGTTAAGGTTAGGGTTAGGGTAAGTCTACAGGTAAGACCATTAAAATGGGTTAAGGTAAGTCTACAGGTAAGACCATTAAAATGAGAGCCTTTAAACTGTGATGATTTCGTCAATAATAAATTAACCATGCGAATGGATGATAACAGCCTTCTGAGCCTAGCAGTAGGCTAGCAGGCCACTTCTGACCCATATATATGAGGTTGATAACCACTGATAACGCCCATTCAATCCAATGATAACATTCGAGCCTCCTGTCCATCTACACCTTGATTGACCTGGCCGTGTGGCATGGAGCATTGTCCTGCTGGAAAAACCAATTCTCAGAGTTGGGGAACATTGTCAGAGCAGAAGGAAGCAGGTGTTCTTCCATGATAACCTTGTACTTGGCTTGATTCATCCGCCCTTCACAAAGACAAATCTGCCCGATTCCAGCCTTGCTGGAGCATCCCCAGATCATCAGTGATCCTCCATCAAATTTCACAGTGGGTGCGAGACACTGTGGCTTGTAGGTCTTTCCAGGACTCCGTCTAACAATTAGACGACCAGGTGTTGGTCAAAGCTGAAAATTGTACTCGTAAGAGAATGACCTTACTCTATTCCTCTACGGTCAAATCCTTATGGTCTTTGTCAAATTTCAGCCTGGCTCTTCTTTGCTTCTCATTGATGAAGGGCTTTTTTCTAGCTTTGCACAACTTCCGTCATGCCCCTTGGAGCCTGTTTCAAACCATCCTCGCCGTGCACTTCACCCAAGCTGCTGTTTGCCATTCTTTTTGTAGGTCACTTGATGTCATCCTACGTTTGTTGAGTGACATTTGAATGAGTTGACGGTCATCTTGGTCAGGTGGACAGTCGTTTTTGCCCTCTGCCAGTCGCCAGTCTGTAGCTTTATTGTCACAAATGTCTATTGCTTGACCTTGTTCTTATGAACCACCATCTTTGACATTTTCAGGATGGAAGCATCCTGATGCTCACTGTATCCCTCTGCCAGTAAAGCCAGAATTGAACCCTTCTTTTCCTCACTCAAAGCTTTTCTTGTAAACTCTTTTGTCATGCTGATTAGTTATTTTTTATTCAAATTACCTTTGAGGTACTAATTTTATACTACTTAATACTTTTCCTCATTAAATTAGATTTGGTTCTGGTAATCACCTAATCAGTACCTCATTAAGTAAAATGAGGTGTCCCTGTGTTTGAATTTAACAGACACATGTAGAGATGCTGATTTAAGAAAAAATAGGAGTGCTCTCTTAATATTTTCCAGAGCTGTATTACCAATTCTCCAAGGGTATGCCAACTTTTGAGCACAGCTGTATCTGATGTTACAGCAACCAGAAAAGTTAAGTTCCTATTTTGGTTGCTATAACGTAATTTAATTACGATGTAATTTAGCCCCCTAACGTAGTGACAACGTTATGTAATTAAGGTGGCCTATTCGTCATTTGCTGACAATTGGCAGTTTTGCAGTATTTGGTTGTACAAAATGATCTTGCACTGGGAATTAATATTTTCATGTTCCACGCTGTAGCCTAGTGCACATTACAGCAATAAAGTACATGTCATCAATACTTTGAAAACATGATGACTACCGTGTTCTTAGTCACACCTTGAATATCTCGACTTGAGAATTTATTTCTTACCCAGCAAGTGAAACAGTTAATGCACTGAGCCCAGCCTGGCTGTGGAAAAAGCTACCAATCAAGCTAGCTAGATACAGTTGTAGTTGACGTACTGTACTGTAGATTAGTCATGTTTGTTGGCTTGCTATACAGTTAATGTTATTCCATTGTAACTACCAAAGTGATTATAGCTGTATGTCAGATAGTTATCTATCTGCTTTGTAAAGAAGTTAAATAAGCTTACCTGGGATTCCCAGAAATGATGACACAGTGCTCCAGAAATGATGTTGTTTTATCGAACTAAGCAGATGTTTGTTGAGTAGTCGTACACTAGTGTTAACTAGCTGCAGTAGCTAGTTACCCATGTACATTACGGTAACAGAAAACGTGCACTACCTGCAGTTGCTAGCTCGGTATATTATACTGCAGGCTACACGACTAAATAAGAAAGTTGCTTAATTTGTCTAAATTGGAAAATTGCTTCATTAGAAAAATCCAAATTACATTGCTGTAGTTTGAAAGGTTAACATCAATTATTACAACATTTATAAATAGAAAAAATTATCAATATTTTTTTTTTATATGATATGCTATGATACAGCAAAGTTACTGCTAATAATAGCTACAGTATTAGGCTAACCACTGTAGCAGAAGAGTACTGGTGAAAACTCATTGACACGACTAAATCAGAATTATCTTAAACTGGAGTAAAAAAACTAAAATGTAGTTTAACACATCAGGAGGGCGTTACCAAACTGGTACATAAGTTGTTACATTGGCAGTACATCGTTTAATTATATTTCTGAGATGTCCTGAGCAGGTGAGGAGGATAATTATGTGGTCATGTAATCACCTTCAGACGATGTTGCCACAATGTTGTAAGAAGGTAATGTCACAACATTACCAATCCATTATGTCATGGTTGGTCGTAGTTAAGTAATGTGTTTGCTGGTGTGGCTGAACAGATTCTCTAGGCGGAGTAGTCATACCTGGACTCCTTAGTTATTGTTCTTGGCCACTTCAACAAAGGTAACCTAAGCCATGTCCTCCCGAAACATTAATAGTTTATTAAAATCCCAACCAGAGAGGCAAAAACTTTACATCTGATGAATATGGGCATGAGAAACTTAACACAACACATTAAGCCCTGACTAACTCTGAGCAAAGGACAATAGAAGGGATGTGGTGCTGGGCCCGATTTTGATGAGCCCCACACACCCTGTCCATACCTCCTGATAGGAGTTTTCCATGTGACTGTCATAGACTCTATGAATAGATCCATGGACCGTATGTTGGCACATATCATTCCTCACATAGCATTGTGAGGAAGCCTGCTTTATCTGATGATATGCATGTATTTTAGTTCTATTCTCTTGTTAGAGGAGTGGTACTTCATTATCTCGGTGCTATATGAGGTACCGTATCGCAAGCAGTTGGTATCCACTATTGAGGGGCCCCACACAACCTGATAAGCGTTGCGTGGAACTCAAGAGGGTACAGGAACGCAAGAGGGGACACTACCAGGCCATGTAAGGTTAGGATATAGAATACACGTATGTGATTGGAAGACAACAAGATGTTGGAGGGGATGTGCTGGAGAATAATGGACTGTGTAATGATTGGCTATGACCACTGACCGCCTCCTACAGTACAGGCCAAAAGTTTGGAAACACCTTCTCATTTAATGCGTTTCCTTTATTTTCATGACTATTTACATTGTAGATTCTCACTGAAGGCATCAAAACTATGAATGAACACATGTGGAATTATGTACTTAACAAAAAAGTGTGAAATAACTGAAAACATGTCTTATATTCTAGTTTCTTCAAAGTAGCCACCCTTTGCTCTGATTACTGCTTTGCACACTCTTGGCATTCTCTTGATGAGCTTCAAGAGGTAGTTACCTGTTTTCCAACAGTCTTGAAGGAGTTCCCAGAGATGCTTAGCACTTGTTGGCCCTTTTGCCTTCACTCTGCAGTCCAGCTCACCCCAAACCATCTCGATTGGGTTCAGGTCCGGTGACTGTGGAGGCCAGGTCTTCTGGCGCAGCACTCCATCACTCTCCTTCTTGGTCAAATAGCCCTTACACAGCCTGGAGGTGTGTTTGGGGTCATTGTCCTGTTGAAAAATACAAACCCAATTGCAAAAAAAGTTGGGACACTGTACAAATTGTGAGTAAAAAAGGAATGGACTCATTTACAAATCTCATAAACTTATATTTAATTCACAATGGAATATAAATAACATATCGAATGTTGAAAGTGAGACATTTTGTAATGTCATGCCAAATATTGGCTCATTTTGGATTTCATAGGCTACACATTCCAAAGAAGTGGCAACAGGTAGCAATAAGAGGCCGGGAAAAGTTAAATGTACAGATAAGGAACAGCTGGAGGACCAATTTGCAACTTTTTATGTCAATTGGCAACATGATTGGGTATAAAATGAGCCTCTCAGAGTGGCAGTGTCTCTCAGAAGTCAAGATGGGCAGAGGATCACCAATTCCCCCAATGCTGTGGCGAAAAATAGTGGAGCAAAATCAGAAAGGAGTTTCTCAGAGACAAATTGCAAAGAGTTTGAAGTTATCATCATTTACAGTGTATAATATCATCCAAAGATTCAGAGAATCTGGAACAGTCTCTGTGCGTAAGGGTCAAGGCCGGAAATCCATACAGAATGCCCGTGATCTTCGGGCCTTCAGACGGCACTGCATCACATACAGGAATGATACTGTAATGGAAATCACAACATGGGCTCAGGAAAACATTGTCGGTGAACACAATCCACCGTGCCATTCGCCGTTGCCGGCTAAAACTCTATAGGTCAAAAAAGAAGCTGTATCTAAACAGGATCATGAAGCGCAGGCGTTTTCTCTGGGCCAAGGATCATTTAAAATGGACTGTGACAAAGTGGAAAAGTGTCCTGTGGTCAGACTAATCCAAATTTGAAGTTCATTTTGGAAAACTGGGACGCCATGTCATCCGGACTAAAAAGGACAAGGACAACCCAAGTTGTTATCAGCGCTCAGTTCAGAAGCCTGCATCTATGACGGTATGGGGTTGCATGAGTGCATGTGGCATGGGCAGCCTACACATCTGGAAAGGCACCATCAATGCTGACAGTTATGTCCAAGTTCTAGAACAACATATGCTCCCATCCAGACATTGTCTCTTTCAGGGAAGACCTTGCATTTTCCAACATGACAATGCCAGACCACATACTGCATCAATTACAATGTCATGGCTGCATAGAAGAAGGATCCGGGTACTGAAATGGCCAGCCTGCAGTCCAGATCTTTCACCCATAGAAAACATTTGGCGCATCATAAAGAGGAAGGTGCGACAAAGAAGACCTAAGACAGTTGAGCAACTAGAAGCCTGTATTAAGACAAGTTTGGGGCAACATTCCTATTCATCAACTTGTCTCCTCAGTCCCCAGACGTTTGCAGTCTGTTATAAAAAGAAGCGGGGATGCCACACAGTGGTAAACATGGCCTTGTCCCAACTTTTTTGAGATGTGTTGATGCCATGAAATTTAAAATCAACTTATTTTTCCCTTAAAGTGATACATTTTCTCAGTTTAAACATTTGATATGTCATCTATGTTGTATTCTGAATAAAATATTGAAATTTGAAACTTCCACATCATTGCATTCTGTTTTTATTCACAATTTTACAGTGTCCCAACTTTTTTGGAATCGGGTTTGTAAATGATGGTCCAACTAAACGCATGTCACTGGGATGGGATGGCATGTCGCTGCAGGATGCTGTGTTAGACATAATGCTTCAGTATTCCTTCAATTTTGAATAAATCCCCAACAGTGTCACTAGCAAAGCACCCCCACACCATCACTCCTCCTGTTGCCTCTCCTTAGCAGTGGTTTCCTAGCAGCTACTTGACCATGATGGCCTGATTCGCGCAGTCTCCTCTTAACAGTTGTTCTAGAGATGTGTCTGCTGCTAGAACTCTGTGTGGCATTCAGCTGGTCTCTAATCTGAGCTGCTGTTAACCTGCAATTTCTGAGGCTGGTGACTCAAATGAACTTATCCTCAGCAGCAGAGGTGACTCTTGGTCTTCCTTTTCTGGGGTGGTCCTCATGTGAGCCAGTAGCGCTTGATTTTGCAACTGCACTTGGGGACACATTCAAAGTGTTCGCAATTTTCCGGACTGACCGACCTTCATTTGTTAAAGTAATGATGGCCACTCGTTTCTCTTTACTTAACTGATTGGTTCTTGCCATAATATGAATTCTAACAGTTGTCCAATAGGGCTGTCAGTTGTGTATCAACCTGACTTCTACACAACACAACTGATGGTCCCAACACCATTAATAAGGGAAAAAATTCCACTAATTAACCCTGACAAGGCACTCCAGTGAAGTGAAAACCATTTCAGGTGACTACGTCATGAAGCTCATTGAGAGAGCAACAAGGGTTTGCAGTGCTATCAAAAAAGCAAAGGGTTGCTACTTTGAGGTTATTTCACACTTTTTTGTTAAGTACATAATTCCATATGTGTTCATTCATAGTTTTGATGCCTTCAGTGAGAATCTACTATGTAAATAGTCATGAAAATAAAGAAAACACATTGAATGAAAAATGTTGGCCTGTACTGTATGTGTATTGGCATAAAAGACTGTGTTAACTTTGTAATTATTGGAGAACATGTAAGAACTATGGAAGACCAACATCTTGGACTCATGCTAAATAAAGGTTCTCTCCTGACAACCGGTTGCATTAATTTGGTTCATGGATCAAAAATGGACAAAATGGATCAAAGATGTGGAGCAGTGAAGCAACAGAGTGTGTGTGTCTGGAATGCGCTGCCATTTTTAGGTCTGCCACAAATAGTCTGGATGGGTACACTGATGATGCACAGTGGATATAAAAAGTCTACACACCCCTGTTAAAATGCCAGGTTCTTGTGATGTAAAAGAATAAGACAAAGATAAATCATGTCAGAACTTCTTCCACCTTTAATGTGACCTATAAGGTGAACAATTCAATTGAAAAACAAACAGAAATCTTTAAAGGGGAAAAATAAAAAACTCACAATAACCACATTGCATAAGTGTGCAATATTTTGTAGAAGCACCTTTTGATTGTATTACAGCACTCAGTCTTTTTGGGTTGGAGTCTATTATCATGGCACATCATGACGTGGCAATATTTGCCCACTCTTCTTTGCAAAAGCGCTCCAAATCTGTCAGATTGTAAGGACATCTCCTGTGCACAGCCCTCTTCAGATCACCCCACAGATGTTCAATTGGATTCAGGTCTGGGCTCTGGCTGGGCAATTCCAAAATGTTAATCTTCTTCTGTTGAAGCCATGCCTTTGTGGATTTGGATGTGTGCTTTGCCTGGTATTTGGAACTGTTCATAATTCCCTCCACCCTAACCCTGGTTCCAGCTGAAGAAAAACAGCACCAAAGCATGATGCTACCACCACCAAAGCATGATGCTACCACCACCAAAGCATGATGCTACCACCACCATGCTTCACTGTGGGTATGGTGTTCTTTGAGTGATGTGCAGTGTTGTTTTTGCACCAAACATAATGACCATAATACATTTTCCCATGTGCTTTTGGAGGACTTGATGTTTGTTTTTGCAAACTTCAGCCGGGCTTGGAAGTTTTTCTTTGTAAGAAAAGGCTCCCATCTTGCCACCCTACCCCATAGCCCATTCAAATGAAGAATACGGGAGATTGTTGTCACATGTAGCACACAGCCAGTACTTGCCAGAAATTCCTGCAGTTCCTTTAATGTTGCTGTAGGCCTCTTGGAAGCCTTCCTGACCAGTTTTCTTCTCGTCTTTTCATCAATTTTGGAGGGACATCCAGTTCTTGGTAATGTCTCTGTTGTGCCATATTTTCTCCACTTAGTGATGACAGTCTTAGCTGTGTTCCATGGTATATCCTATGCTTCGGAAATTATTTTGTACCCTTCTCCTGACTGATATCTTTCAACAATGAGATCCCTCTGATGCTTTGGAAGCTCTCTGCGGACCATGGCTTTTGCTCTAAGAAAATGTCTTACTAGAAAATCCTAGTAGAACAGCTGAACTTTATTTGTGATTAATCAGAGTCACTTTAAATTATGGCAGGTGTGTAATGACTTCTAATTAACATGAGTTTGAATGTGATTAGTTAATTCTGAACACAGCCACATCCCCAGTTATAAGAGGGTGTGCACACTTATGCAACCGGGTTATTGTAAGGTTTTAATTTTTCCTTTTCAAAGTTTTCAGTTTGTTTTCAAATGAATTGTTCACATTTCTGACATGATTTATATTTGTCTCATTCTTTTACATCACAAAAACCTGGCATTTTAACAAGGGTGTGTAGACTTTTTATATCCACTGTATATTGCCACAATCAACTGGCATGAGTGAACTCAATTTGATTTATGCTAACTAATATGAGGCATGACTTATTACTATATGGAAAGCCAACCTAAATTTTCTAGCAAGTTCATCTGCCTGTTTTCATTAATCCATATTTCATTTATTCATCATTGAAAATGTATCTATTTTTGTAATAAAGCAGTATTTTCAGAGTGGGACATATTTTCTCTCAATTTAAGAATCAGTGGTATATATGTGTATAGAGATAGAAAAAGAAAACATTAAATCCAATAGGCCAGGTTGAAAAAAATAAGTTTAAAGTTCCCAAACCAACATGAATGGAAGCACGGAGCCATGGTTTGCATAATTGGATGAAAACATGGAGCTAGCTGCACAGAGTTTAGCCATATTGCATATGCTATGACCTGGAACATAATACTTGATGTCTCAAGAATGTAAGCCATAAAATAAAAATTGCTAACTACCTAATATGTTCTAGGTGTGTATAAATATTTGAGAAGTGAGCTGAACAACAGGTAGTAATTCCAAAGGCCAATAATACCTGACAATCACAGACAGCACACATTCAAGGGGCCAGAATTATCAGGCCAAGGTTATCTGACTAATTTCACATACCTTTTTATATCTAATTCCCAAGGAAATCAAAACAGAAAGAAAAAAACTTACATTGTTTTGTCATTGTACCTGGCGTCATAGTTTAAAGAAGAATTCATCCATTTACAGTAAATTTGGTTTGCTTCACGGGAGTGAGAGAGAGAAACTGACAGTGAATGCAATCAGCAGAGGAGGAGCTAACCAGAGCTAATCTTGGTAGAAATCCCCTTGCTACAAGTAGTAGGAGTTATGTTAGGATTAAAAGGAATTAGCCAGTTGCGCCATGAGCCATTCCCCATATAGAAGCCCATTCATACACAAGGCAAAGCTGGTTAGCACCATTTTAAAATATCATGCTTACAGTGCAATCTCCATTCAGTTGTCTTGTTCTGAATTTGCTACTGAGCATTCTCTTTTTGCGCTTTGCTATGTTATCTCTGTAAATGTTGTAAACCTCATTAAAGGTATTATTTAATTTGAAACTTTTCTACAATAATATGCATTATAAAGAAGTGAATATAGAGTTCAGTACTAGTCGCTTTATATTTCACATTGCTGATCAAATGTTTCTATTTAAATCACACTGCCAGGATGTACATATACAATACAGACATTAAAGTAATTTCTTGCAGCCCTAATCTTACATTTTTATGTTAAAAATGTATATATTATAAATCAGTAAAACAAGTTCATGGTTTGGGACTATGCCTGATTTCATGCAGTCGATTCTTTTAAATTTTATGAGCATTTAACTACGCAGAGCAATTAGTGTTCCATTTAGCCGTAATGGAGATGCTTGCAAGTGTAATGTACAGGGCACTTGTAATCTACAGAGATGTTAAATAATAAATGACAGTACTATACCAAATAACAGGAGATGGCATGGGTGAAACCTAAGGACCAGCTAGTTAACCGCAACACTGGCACATGCTCTGGGGACATTAGACCCGGAGGAAATGCTGACCGTGTGTTTGTGTGTGTGTGTGTGTTGTGTGCGTGCGTGTGTGTGTGTTGTGTGTAATTAGATAACCTGTATCTACCTACAGCAGGAGCTGGCAGTCATATGCAGTTTGGTGTTCAAGGATGTGCATTATGGCTATGTATAGCCATATAGCATGTGTGTTTGTGTGCATGCATGTACTACTCATTCAGACAGAATTGAATAGTTTTTAGCTTGGAATGATTAGCATCAAGGAGGATGGAATGAAAGCAAAGAAACACAAATAATGTATTATACCATAATGTAAATTTTATCTTAACACTATTTCATATCCTCTCCCAATTGCACTGCAAAAAAATCCTTGCCACAATAACACATTTGCACAGAGAGGCAGTGACTATGACCACAGCAGCACTTAGGGGCCTCCATTCCTGCAAGTGCCATCCAAATTTCTGAACTAATTACAAATTACACCACATATAATAAATATACTGTAAGTTGGTACCAATGAGATGCACTGGTCAGTCTAATTCATGGTTCAAGAAGACATGTTTGGCTCCTTGAGGCCCCTAAAAGAAACAGGAAACCATGTCTAATCACCACAGGGAGTAATGAGATCTGGTTCAGACGTGCCTGATAAGTGGGTTGAAGTTTCAACTTAACCATGGCATTAGAAAGCAGTACATACATGCCAGGACAAACTTTCTATTTGGACATATAAAAGTAAACTGCTATTGGTAATTACAGTCTCTCTGTCTACTTATGTAATTAGTCATTTATATTACAACGTGGGTTTAAATATGTAAAGCATAAACCGAATGTAACATTAAATGTTATTGTTCTCTATTTAATATTGTCTCACCAAATCTAGCACAAAATTCAACACATTCAACAGTCTAACATGTTGAATAATTGGTACACTCAAGTTTTCATAAGTTGCAAAGTAAATTGCTCAAACAAGTGACCTACGTGTTCAAAAGTCTTTGGACAGTGAAAATGTTTTTGGCTCTGTATTCCAGCATTTAGGATCTTAGATTATATAGTGACTTTGGGGCTAAAGTGCTGACATCACTTAAGTGTAGGGATGACCCCATTCAGTCAAATAGTTGGCTGTTTGTGGACTAAGATTTTTTTAATTCAGAGGTTACATGCCCATGTAAAATCTGATTCTTGCCTGTATCAGTCTATTGCTGAGGGCTTGGGGATGGTGTAATCTGTTCCTCAAAAAAAAGTATGTTCTATTGAAATTGTATATGGTTACCATCTGTAAGAAAATGGTGCAACATTAATTCTGTCTCTGTTGCACAGTTCCCCTCGTTGTGTTGTGGTAATAACTAGGAGTTTATCGCTAAAGAGACCTCCCAACACGTTGTGTTGTAGTCATATTTAGGAGTCTATCATTAACAGAAGCTCTTAGCACATGTTTATGCTATAGTGTCTTAGATATGGTATACTTAGTAGACTTTTAGACTAGTTGGGAGAATGTTGAATCGTGTTGGCATGTAACTATATTTTGTATTGTAATTTTATTACTTGATTGGAATACATTTTATTACTTTGGAATATAGATTACTACGACACTCCTCGTTCATCACACTCAAGCTTGTAGGGCTACTGGTAATTACACACACATAAATAAATTGATGTAACCATACATGGCATCCCTGAGTTCTGGGTCTCTGAACGGTCTGGGTGGTCCCAGGGACACATGCCATTGGATCAAAGCATCTCCAAAACTGCAGCCCTTGTGGGGTGTTCCTGGTCTGCAATGATCAGTACCTATCAAAAGTGGTCCAAGAAAGGAAAAGCACTGAACCAGTGACAGGGTCATGGATGCATGTGCCGAGCGAAGGCTGGCCAGTGTGGTCAGATCCAACAGACGAGTTGCTGTCGCTCAAATTGCTGAAAAAGTTAATACTGACAGAAAGTTGTCAGATCGCACAGTGAATCGCAGTTTGTTGCGTATTGGGCTTCATGGCCGCAGACCAGTAAGAGTGCCCATGCTGAACCCTGTACTGTCGAAAGTACCTACAGTGGCACATGAACATCAGAACTGGACTACAGAGCAATGGAAGAAGGTGGCCTGGTCTGATGAATCACGTTTCCTTTTACATCACGTGGATGGTCGGGTGCGTGTGTGTCGCTTACCTGGAAAACACATGGCACCAGGAGGCAGTGTGATGCTTTGGGCAATGTTGGGCTGGGAAATCTTGGGTCCTGCCATTCATGTAGATGTTACTTTGATACGTATCACCTACCTAACCATTGATGTAGACCATGTGCACCCTTTCATGGTATCGGTATTCCCTGATGGCATTGGCCTCTTTCAGCAGGATAATGCACCCTGCCAAAAAGCAAAAATGGTTCAGGAATGGTTTGAGGAACACAACAATGAGTTCAAGGTGTTGACTTGGCCTCCAAATTCCCCAGATCTCAATTCAATCGAGCAACTGTGGGATATGCTGGACAAACAGGTCCAATCCATGGAGGCCGTACCACGCAATTAACAGGACTTGCTAACAAGATTTGCTGCTGACGTCTTTGTGCCAGATACAACAGCACACCTTCAGAGGTCTAGTGGAGACCATGCCTTAATGGGTTAGAGCTGTTTTTGTGGAAAAAGCGGGACCTACACAATATTAGGCAGGTAGTCATAATATTATGGCTGATCGGTGTATATCTATTGGTTTTTGTGACAAAGCTGTTACTTGCATAGATTACAGCCTCATAGTCTAAAATTTAAATAAAAGTGGTTCAGACTATTTCAATTATACTATCACCAGATGGACATGCTGTCTTTCTGGAAAGGAATTTAGATTCTTGATTTTCTGTTTAGTTTATTTTGTAAAGTGTTTGTTTTAAATGATAGCTTGTAATCAAGACAAATACCAATGTATTTATAAGGAACTGATTACATTTGTGAACCGTCCAGTGTAGATATACAGTATGGCATAAAGATAACTTCAATCTGAGTTCTGAAACCTGGCAATAATTTAACATCTGGCTTCTGAAATACTTAGCCAGACCATAAATAGGCAAAGGCTTTGTACATAGCACGTGCAGCAAAATATAGTACTGTATCATTAGCATAAAAAGGAATGTATATAATTTTTAATAGACCACTGCAAATTTAACGCCTCTTTTCCTCACTCAAAACTTTCCTTTTCAACTTTTTTGGAAAGGAAAGAAAAATGTGAAGTGGTCTTTTAATTTTTTCCAGAGCTGTATATACAACATGAACAACAATGGACCCAGAATAAAACTAATAAAACTAATAATTGTATTATTTCTAACAAGAATAATTTACAACTAGCACCTTTGATGTGTTTAATTTTATACATTTGCTTTTGAAAAACGCAAGGAGATGGAGTTAAAGTATGGAAAATCAGTGTGCTAATCATTTTGATATCAAACTATTTTAGAAAAATAAGATTGATTTTTAAACTAAGTCTCTATCACAATGTTTGCTCATTTATAGATTTACTTAAATGTTATGTAATTAATCAATTATGTCCAGCTAAGTTGGTGTAATGATTAGTCCTCCAGAAATTAAACAGCGAAAGGTATATATGTAAGTTTGACAAATACCATCCCTCATGTAAAATGTTAATTACAATAAAAGATTCACTGACCTTTGGAAGAGAATAGTGAGAGAAAATCAGCATATTTCTGGCCAAATTAACAGACATCATGCTCAGATGCAGCAACTCCCAAGGACAAGTAAGACTTGCTCTTAAAGTAGACACAAAGTTTTTGTATTGACAATAAACTTCAGTAGACAATATGAATCTCAAAAAAGCCAAGGCCTGAGAAACTGCAGTTATTTTCAAATTATTGCCTGCATAATCATAAGTGAACGTGTACATATACTTATACTTACCGCTCTATATATTTGAGAGTCAATCCTTGATATCAGAATGAAGCAGCAAAAGCATTCTGTCCCCATGGCTTAGCTCAATTTCCTCAACAATCTATTATTCATCCAGACTAAGTAACACTATCGCATGTTAAAGCTGACAAGCTTTATATGGTCCTTCCTATGGCTTTGGGAAGGCAGTGAGCCATCTGAAAATGAAGCAGATGAAACCAGCAATGCAAACAGAAATGGCAGGTTCAAAATAGGCATCAGTACGGGCACCTAGCGATCAAGATTGCTAAAGCTTCAGAATCACTTGTGTAATGGTATCATGATACTTGCATCACCTTACAGTGCTCTGCTGCTGTAAATTGTTTTAGCTGGGTAGGGGGTTTGGTTAGTTATAATCAGAAATGTAAAGTTTGATAATACCGATTTACAGCTGATATATTTTCTGTCCTGTTGAATCTTAAGATTAGGAGGACCTAAGTCCTTGGACCATGCATTAGGACAACCTGCCCTTGCAACTCCTGGCTGTCCCTGTCAAAAGTCCAACTGGTTTTGTTAGATTCTTCTGCCTGACAATTACTGTTGTCACTGCCCAGAACCTATCTAGCCGTCTCTGTCCTTGTCCACATGTTATGCAGCTGATCTGATTTCTGCCTGTAGACTCTGACACAGCCCATCTGTA
The DNA here is from genome assembly GCF_011004845.1 of Esox lucius. Lineage (NCBI taxonomy): Eukaryota > Metazoa > Chordata > Actinopteri > Esociformes > Esocidae > Esox > Esox lucius. The sequence goes on from NC_047589.1 coordinate 539,230, forward strand.
TTTATTGAAATACATAAAGATTACAAGCAGAATCCGTGGTCATGGCAATAGGTAACATGTCAGTAACATAATTTGGTATAGAAATAGCATTCCAGAATATTTTATTTCAAAATAAAATATGGGGAGGGGTTCACCACTCTGTGAAGGACTGCACAGGCAAATAGTGCAACAATTTAAGAATAACATTTCTCAACGTTAAATTGCAAAGAGTTTGGGGATCTCATCAACTACAGTACATAATTGTCTATGCATGGGACTTAAACCAATATTGTGATCTCCGGGCCCTCAATGCATTAAAAACGACACGATTCTGTAGTAGAAATCACTGTATGGGTTCAGTAACTCTTTTGAAAACCACTCTTTGTGGACACAGTATGTTGCTGCTTCCACAAATACAAGTTAAAACTCTTCCATGCAAAGAAAAACCATATGTAAACAAGATCCAGAAAAGCTGTCGCCTTCTCTGGGCCCGAGCTCACTTAAAATGGACAATGCCAAACCACAGTTCCCAAACGCTTACAGAGTATTGTTAAAAGAAGAGGTGATGCAACATGGTGGTAAACATGCTCCTGTCCCAACTTTTTTGAAACGTGTTGCTGGCATCAAATTCTAAATATTTTTCCAAAAAACAATACAGTAAATTTTTTTGTCCTTGTAATATTTTAAATGAAATATAGGGATAAATGATTTGCTCATCATTGCATTCTGTTTTATTTGCATTTTACGCAGCATCCAAACTTTTTTGGAAACAGGGTTGTCAATGCACACTACAGAAAAAGTACACAGTGAAATAGTATGGCAGATATCCTTTTATTAAATTTACATTGGGGAGAACAAGTATTTGATACACTGCCGATTTTGCAGGTTTTCCTACTTACAAAGCATGTAGAGGTCTGTAATTTTTATCATAGGTACAATTCAACTGTTAGAGACGGAATCTAAGAAATCCAGAAAATCACATTGTATGATTTTTTTATAATTAATTTGCATTCTATTGCATGACATAAGTATTTGATCACCTACCAACCAGTAAGAATTCCGGCTCTCACAGACCTGTTAGTTTTTCTTTAAGAAGCCCTCCAGTTCTCCACTCATTACCTTTATTAACTGTGCCTGTTTGAACTCATTACCTGTATAAAAGACACCTGTCCACACACTCAATCAAACTCCAACCTCTCCACAATGGCCAAGACCAGAGAGCTGTGTAAGGACATCAGGGATAAAATTGTAGACCTGCACAAGGCTGGGATGGGCTTCAGGACAATAGGCAAGCAGCTTGGTGAGAAGGCAACTGTTGGCGCAATTATTAGAAAATGGAAGAAGTTCAAGATGACGGTCAATATCCCTCAGTCTGGGGCTCCATGCAAGATCTCACCACGTTGGGCATCAATGATCATGAGGAAAGTGAGGGACCAGCCCAGAACTACACGGCAGGACCTGGTCAATGACCTGAAGAGAGCTGGGACCACAGTCTCAAAGAACCATTAGTAACACACTACGCCGTCATGGATTAAAATCCTGCAGCGCATGCAAGGTCCCCCTAATCAAGCCAGCGCATGTCCAGGCCCATCTGAAGTTTGCCAATGACCATCTGGATGGTTATGTGGTCTGATGAGACAAAAATAGAGCTTTTTTGGGGCCATGTATCGTGAGATCTTGGCCAACAGGGAAATACTCTACATCCAAAAATATAAATAAAATCAGTAAGATGAGTATTTTTCTATGCATATTTTGGGGGTCATTTTAAAAACAGTATGAACAGATGTTGCTCAAGGGGGCAGTCCACGACAGGGCATGCCTCTTTATACTGCGTTATACTGCGGCACAGACAACATTTTATAAAAAATAAGAATGGCCCCCAGGGGGCATCTATGAGAACGTTGACACCTGCCTAAAACTGCTGTTACTGAAATAGTGTAGTGTTTTACTGCTTTTAGTTCAAGCGTGTGTATATTTTTTTATATGACCAGAATAAAACAAAGAAATCACTGGAATATTGTCTACTATTATCTTATTCATGGATTGCTATTTTGCTGTGTTTGATTCCATAAACTCCCAACTGCCACGCAACCTCTGTACATTACTGAATCGTAATTTAGGATTTTTTTTTATTACACTTCGCCATGTTGCAATAAAGGTTTTAATATTTATTTTAATTTGAAGAGATGAACTGTTATTTCTGAGAATGTATATTTAATTATAAGTCTACACACATGAATCTCTGATCATAATAATTTAAACTGTCATACAATTATTTGACTGGAAATATAGCTGTCAATTACAACGATTAAGGCTAATTTAAATTATTAACGATTAAGGCTAACTGCAGACTTTTACCAAGCAAACTACTTTTAGCTTCATTGATGCAATTTTTCTGTATTTCCTGAAGACTGCATATGTTTCTTTCAATTAAAACTTCTTCAAATAAAAAATAAGAAATTACTGTTCCCACTATATTGCCACATATGGCACAGTAGATCGAAACTAAAGTAATTTTAGTTCATAATACAGCATGTTTACATGAAGGATGTTTCAATTGTTAAATGGGCAATGGCTACACGTTTAACCCATCATTGTTTCATTAATATTTTCAGTAGCATTTTTTTTTCTTAGGTTTCTATGAAAATTGCGTTTGAACAGAACATGTAATTAATTTATTTACATTGGACTAAAGTTGACAACTTATTGTTAATTACTCCACATTAACCCAACGAGAGAGTGAGACAAAGGGGTGAGACAGACTTGTACTGTCACATGCCTAATCAGTTACTAACACTAGAACGGTCAGGGCTTTTAGATGAAATATATGAAGTAGAATTGTGTTGTTTTTTATTGAAGGTCTTAAGAATGAGGAAAAATTACTCTTCCAAAGAAGACAGGCTATAGTATTTTCAGTTGTTTAATAAGGCTCTAAACATCTATGAAATCACAGTTTGTGCAGAAATTCTTTGGTTATCCAAACCGATTGTTGCATTAGCTGTCCGGGTGGCTGGTCTCAGACAATCTTGGAGGTGAAGACGCTGGATGTGGAGGTCCTGGGTTGGTGTGGTAACACGTGGTCTGCGGTCGTGAGACCGGTTGGATGGACTGCTAAATTCTCTGAAATGCCTTTGGAGACAACTTATGATAAAGAAATTAACATTCAATTCACGGGCTACAGCTCTGGTGGACATTCCTGCAGTCAGCATGCCAATTGCACGCTCCTTTAAAACTTGCGACATCTGTGGCATTGTGCTGTGTGATGGAACTGCACATTTTAGAGTGGCCTTTTATTGTGGCCAGTCTAAGGCAATAATCATGTTGCCTAATCAGCATCTTGATATGCCACACCTGTGAGGTGGATGGATTCTTGCTCACTAACACAGATTTAGAAGTCAATAGAAAAGTGACACCATAAGTGAATGCAGAACAATGACAAATACGGCCACAGTAGGCACCATCCTGAAACCGCACTGGCCATCATTTCAGGACAGATTTGAAAAATCAAAAATTGGTAGTATGGCTGGATCTAGAATCCATTCGATAAGGAGCTGCATACTGTATTTTTATCAAAAAGCTAAGTGAACATGTCAAAACCCCAAACAGTCTCAAACACAATCAAAGACATCAAATTTGCAACATGGTTGCTTGTATAAAGGACTTATAAACCATATAACCTATTGACCAATTTGCCTAACCTAAACAGCTCTCAAATTAGATTTTACCTCAGTACCTTCCCACAGGTCTGCGAAATTGTCTATCATGTATTCATAAACTCCTGTAGTTTCAGACCTGGTTGGCTGTCTGTCTGGTGCCAACATTAGTCGTCAAGAAGAGGGAGGAGGGTAGATTGTCTTAGCTAGCTTGTTAGCTTCACAAACGCTAGATAACTTGAGAAAATAAAAAAAGTGGATTTCATACTCGAGCACCGGTTTGAAACTCTTAATTTGGAGGAGAAACTTGAATAAAGTGACTTGGTGCCCATCAGCCACCGGATATTGTCATCACTCAAACTGCTGGTAAAAGTAACCGTGGGTTAAACATGGAGTGGTTTTTGAAGAAAAGTGGCTAATGGTTAGTATACAAAAGAAGGCACTCTTCTGTTTTCCATGTCTGCTATTTGGTGGAGATGGTACTTGGTTGAGGACCGGTTACAAAGATTTGAAACATCTTTCTGAGTGGATTGCAAAACATGAGAGCAGCGGGAGTCATCTGGACAATGCTGTGAAATTGGGCTTACTTGGAAGGGTAAATGTTGCAGCCCAAGTTGACAGTGCCTAAAGGCGCTCCATTGAGCAGCGTAACAAACAGGTGGAGGAAAACAGGTACGTTCTCAGTCGGATCAAAACGTGTATTAAACTGTGTGGAAAATTTGAAACCGCACTGCGGGGGCATGACGAGTCAGTGGACTCCATGAATCCTGGAATATTCAGATGCATTTTCGAGCCTATGTGTGAGGGCGATTCGAGACTTCAGAGGCACAATGACGCTCAGCCCATCTTCAAAGGGAAATCTAGCACTATACAAAACTAACTGTTAGACTGTATGTATGAAGTGTACAGGGAGGAGATAGCCAAGCAAGTGGACAAGACATCATTTGTTGCCATACAGGCAGATGAGACAACTGATGTCTCCTGTAAATTACCAATGGTGGTTGTGTTGCGATACATGTTGCCTGACAATACAGTGACAGAGAGGTTTTTATGAGTTTGTGGAAGTAAAAGATAACTGGACTTGCTGAGGTAACACAGAGACGCATTCCAGGGCCATCCGCTGTACGATGGAACTTTAAAAGTAGAACTGTCAATGCAGTTTGGGAAAACCGTGCTGCGCTGCTCCTGTGTATTGAGGACATACGCACACAACCAGGATGGGATGAGGCCACCATAAGTGAGGCATATGGCCTGTCAAAAAAACTCCGGGACCGAGCCTTTCTGCAGCTGCTGGAATAATTTTTCTTCCTTATGCCAGAAGCTGATGTTTTATACAACACTCTGCAAAAAACGGAGCATGGATGCATCTGATATTAGCAGTGTGCTCATCCGTTTCAAGGAGAATGTCCAGAATATGAAGAAGCAAACTGATGAATGGGCTGCCACCGTTCACGATGGAACAGACGAGCCAGGCCAATGAGTAACCAACAGAGCGCCCTGGTGATAAAGGAGGCATGCGACACAGTCAGCTCCCAGGTGGAGCAGAGGTTTTCATAAAGTGACCACCTGATCGCTGCCAAGCTGGTTGACAGCTTGCTCTTCCCACAATTTCCTGTCATTCCCTACATCTGAGCATGACTGTGCGGTGAAACTATGGCCTCTAGGAAACAAGGAAAAGTTGAAGTTTGTGCTGACCACTCTGTACCACCACACTGAGCTTCACACTGGTAAGACGACCCTGTCTCTGTTAAGATCCATCCTGGAGAACAACCTAGGAGGCTTTTGCTGAGACCGTCACTCGGCTGAAAATGATCATAACAACACCTATGACGACATCCAAGTCAGAGAGGAACTTTTCCATCTTGAAGAGGGTAAAAACCTTCCCTCGCAATACCATGGGACAGCCGTGACTCAACGCTTTGGCCATGTTGTCCATCGAAAGCCAGCTGATTCCGCAGCTACATGACTTCATTCCCAAAGTCATCGAAAAGTTTGCCCAGAGGAAGAACCGCCGTGCCACCTTTCTCTTCAAGTGGGCCCTCAGCCTTGGTGAGTGAAAGCATATTTTATCATCCTGCCTTTGTGGTGCTGGTCCGTACATTGGTCATATTTTTGTGCTGGATCGATTGATATAGATGGTGACGAGTGTCCATGCTTTTCTACTAAGGTTGTTGTCATAGAATGGATCTGTATCCCTAAAAAGTTGTCTGTCCTCTTCGTTGTGGCCTTCAATGGTGTTGAGCTCATTGCTGTTTGCGTATGGCCCTACGTATGGCCACATTGTAAATGTGTCAGTGGTAATTTTACACAAGTGTGAGAAAGAAGGAGAGCAATTACACAAGAAGGTCTCTCTCTCCAGTATGTGTACTACAACACCTGGTAGAAGCAAGCCGTTCTGTCGTTAAAAGTTTTTTGTGGAGCCACGCTGTTTGTTCATGTGTTAAATAAACACATCAGTAGCAAGAGGGAGTTTTGTAGCTTTACTGGTATGTATCCTATATTTTCAAATTGGTGGCGTTTGTGCCCCAGAAATGTGTTACATATAAAAACGCCACTGCAGATTAGAGAATAATTGTCATCAATTTATCGCTCAGTTTAGATTTCCCCACGTGTACTGGCTAACAGCACAGCACGCGGAAGCAAATTTATCATGCGGTGGGCCTGGTAATGGCTTAACCACATTGTTGTGAGAACACCCCATTAGTAGAGGCCTCACGGAATAAAACATTATCAACACAGTAAATGCGTTTTGCTCAAAATTACATAACATGACAAAATTACAAACATGACAAAGCACAACAAAAAAGATTATTTCTTGAATGCCTATGAAAACATGTTCAAGCATGACTAAACAGGCCATTTCTTGAATACTTAGTAAAACATGCTTTTTACCAACAAACTAATATTCAATTGGATAAGCCTGGCAATTGTCAAGGAAAGTGATCAGGTTTCCTTGATGAGTTCCAGCTTCCTTGAATGTTTAGCTATGATACATTTTTGGAAATAAACACAACAGAACTCTCAGTCAATGATTATAAAAGCTCACGTCAGTTCCTTGTATTTTCCATTATTCCAGGGTTCCATGAAAGGGACATCATCTTGTTACTGCTGTCATTCATCTTTGTCCATTTTGATTGTCTCCTTTCCCACTTTACGACTCTTGTCCTCTCTCACCCATCTTGACTTTCTTTTTTCTTTGCTTTTCATATGTACCAAACTCTCCATCACTCCTCCATTCACGACTTCCTCAAAATCCATATTTTTCAGCCGGAAATCTTTATTGTTCTTTCTGTCCATTTCGATTTCAAGCATCATTGGTAATGATCCTTATCATTCTTGATGGTGTCCTATTCGCGCCATTATGTTTAAACATGAGCACATGCACATCAGACGCTGCAGTTCCCATTCTCAGTACTTTTTCAACTGAAGGACGCCATCCAAATGCATTATTTTACTTGCACAAGTCACTGTATAATTGCTTGAAACACAATAACAGTGTCAACAAATGACTGGTGGGGTTGGATATATATAACACAATCCCCCTCCTAAACTAATAAGCACAATAATAACATCAAAATAGGCTTTTTTAATGCAACCCTGTTTCCAGAGAAGTTGGAACTGACGAGACCAATTGCTGTAGTTTTGAAAGTTACATTTTTCCCATTCTGGCTTAATATAGGATGTTCACCAGTTTGGGGTCTTCTTAGTCTTCTTGTTTTTAATGGGTGACAGGTCTGGACTGCAGGCGGGCCAGTTCCCTGAAAAAGATGTCAGAATGGCAGCATATTGCTCCAAATCGTGTATGTATTGTTCAGCATTAAAAGTCACCCATGTCATGTGCACTAATTCACCCCCATACCATCATAGATGTTGGCTTTTGAACTGTGCACAGATAAAAAGCTGGATAATTATTTTCCTTTTTATCCATGATTCCTTACAATTATTTAAAATTTTGATTTGTCAGACCACAGGTTAGTTTTCCACTTCGCTTCAGACCATCTTAAATGCTGCATTTTTTCTGGACCTTGTTCATATCTGGTTTATTCTTTGATTGGTAAAGTTTAACTTGAATTTGTGAATGCAGTGACATGCTACGTTAAAAGACAATGGTTTTTCGGGAAGTGTTCCTGAGCCCATGCAGTGATTTAAACCAGACACAATTCCACTTTAAACCAGACACGATTCCAGTACAGATGCAGTGATCCAATATTGGTTTTTGGCCATGTCTCTTGCATACAGAGATTTTTCCCGATTCTCTGAATCTTTTGATATTATGTACTGTAAATGATGAGATACCCAAGCTCTTTGCAATTTTACATTAAGAAACATTATTCTTAAATCTTTGCACTATTTACCTGCCACACAGTCTTTCACAGTGTGGTGAACATTTCCTCTCTGTGATGCTCTTTTTATACCCGATCATGTTACGGTCATTTTGCCAATTATCCTATTTTTCTGCATTACACAACCTTTCCAGTCTTTTGTTGCCCCTCTCCCATATTTTTTGAAAAGTATTGATGGCATCAAATTCCAATCGGGCATATATTTTTCAAGAAACATAGCATTTCTCAGTGTTTTGGGTCAGTGATGGTCTGGGGAGTGGTGGAACTGGATTTTGACCCATTTTAGATTAATTCCAAATAGTCAATCAATTAATGTAACTAATGAATTTAATTTATAAAGAGAGTATTACAATTACAGTACAAGTATCCAAGATAAAAGTTTGATTGAAGATGCAGGCAGGAGTGAGGAAAATGCAAGAGAGCTTTCTCAACCCTCACTCTGGTTATATTCTAAAACTCAAGTAGTGGGGGTTAGTTAACTGACCTAAGGAAAACATAACTAGTCCTGTAGAAGAGACCAGTTATCAATCATTGACACTTTCCGATCTGTTTCCTGAGGCTCTACCTATGACACAGGAGTGTTTGTCACGGTTGTGGTGGGAGAAGGACACAGGCAGAGTAGAGGTAACTTAAGTAGTCCATGTTTTAATGAAGAAAGATTCAAAACAAACAAAACACAGCAACCAGTGACCTGGGTCATCTAAAACAGGACAAAACCAAAATGAACCACGTTAGCTTGGCCAACACCATGAACTTAAATAGGGTCCCCAATTGGAGGCAATGATCCACACCTGCCTCCAATTGGGGAGACCAAAGAGGATTAGAGGTGGCTAGATGCCACCTCCTGTCCTGGCTATGCCCCGAGCACAGCGCAGAGATGGCTAGGGGCACAGCCAGGACGTGACAGTGTTATCTCAAGGATCACACAAGCTAGGCATTTAAAAGCAACCCTTTTGTCCTTGCATTCACTCCTTAGAGAAACACCTGTTAATCATAAACTCTGGGATGTTATCTATCTGTGCATCTGACGCCACCAAGAAGCGCCCAATCTGATTCCCCGATCCAGGTCTGGAAGGAGATCCCCAAGGACACCTTCCGCTGTCTCATCACGAGCATGCACAGATACACACTACTGATTCACATTATGAGCTGCAGTAATGACATTCACGCAAAGTTGGAACAGCCTGTGATTTCAATTTTTTACTTAGATTTTCGGTATGAGTTTAAATCCAGACCTCAATTGGTTGGGGATTTTGGATTCAATTGACTGTTGTTACATCATTTTGTTCTCAATGAATTACAGTAAATATTTTGATCTTAATTTTTTGAGCAGTGTTGTTTTTTTTGGCAGTCTAGTGTCTAATGGAGGCACTGATGAGATAGAATATTAATTAAATATATAACCAAAACATGTATCAATAAGACAACACTTAAGATAACTCTTAAGATATTCCCGGGGTCATTTTTGGGTAGCAGTAGTTTACAAGAACTACACAGGTAGAAACACAAAAATGTACACATGTCCAGAAAAAAGAAATATCTAATTAAATATATGTATGAATTACAACAATGCAGGAGTTGCTTAGTGTAGTCCTATGAACATGCTGATCACTTCTGCAGCGTTCCAGTTCGTCCCACTGCTCTTTCAAAAACTCTCTTCTATTTTACAACTATTCTGAATAAAAAATAAACATGTCTAAAATATATCTTTGTACCACATAACATTCAGGTAAGATATTAACAACAATTTATTCTGATGTGTATTAGGACCAATTAACTCTTTATGATATTAACTGATTGTGTATCATTATTTGATATCTTTAATATATTAGATTAGAAACATTAGACTCACACTTTTCAAGGGGTTGCACAAAAAAAGCCCTTACTTAGCCCAACTTACAAATTCCAGTACCTGAACTTTGCTAAGGGTCATTGGACTTACAATTGGAATTTTGTCTTGTGGACCATGCACACCATTGCATACAAGGAAAAGCACCTGATACCCAAAGTTTGGGGTCATTTAGAAATATCCTTGCAAAATGTTTCTCCATTAAAATAACATCACATTATATTAGTAATACATTGTAGACATTGTTAATGTTGTAAATGACCTATCGTTGGAAACAGCTGATATTTAAAGAGATATGTAAATAGGCATACAGAGGCCCATTTTCAGCAACCATCACTCCAATGTTCCAATGGCACGTTGTATTTGCTGCTCCAAGTTTATCATTTTAAAAGGCTAAGTGATCATTTGAAAACCCTTTTGCAATGATGTTAGGACAGCTGAAAACTGTTGTTGTGACGCTTCTAGTTGTGGTGTAGTGTTGGCAAGAAAACCAGGCGCAAGCTGTTATCTTGTTCGTGGGTTTTAATGAAAACAAACAACAAACCGAACACGGACGGAAAACTATACTGAATGAAAGGACTGAATGAAATAAAAGTGCGCGACAACGCGTCTTAACAGGTAATTTTCAGACAGTACAAACAAGCAACACTCACCGATAAACAAACAGACAGCAACAATGATCCACAATGTGGGGAGCAGAGGGGAAACATTTAAACATATACAAACGATACAAATTGGGAACTGGTGTGAAAGAGCCGAGACTAACCAGGGCGGCGGAGCCATCGGAACAGGCCGGGAAGGCAGAACCGGCGGAAGATCAGGAGCCGGCAGAGGGCCAGAGGCCGGGAGATCCGACGGAGGGTCGGCAGCCGGCGGAGGGCCAGAGGCCGGGAGAGCCGACGGAGGGTCGGCAGCCGGGACAGGAGAGTGCGCCGGGGCGGCCGGGACAGGAGAGGGTGCCGGGAACTTTACCTCTGGCGGCGAGAACCGGTACGGCGGGTCCTTGAAGCCCCGCCAGTCCTCACTCCGCCCAACCACCGGGAAGGCCTCCAGACGCAGAGGGGGTGCTGTCACAACCTTCCTCGGGCACCCCCATAGCCCCCCCCTAAGAAATTCTTGGGGAGGCCTCGGTCCTGGAGGGACTGCCTGCTGGTTCAGGTTTTGGTGGATCATTGTTGCTGTTGCTGTCTGTTTGTTTGTTTATCGGTGAGTGTTGCTTGTTTGTACTGTCTGAAAATTACCTGTTAAGACACGTTGTCACGCACTTTTATTTCATTCAGTCCTTTCATTCAGTATAGTTTTCCGTTCGTGTTCGGTTTGTTTGTTTTCATTAAAACCCACGAACAAGATAACTGCCTGCGCCTGGTTCCCTTGCCAACACTACACCACAACTAGAAGCGTTACAGTTGTGCTGATTATAGAAGCAATAAAACTGTCCATCATTAGACTAGTTGTGTATCTGGAGCATCAGTAATTGATTTCAATTACAGGCTCAAAATGGCCAGAAAGAAGAACTTTCTTCTGAAACTCGTCAGTCTATTCTTGTTCTGAGAAATGAAGGCTAATCCATGTGAGAAATTGCCAAGAAATTCCCTTCAAAGAACAGTGCACACTGGCTCCAACCAGAATAGAAAGAGTAGTGGGAGGCCCCAGTGCACAACTGAGAAAGAGGACAAATACATTAGAGTGTGTAGTTTGAGATACAAACGCCTCACAGGTCCACAACTGGGAACTTCATTAAATAGTACCCACAAAACACCAGTTTCAATGAGAACAGTGAAGAGACAACTCTGGGATGCTGACCTTCTAGGCAGAGTTGCAAAGAAAAAAGCCATATCTCAGACTGGCATATAAAAATAATAAGATGGGCAAATTAACACAGACACTGGACAGAGGAAGATTTAAAAAAAAGTGTGGACAGAAATCTAAATTTGAAGTGTTTGGATCAAGAAGAACATTTGTGAGATGCAGACCAAATGAAAGCTGGAGAAGTACTTGACCTCATCTGTCAAATATGGTGGAAGCAATGTAATGGTCAGAGGGTGCTTTGGTGATGGTAAAGTGGGAGATTTGTACAGGGTAAAAGTGATATTGAAGAAGGAATGCTATCACTCCATTTTGCAACCCCATGCCACACCCTGTGGTCAGTGTTTGATTGGAGCCAATTTCCTCCACAAAATGACAATTCCCGAAAGCACAGCTCCAAACTATGTAGGATCTATTTTGGGAAGAAGCAGTCAGCTGGTATTCTGTTCATAATGAAGTGGCCAGCACAGTCACCAGATCTCAACCCTATTGAGCTGTTGTGTGAGCAGATTGACCGCATGGTATATAAGAAGTGCCCATCAAGTCAATCCAATTTGTGGGAGGTGCTTCAGGAAGCATGGGGTGAAATCTCTTTAAATTACCTCAGCAAATGGACAACTAGAACACCAAAGGTCTCCAAGGCTGTAATTGTAGCAAACTGAGGTTTCTTTGACAAAAGCAAAGTTTGAAGGACACAATTATTATTCATTTAAAAATAATTATTTATAAGCTTGTCAATGTACACTCACCTAAAGGATTATTAGGAACACCTGTAATAATCAACACAGTACTGGATATTGTTGACATTATTTTGTATGCCTTGATATTTCTATTTTGTGTTGCAGCAATTGTTGTTCTCAGAATTAGACTTAGGTTTCAATATGTCTTTCCTGGTAAATGAAACTAAAATTAAAATAAATAAAAGACTGAAGACAAAATGTCCTTGAAACCAGCAGGAACAGAAGATGGCTGCAGTACAGGCTTGGCAAAGGATCACCAAGGGATATGCCCAGCTTCTTTTAAATTATTAGGGTCGCAGACTTTAGGCCATCATTGTATGAAAAGGAATTGTAAACAAGTATTTAACATGATTACTTTATTCTATATAATGTTAATCTGTCCATATACAACTGGAATCATGAAATGGGGAACTGGATTAAATGGTCCATAATTTCTAACTGGCTAATCCGAAATGAAAATACTTGCAAATGAAAGCTGAGAGTCCACAACTATTATAGTCATTCAGTCATTTTTAATGCAAAGAATATAGAGTCAAAAGATGTGTAAATGCCAATATTATTTTGTCATTCAATGTATGTTAATACTTCATTTTGAAAGAGAAGGCATTATGTCATTATTTCAGTAGGTATGAAAATGTCCATGATGTACATTCTCTATATAGATTGTATGTTCTATCTGTTCATATGTTCACAGCCAGACAATCTGAAGTAAACTTATAAATTAATCTGAGTTATTTTATGTAGGTATTCAACTAAATTGAAATACTGTACACTTTGAACCATTTTTGTTAAGGTCTCTCTGACAGTTTTTGGGGGGCTCTAGTAAGCCTATTTCCCAGATTTTTTTGTGCAAGTATTACAGAGTTATCTGAAAATAAAAATATGATTTATACACTCACCTAAAGGATTATTAGGAACACCATACTAATACTGTGTTTGACCCCCTTGCATCTTGCAGTTGATGGAGATTTGTGGGATGCACATCCAGGGCACGAAGCTCCCGTTCCACCACATCCCAAAGATGCTCTATTGGGTTGAGATCTGGTGACTGTGGGGGCCATTTCAGTACAGTGAACTCATTGTCATGTTCAAGAAACAAATTTGAAATGATTCGAGCTTTGTGACATGGTGCATTATCATGCTGGAAGTAGCCATCAGAGCGTGGTACAAGGCATGATGGATCCATGTTCTCATTCTGTTTACGCCAAATTCTGACTCTACCATCTGAATGTCTCAACAGAAATCGAGACTCATCAGACCAGGCAACATACTTCCAGTCTTCAACTGTCAAATTTTGGTGAGCTCGTGCAAATTGTAGCCTCTTTTTCCCTATTTGTAGTGGAGATGAGTGGTACCCGGTGGGGTCTTCTGCTGTTGTGGCTTCACAAATGCTTTGCTGCATACTTAGGTTGTAACGAGTGGTTATTTCAGTCAAAGTTGCTCTTCTATAAGCTTGAATCAGTCGGCCCATTCTCCTCTGACCTCTAGCATCAACAAGGCATTTTCGCCCACAGGACTGCCGCATACTGGATGTTTTTAAATTTTCACACCATTCTTTGTAAACCTTAGAAATGGTTGTGCGTGAAAACCCAGTAACTGAGCAGATTGTGAAATACTCAGACCAGCCCGTCTGGCACCAACAACCATGCCACGCTCACAATTGCTTAAATCACCTTTCTTTCCCATTCTGACATTCAGTTTGGAGTTCAGGAGATTGTCTTGACCAGGACCACACCCCTAAATGCATTGAAGCAACTGCCATGTGATTGGTTGATTAGATAATTGCATTAATGAGAAATTGAACAGGTGTTCCTAATAATCCTTTAGGTGAGTGTATACGTAGGAAAACAGACAAACCAAAAAATTATTAAACAATTGTAAATGCCATCTCCAATGACAGATCAATACTCCATATCCTAGGTAGTCCTACATTACATCATGGGCAGTCAGGGTCTGTAACCCACAAATTGTTTTTGTTTTGTATCACACAATTTTGGGAGTGCTGTGTATATATTGTTGGTTTATCATAGCAGTTAATACAAGTAACAAAGTTTTTGTTGTCATAAGCTACACACTTGATTTCAAGTTTCATTTCACTTTGCACAGTATTACTAAATGGTTTAACCCAGACTTCTTGTTTCAGATCACTCTCTTGTTTATTTTTGTTGCGTGTTAATAAAGTAAGAAACACTGGGACAAATGTAATGCCATGAATTAGCCCAAAAATCATTACCAAGAACATTATCTTGAAAAACGTCCTGAAGATATGATTCTTGGAGGCAGCCAAAACCACCACACCTAAAATGGTTGAACTAGCCCCCTGTACTATAGGATAGCCCACAGTGAAGAGAGCATCAACCACTCTTTCATTGGCACTATTTTTTTTGCTTGAGACAAAGGCATATGATATATGAGCAGAGAAATCAACAGTGAAACCAATGCAGACAACAAGAATGATCATAGATATAGAGTCTAGATTGACATTCCACAAAGCCATGAAGCCAGCAACACCCACGATAACAGAGACAACAGAGAATGTCACCCACAGGGAACAGATAGGATTTGGAATCAGCAGAAGAGAAATAAACAACATGACTGCTGTGGTGACACCGATATTCTGGAGAGTGCCACTCACTATAACAGCATACTGGTCATAGTAGATGAATGCCGGGTGGTAAACTATCAGTGGCACAACACTACACCTTTCTGCTGTTTCTTTAAGACTGTTGACCATTTCAATTTCCATACTGGCATTGGCTATATGTAATGTCTGGATGAAGAATCGAGACGCATGGATGGCATCAGCAGTAAAGTTGACATCTTGCTTAAATACAGGGTACTCATCAAAAAATGAAGATAAATTGGCATGGAATACAACTTCATCATTAAACATTAAATTCAGACTTTGTGCATAGCTTTCATAGTAATTTAACCAAGATATATTCAAATTATCTTCAATAAATCTAAGCTTTTTAAAGTCATCCAAGCAAGAGTAGAGTTCAGATCGTTTGGTTACATTCCAGTATGGAAATTCTTGATGGACAATTATCATGACATTTGGACCGTAAGTAGAAAAGTATTGTCTGTCATTGTTGTAATATGGAATAACATAAGAGTCATCAGCTGCCAAATCAGCCAAATCAATTCCTTGTTGTATTTGAAAACACCCATAGATACTTGCAGCCAAATACCCAGCATAAATAAATAATATAATTACTTTGTTGTATGGTTTCATCAGAAATGGACTATAGTATTTCTTAAAGAAATTATTGATTGGTTGTACTTTCTCTGTCCCAGTCTCTTCATCATACTCCCCTCCCACACAACACAAACTACACACATTAGAACCTACTTTGGGATTCTCAGATGCAATCTTCATACAAGTCATCCAGTGTCTGTTGCTTCCTTCTCTTCTTCCATTCAATGCCAGGAAAGCTCCAAAGAATGTGATATTGTAAACATAGCAAAATATAATAGCAGTGCTTGTATACAGGCAGAAAGATTGTATTGACGGAAAGTCAGACATGAGTCCAATGTAAAACCCAAGGATGTCAGTCAAGGTGGTGATGGTTATAGACATAGCAGCTTCTTTGTATGTGTGTGCCATGCGTTTCTCCACGGGATCTTTCACGTTGGTCTGCTGCCAGTTGGACAACATGATGAACATGTTATCAACACCAATTCCTGTGAAGTATATGTACTGATGTTAAGTGAAGTGACTCAATTTTAGCTTTGAATTGGAAATATCCTAAAATTTTAAATGTACCTACAGTGGGGAGAACAAGATACAGGTAATGAGTGGAGAACAGGTGGGCTTCTTAAAGAAAAACTAACAGGTCTGTGAGAGCCGGAATTCTTACTGGTTGGTAGCTGATCAAATACTTATGTCATGCAATAAAATGCAAATTAATTATTTAAAAATCATACAATGTGATTGTCTGGATTTCTGTTTTAGATTTCATCTCTCAAAGTTGAAGTGTACCTATGATAAAAATGACAGACCTCTACATGGTTTGTAAATAGGAAAACCTGTAAAATCGTCAGGGTATCAAATACTTGTTCTCCCCACTGTATTAATGACACTGTAAATTACCTTACCAAGTATGAGGAATGGAGAGTTTGCCACAGTTATGACAAAGGGAATTCCAATGTAGAACATCAATCCAAAAGAGGACAGCACTGCCAGGCCAGCAGAGAAGACTCCAATGGCAGCCACCCACACCTTGTTCCTGACATTGTCCAGCCTAAGAGAAAATTGTTGTCACCAACTCAAAACAGAATTTTATTGGAATTGTCAATGAGTGGCATTTGGCAACCTAGTCTCATTGGAAAACGTAAAATATTATATGTAAATCTATGGCACTCAATTTCATATGATGTGTTACGAAATGTTAGGCTACATAACAATGTGCTAGTAAACACACATACAATTACAAAATTGGCTAAAACTTAACATGATTTGTTACAAACAATACTAAAACAAATCATATATATGAATTTACTCAAAACAACCAAGCCGTGTCTCTAACCGGTGTCTCCACATTATGTAATAAATGCATTTTAATGTTACAGTTAACATTAAGTAACAACAGCACTGGGGTTAAGGTTTGGGTTAAGGTTAGTTATCACAGCACTGGGGTTATGGTTTAGAAATATAAATCCCTAACATATAAGTCGCCACCCTAACAGTATGTCTCAGTTTAGGGCAGTGGGTGTACACCCACCTGCGGAGCTAACGACACGGGTTCGGAACACAGCCTGTCAATTGCTAATTTTTTCTGGAACATTACTGCACCTAACATAATATATCTTACGAATGAAATAGTTTATGTCTTCAAATGATTATTACTCCCAACGTTACTTCACCTAACAATAATATCTCAATATTCGGCTGTCAAAGGTTTTCATATAATAATTTACGTATTTAATGAGACCAAGTTGCATTTGATTTTACTTTGTGAAAAACTGATCAATTAAATAAAATAAAAATTCTCCCTTCTTACCTTAGGCAAGCTATGACTGAAAGGCAATGGCAAGGCATATGTAGTTGAGAACAACGGAATCCCATCTGTTGTGTGTTTCTCAATCTCTTCCTGCTTCGACTGGGATGTGTAGTAAAACACCTACACAATGAGATGTTACATGGAGAAGGAAGATTTTATTTAATTTTTTCCCTTGTTCAATTTCCAACATTTCGTGATATCCAACAACACTGCATGCAACAACACTCAGAAGATGACCTAACCTTACCAAACACCTTATTAACCTAGCCCTAAAGCCTGACTGGTAATGCTTATTTCAAACCTAAAAGTAACATACCAGTATAGAAATTCCTGATGGACAATAACCATGACCATAAGTAGAGAAGTATTGTCTGTTGTTGTAATATGGAATAAGTCATTAGCCACTATATCACAAGGTAAGCCCACACACAAGTCTCAAGTCTTTCACCATTTGAAATGACAGAGAATGAGGATCACAAAAGTGAGAGGGTCATCTTATCAAATTAATTGACACAGCCCTTTCTGTTTATTTTTTGTAGGGAATAATTTTGTTTATGCATGGATAGTAGTCACTTCTGTTCTGGACAAATGTTCAAGAATATATCTGTATAATGAAACACTTTAGGGGAAAGCCATAGCAATTCACTTTAGTAAAGCATAACATGAAGTACATTTAACATTTTCAAAGACTTTGCTAGGTGGATGGATTATCTTGGCAAAAAATGAATGCTCAAAATTGGGCTGTAAACAAACCAGTGCACAACATTTCAAGGATATCTTATTTCCACCTACAAAACATGGTACCAAAACTTAAGATGTTCAGTCTATACTTTTGTTTACTATACATTGTTAAAGACACATGCAGTGAACAGGTGGTTTGCCCTCTGTGTACTATTTCCATTTTAAGGGGACTTGTCACTGATATCAATCAATCTCTCCTGTATACTCAACCTGGTCTCAGAAGGAGGATGTAGACTATTTTACGTACATTTTAGGCAGGGGATTTCGTAAGATATAATACGTGCAGTAAAATAACCTTAGAGTCGGAACAGGAAAAAAAAAGCAGTAACCCTGATTCAAACCAGCGTCCTTCCACATCCTAGACAGCCACGCTACCCACTATTCCAGCGAGGAACCTGTAATCAGTCTTGGCGAGTGGTGTTGTCACAAAATGCATATGTTTGAAGTGATTTTCTTTGTTATCCTAACCAAACCATAAACCCTACTTTAACCCCAGTGCTGTGATACCTAACCTTAACCCAAAACCCTAATCTGAACCCCAGAGCTGTGAGACGTAACACTAACCAAACCTTAACCTTTTCACGCGTGAGTTTCAAATATTCCTTAACGAGCTTTTTGAACAGTCAGCTTGCCAGGTAAGGAACACTACTTACATAGCATTGCTAGCGTCTCTTGTTGACTCGATTTCAAAAAGCTGCAAAAAGATGGTTGATGTGTAACTGTAGCTAGCAAGCCGTCAGCTAACCGCTAGCAAACATCAGCTAACCGATAGCTAACATTAGCTAACCGCTAGCTAACAAAGCGTAACCTGTAATTCAGTGCAGTGAAAATGAATAAAATATATAAAAAGCATAGCGGCACCCACAATGGGTAATGTAACTTCTAGAAGGTTTTTACAATGGTTTGATCGGTTGTCAGCTCTTCCAGGAAATGTTAAGATGCTCTATAGTAGTCGCTAATATAATTCTTTTTTTGTATTAGTGTTGGCTGTCTGTTGGTACGTAAGTAACACTTCTTGTCCCAATTTGAATGCTTGCTACCTGGTTATTATCATAGTGTGGTCTTGAAACAATTACAATCAGGAAATTAAGTTATAAACACTGTTTGAGCTAAATGTGAGTAAATAACAGTGCGGTCTGACCAGCCATTGTTATGTTACTTGTACCAAGGCGTGCTAATGGTGCGTTCTAAACAATACATTCTAATCACACCAGTGTGATCGTACACTTCAGGGACCACTCTAGCCTGATCACACTGGTGTGATCGTATGCGTCAAAGGGTTAACCTAACCTTTTTTGTTTCCTAACTGTAGCCCAAACCTCAACCCTAACCTTAACCCACGTGGTGTGAGATCTAACCTTAACCTCTGCTGTGATGCCTAATGTTAACGATAAAATGCTTTTATAACATATTCTAGCGACCTTGCTATTGCTGTTACTCATCCTAAATCAAGATGTCTATTGTGGGGCAGTCGTTAAGGCGACTGCCTTCTCATCCAAATGTTGCTGGTTTGAAACACAGGTCAAATATTTTGTAAAAAATTCTTCTTTCATAGCGTTCATAAATATCATACGTTTGTCTGGCATTTGTATGTTTTTTTACGTTTTAATAGCGCTCGTAACATTTGATACGTTGTAATAGTGTTCGTAAAATATGTTACGTTTTAATAATTTCGTTATGTATCATATGTTTTGGTGGCGCATTGTACTGTAACCTAACGTAACGTCACATATCATATGGAATCGGGTGCAATGGATTTTCATAAAATAGTCTACGTAGGTTCCTGAGACCAGGTTGGTATACTGGACAAATGCTCAGGAATATATTTTTATGGAAAATTTATTTTTCTAATAAACATTTATTGTAGTACTTTGATTAGTCCTTCAGAGTTCCTGTTATTCAGTGTGCTTCTTACGGAGCCACTCCTTAGTTGCCCTGGCTGTGTGTTTCGGGTCATTGTCATGCTGGAAGACCCAGCCACAACCCATCTTCAATGCTCTTACTGAGGGAAGGAGGTTGTTGGCCAAGATCTCGCGATACATGGCCCCATCCATCCTCCCCTGAACACGGTGCAGTCGTCCTATCCCCTTTGCAGAAAAGCATCCCCAAAGAATGATGTTTCCACCTCTATGCTTCACGGTTGGGATGGTGTTCTTGGGGTTGTACACATCCTTTTTCTTCCTCCAAACATGGCAAGGGGATTTTAGACCAAAAAGCTCTATTTTTGTCTCATCAGACCACATGACCTCCCATTCCTCCTCCGGATCATCCAGATGGTCATTGGCAAACTTCAGACAGGCCTGGACATGCGCTGGCTCTTCAGGTCATTGACCAGGTCCTGCCATGTAGTTCTAGGCTGATGCCTCACCTTCCTCATGATCATTGATGCCCCACAAGGTGAGATCTTGCATAGAGCCCCAGATCGAGAAAGATTGACTGTCATCTTGAACGTCTTCCATTTTCTAATAATTGCGCCAACAGTTGCCTTCTCACCAAGCTGCTTGCCTATTGTCTTGTAGCCCATCCCAGCCTTGTGCAGGTCTACAATTTAATCCCTGATGTCCTTACACAGCTCTCTGGTCTTGGTCATTGTGGAGGGGTTGGAGTTTGATTGAGTGTGTGGACAGGTGTCTTTTATACAGGTAATGAGTTCAAACAGGTGCAGTTAATACAGGTAATGAGTGGAGAACAGGAGGGCTTCTTAAAGAAAAACTAACAAGTCTGTGAGAGCTGAGATTCTCACTGGTTAGTAGGTGATAAAATACTTATGTCATGCAATAAAATGCAAATTAATTATAAAAAAATCTTACAATGAGATTTTCTGGATTTTTGTTTTAGATTCTGTCTCTCACAGTTGAAGTGTACCTATGATAAAAATTACAGACCTCTACATGCTTTGTACGTAGGAAAACCTGCAAAACCGTCAATGTATCAAATACTTGTTCTACCCACTGTATGTCTCCTGGATCTATATCTGTGTGCAGGCTACATCAGGGTGGCAACTATTCCTTGCATGTGCATTCAGCAAGAACTAGAGGCGTCATCTGTACAGTTGGGAGGGAATATAAGTTTGAAACTGGGCAAAGTAAAATCAGAACAAGTGTCATGACACTACTCTGTGTTGGTCAATGTACTTATAATATGTTTGTCATGATACTTGTTCCCGTATATACGATTAAATCTGAAATAATTAACTAATGGAACGACTGAGTTTTCACTTGATAAATTGCAAACACTTTTCCATTTTCACAAAACACTTTTGAATTAAATAATACATTTGTTTTTTTCTTATTTACTTTTAGTTATATAATTTAAAAAGAAAATTTTGCCACAATCAAGTGGTTTGCTTTTGGTAACTGACTTATATTTTAGCTTAGAAACAAAACATACACCTTACTCAATGCTTTTAAGGGAATATTGTATTCCAACACGTTCTCCTAAAAATGAATGTGGCCCAATACACGATAGAATTACGTGTTCTGGTTCACGTATATAATTTATGTATCGAGAGTTCGTCAGTGTTATTGACGTATATTCCTAAATGTGGATGTACCACCAATTACATTTTCTAGACATGTGCTAAGATTGCCATTGTTCTTTTACATGATTGAGATATATATTAAAATGTTTAACAACTTTCTCAATAGTTATGATATTGGAACTCACTATTTGAACAATTAAATCTTGCTGAAATACATTATGTTCAAATAAACTCCATGAACGCTACATGATAAAGGCATCTGTGAAAATTCTGTTGCTGTAGAATGGTAAAGTGGATGCATATTAGACAAATAAGTCACTGCACTGAAAACTAGGCATGTGCCAAATTGATAATTTTCTTTCAAGTTTATTTAGACATTTTATTATTGGTAGTTGGGTATGTCTAATCAATGCAATTTTAAGACTGTATTTTAATCAAAAATATTTTCTGTTTCTTAAATTCTGTGTGGTGCGTTACAAAGGGTTTCATCCGAGGCTATGTTAGGCTTTACAGAATTAGGTAAAATTCCATGTGTTATAAGGAGTAGAGGACTACCATGGACAGGTTTTTGTGTAGCGTATTGTAAAGCAGTGTATTGAATCGCATTGTACAATATCGCTGCAACATTAGGGGAATGGCCAATATATTAAACCGTTGCCCAGTGTACTATTCCTATTACGTACATTCTGCAAAAGCTAATTCCGTTTAGCATTAAGAATATAAGCTTGAACTTGAAATGCATAATCAGAACAATCTGTCATGACATTACTTTGCGGGTCTCTGTGCTTGTACTCTGTCTCGTTTTAATGATTGTTCCCATGGATCCATTAAATTAAACTTGAAATAATCAATTGTCAAACGAACAACTGAGAATCTTTTTTAATTAATAAATCGCAAACATTTTCCATCTTCCACAATTGAGTCCACCATGACCTCCTTCATCAGAATCGGATACGCTGCAGCCACTGCTAAGGGCAAGGGCAGGCTGCAGCTCGTGATCCACTCTGCAGCGAGGTTTGGTAGAAGGTTGAGGTCAATCAGGAATAAAACCTCTAGCCACAAGAACAATTTCTTTCCTACAGCAGTAGGCCTCATGAACATGCCCCCGGAGCCAAACTGACTTCAGCCCGCTCCCCACATACACACAACCCTCAACTGGACAAATCTACAACCCCTCCCCAAATGATTGTATTATTACATATTACACATCTCGCCTACAATTGGAGATTTAAAAATAGGGTGAGTAAACAAGAAAGGTTGTGGAATGTGTCTTTAAAAGACAAACACATATTAATGAATACTTTGTTGAACTATAAATGCTAATGAATAATTGTTATGTTTCTCACCAAATCCAATATGTTAGTATTGAATATTTTGCACCCATTATTACTAAGATACTTTCAGTTGATGCAGTTTAGCTAGTCTTATTGATGTAATAAAGCCAGACAAATACATCCTAATCTACAAATACTTATGAATACAAGATTCCAAGTAGACACCACCCTATAAATATCAAAAACAGCAAATTCAACCTACAATAATAATTAACAAAAACAAAAAACTAATCCTGAAACCAACATACACTCACCTAAAGGATTATTAGGAACACCTGTTTAATTTCTCATTAATGCAATTATCTAATCAACCAATCACATGGCAGTTGCTTCAATGCATTTAGGGGTGTGGTCCTGGTCAAGACAATCTCCTGAACCCCAAACTGAATGTCAGAATGGGAAAGAAAGGTGATTTAAGCAATTTTGAGCGTGGCATGGTTGTTGGTGCCAGACGGGCCGGTCTGAGTATTTCACAATCTGCTCAGTTACTAGGATTTTCACGCACAACCATTTCTAGGGTTTACAAAGAATGGTGTGAAAAGGGAAAAACATCCAGTATGCGGCAGTCCTGTGGGTGAAAATACCTTGTTGATGCTAGAGGTCAGATGAGAATGGGCCGACTGATTCAAGCTGATAGAAGAGCAACTTTGACTGAAATAACCACTTGTTACAACCTAAGTATGCAGCAAAGCATTTGTGAAGCCACAACACGCACAACCTTGAGGCGGATGGGCTACAACAGCAGAAGACCCCACCGGGTACCACTCATCTCCACTACAAATAGGAAAAAGAGGCTACAATTTGCACGAGCTCACCACAAATCTCCATCAACTGCAAGATGCTATCCTATCAATATGGGCCAACATTTCTGAAGAATGCTTTCAGCATCTTGTTGAATCAATGCCACGTAGAATTAAGGCAGTTCTGAAGGCGAAAGGGGGTCAAACAGAGTATTAGTATGGTGTTCCTAATAATCCTTTAGGGGAGTGTATACTGTACATACTAAGCCACAAACCCGTATACCCCCACCCTTGCTCCATCCTTACAGGTTCACTTATTTTCTAATGCATATATGATTTTTTCCCCCATACTGCATAAAACATTTATTTTTATAATTGTGTCTATATTTAAATAATAAAATGTGAGGTTCTTACAATATGTTAGAGATGGTACATCGTTTGATTTTGATAATTACTTTTGTAACACCAGTTCTATGAGTGGAGCGTCGCCCATAGGGGCTTCACTCCTATTGGTTTACACCTCTGCCAATAGGCAGGCACTAAGAAATGTAAATAGGCAAATTACACCTCTCATGGTCATCTGCCCTGTAGCAATTTCAGAGAGGCACACACCCTGCTCAGTCTCCCGACATACCATTCTTCATGAGAAATGCATTCAGGGACCGACCAGGGCATGAACCCTATGGGCAACGCTCGGCTCATAGAACTGGAGATACTAAAGTAACTATTGTTCTATTTCATGACGCTTCGCCCATAGGGGCTTCGCTCCTATTGGTTTTGGGCAAAGTGAGCGAGCCCAAAATGTACTCCCTGCCAGTCACCAACTCCCCCAATGAGACAAGTGCCCAACAGGACAGATGAAGCACGGAACATGTGATGGCAATTTCTAAAGTGCAAATAGTCCTATGAAAATGGTAGGTAAGACAGGAGAAATCAATTGCGCAATAAACGGTTTTAATGAAACTTGCAAGGAGAGAATAGGCAGGTTACAAAGTAACAGTGGATAGCATCTAAATAAGAACAGGCAATCGACAGTATTTAAAGACAGGAGAGGGGTGTGACAAATCCTGGACATTCCAGCTCAACAGGACACATTCCCTTTGTTCCATTATAACCTAAACATCACACAAAGGACAGCTCTCCTTCCTGCCATAAATATCTTCTTCAACTCTAGGGGTTCCAACCGAACCCGAACAGACAATAGATGCCCTGGTGAGTTTATGCAGATAAGGAGATAAAGAGTAACCCTTTCATCAGCTGATACCAGTCAATGATGCCCCCTATGCAAATACTAGACCCCCCACATTCCTCTACCTATCTAAACAATGGGACTCAGTCCTTTAATCAGTGAGAATACATTGTATAAAGAAATTTCCACAACAATCACCGTCCGCTTCACAGACCCGCTTCCATCTTGCTCATCCACCGGCACAAAAGTTTGCGTGTTGACAAACAGACCCAAATGAATGCACCCACGGCACCAACCCATCCGGCACACTCGAAACACACGGTCACTGCTGAAGACAGGCAGCACAGAAAAACCCACGCCCAAGGGAACATACCAGCATGATCCCCCGGGCGGATTCCAAGTGCCCTTACCCGCCATCAATGGGGGAGTGCACCGTGACACTGTCCGGCACCACACAGGAAAGATGCCCAGACAGGAAAAAGTGCCTGCACAGCCCCAACCAGGAGTGACACCCCAGTCCGCCACACGGAATGCAAGCGTCCAAAAAGCCACACAGGCAATCCGGAGCACCGGACGGAACCATGTGCTCAAAACAGTGCTCAAACCCCATCCTCAGCCACACTGAGCACAGAGTGAGCCAGAGTACCCAAAGCCATGTCACGCAGGTAAAAGCAGACAAAAGGCGACGGCGTCCACCAAGACACAGCAGCACAAATGTCCTCCACCCCCACACCCCAGAAAAGAGCGGTCTAGGCTGCCGCGCCCCGAACACCCTAGGCATAGGAGCGCCAAATATGCCAGATCAATCGCCTCACACAACCAGTGAGACAGAAGCTGTTTCGACAACGGTTGGCCCACCTTGGGGCCCCTGTGACACATGAAGAGTTGGCCCTGTGATGGCAACAGAACACTTAAAGGAGGAAGTACATAGACAAAATGCTCCTGGCACAATTAAAAGTTTATTTGCAAATAGAGAAACACGTCATCCAAGGAGTCTCTGAAGTAGATCAAAACACATTCCCTTTGTTCTGTCAACACCCAGGCTTCACACAAGGGGCAAGCTGTCCTACCCCACATGGGTAACCTCTTGAACTCTAAAGAGCTCTTACAGCATCCGGACAGACAATAGATGCCCTGATGAGATATACAGATGCGCAGATTAATGAGTAACCTTATAATCTGCCGATACCAGTCAATGATGCCCCCTAGGCAAATATGAGATCCCCCTCTCCTACATTCCTAAGAAACAAAGGACAGATACCCTGCTTGGTTTAAGCAGAGGAACATGGTAAGAGTACCTAATAATCCTCTGATATTATGCAGACATGTTTGTCACAATCAAAGAAAATAGTTACATACCAGGCAATGAAAAACAGACATTTCCAAATGTACCTTAGTTCAAAATTTCCATAACAGCCCATACCGCGGCCGTGCATTACACATACTGTGCCAAAGCGCACACAGGGCACAAACGATGCAACCTCTCCTCCATCGCCCCTGCATGGGGATAGGGAGAGAACGCCCACAAGACCATCTTCATGGAACAAAACAACGGCTTGATCACCTTAGCCAGGTTGGGGAGCAACACAGCCAGGTCACCGACCTGCTTAGCAGATGTCAGAGGCAACAACAGCGCCATCTTACAATGGACCTGACACTCTTATTGAGCGAGAGAGAACCCCCCCTCACCAAACGGGACCCTGCCCGGGCTCCCACACATGCTGGGCGACATGGCGACAGCTTGAGGTGGAACCACGGATTCATGGAGTTGGAGACGTCTGCCCACAGTCAGAGACTGAAGGTAGGAGGACCGCTCACCAACCCTATCTGGGCAGGCGGTTTGAATGTTATCATTGGATTGAATGGGCGTTATCAGTGGTTATCAGCCTCATAGATATGGGTCAGAAGGGGCCTGCTAGCCTACTGGTAGGCTCAGAAGGCTGTTATCATCCATAAGGAGCCAAAAAACTATGTGATAATAAATGGCTTCATATGATGTCATGTCATCTTCTTCCGCTTATCCGGGGCCGAGTCGCGGGGGCAGCAGTCTAAGCAGGGATGCCCAGACTTCCCTCTCCCCAGACACTTCCTCCAGCTCTTCCGGGGGGACACCGAGGCGTTCCCAGGCCAGCCGGGAGACATAGTCCCTCCAGCGTGTCCTAGGTCTTCCCCGGGGTCTCCTCCCGGTGGGACGGGACCGGAACACCTTCCCAGGAAGGCGTTCCGGAGGCATCCGAAACAGATGCCCAAGCCACCTCAGCTGACCCCTCTCGATGTGGAGGAGCAGCGGCTCTACTCTGAGCTCCTCCCGGGTGACCAAGCTTCTCACCCTATCTCTAAGGGATCGCCCAGCCACCCTGCGGAGAAAGCTCATTTCGGCCGCCTGTATCCGGGATCTTGTCCTTTCGGTCATGACCCAAAGCTCATGACCATAGGTGAGAGTAGGAACGTAGATTGACCGGTAAATCGAGAGCTTCGCCTTGCGGCTCAGCTCTTTCTTCACCACGACAGACCGATACATCAACCGCATTACTGCAGAAGCTGCACCGATCCGTCTGTCAATCTCCCGTTCCTTCCTTCCCTCACTCGTGAACAGGACCCCTAGATACTTAAACTCCTCCACTTGAGGCAGGCACTGTCCACCAACCTGAAGTGGGCAAGCCACCCTTTTCCGACTGAGGACCATGGCCTCAGATTTGGAGGTACTGATTTTCATCCCCACCGCTTCACACTCGGCTGCAAACCGTCCAAGTGCATGCTGAAGGTCCTGGCTTGAAGGGGCCAACACGACAACATCATCCGCAAAGAGCAGAGACGAAATCGTGTGGTCCCCAAACCTGACACCCTCCGGCCCGTGGCTGAGCCTAGAAATTCTGTCCATAAAAATTACGAACAGAACCGGTGACAAAGGGCAGCCCTGCCGGAGTCCAACATGCACAGGGAACAAGTCTGACTTACTGCCGGCAATGCGGACCAAGCTCCTGCTTCGGTCGTACTGGGACCTGACAGCCCTTAGCAAGGGACCCAGGACCCCATATTCCCGAAGCACCCTCCACAGGATGCCACGAGGGACACAGTCGAATGCCTTCTCCAAATCCACAAAACACATGTGGATTGGTTGGGCAAACTCCCATGTAGAGGGTATAGAGCTGGTCCAGTGTTCCACGGCCTGTACGAAAACCACACTGTTCCTCCTGAATCCGAGGTTCTACTATCGGCCGTATTCTCCTCTCCAGAACCCTGGCATTGACTTTCCCGGGGAGGCTGAGAAGTGTGATCCCCCTATAGTTGGAACACACCCTCCGGTCCCCCTTCTTAAAAAGAGGGACCACCACCCCGGTCTGCCATCCCAGAGGCACTGTCCCCGACTGCCACGCGATGTTGCACAGGCGTGTCAGCCAAGACAGCCCCACAACATCCAGAGACTTGAGGTACTCAGGGCGGATCTCATCCACCCCCGGTGCCTTGCCACCGAGGAGTTTCTTAACCACCTCTGTGACTTCAGCCCGGGTGATGGACTGTAAACAGCGTTGGTAGGGCACTGTTTCCCTCTCCTGAGGCGCCGGACGCTTTGCCAGAATCTCTTCGTGGCCAGCCCATAGTCCTTCTCCATGGCCTCACCGAACTCCTCCCAGGCCCGAGTTTTTGCCTCCACAACCACCCGGGCTGCAGTCCGCTTGGCCTGTCGGTACCCGTCAGCTGCCTCAGGAGTCCCACAAGCCAACCAGGCCTGATAGGACTCCTTCTTCAGCTTGACGGCATCCCTTACTTCCGGTGTCCACCACCGGGTTCGGGGATTGCCGCCTCGACAGGCACCGGAGACCTTACGGCCACAGCTCCGAGCGGCCGCTTCGACAATGGCGGTGGAGAACATGGTCCACTCGGACTCAATATCTCCAGCCTCCCTCGGGATCCGGTCGAAGCTCTGCCGGAGGTGGGAGTTAAAGATCTCTCTGACAGGCGACTCTGCCAGACGTTCCCAGCAGACCCTTACAGTACGCTTGGGCCTGCCGAGTCTGTCCAGCTTCCTCCCCCGCCATCGGATCCAACTCACAACCAGGTGGTGATCAGTTGACAGCTCCGCCCCTCTCTTCACCCGAGTGTCCAAGACATACGGCCGCAGGTCAGATGAAACGACAACAAAGTCGATCATCGACCTGCGGCCTAGGGTGTCCTGGTGCCACGTGCACTGATGGACACCCTTATGCTTGAACATGGTGTTCGTTATGGACAAACTGTGACTAGCACAGAAGTCCAAGAACTGAACACCGCTCGGGTTCAGATCAGGGGGGCCGTTCCTCCCCATCATGCCCCTCCAGGTGTCACTGTCGTTGCCCACGTGGGCGTTGAAGTCCCCCAGTAGAACGATAGAGTCCCCAGTCGGAGAACTTTCCAGCACCCCTCCCAGAGACTCCAAGGTCGGGTACTCTGCACTGCCGTTCGGCCCGTAGGCACAAACAACAGTGAGAGACCTATCCCCAACCCGTAGGCGCAGGGAAACGACCCTCTCGTTCACCGGGGTAAACTCCAACACATGGCGGCAGAGCTGGGGAGCTATAAGCAAACCCACACCAGCCCGCCGCCTCTCACCATGGGCAACTCCAGAGTGTTGAAGAGTCCATCCTCTCTCAAGGAGTGTGGTTCCAGAGCCCAAGCCGTGCGTAGAGGTGATCCCGAATACCTCTAGTCGGAACCTCTCAACCTCACGCACGATCTCAGGCTCCTTCCCCGCCAGCGAGGTGACGTTCCATGTCCCTAGAGCTAGTTTCCGTGTCCAGGGATCGGGTTGTCTAGGCCCCCGCCTTCGACTGCCGCCCGATCCTCTCTGCACCGGCCCCTTATGGTCCCTCCTGTGGGTGGTGAGCCCACGGGAGGGCGGCCCCATGTCGCTCGTTCGGGCTGGATCTACATATCAGCCAATGGAAAGACAGACATTTCTCAAATGCACCTGGGTCAAAAAGTTCCATAACACAGGCCATTCGGTTAGGGTAATACTGAGTTAAACACACAATAACAC
This sequence comes from Esox lucius, assembly GCF_011004845.1. NCBI lineage: Eukaryota > Metazoa > Chordata > Actinopteri > Esociformes > Esocidae > Esox > Esox lucius. The sequence continues at coordinate 569,105 of NC_047589.1, forward strand.
CAAAATCCCTACTACTCATTCACTCGTAACACAATGGTAGATTTCCTAGCAAAGCAAAACAGCAGCGGCATGGTCCTACTGAACAAACGCAATAATTTAATTGTGCTAAGATTATTACCTAGGTGTCATACACAAGAACTACAAGGCCTTCCCGATGCCATAAAATGCAGCAGTACCATTCGACTCTTCGCCCTGGTTTCTTCTAATTCTAACTGTCCAGTCTAAAACATTACAGCCTGGTAATTAATGGGATGGTACTTCCTTCCCAATATGGTAAGAACCTGCTGTCTGTATAAAAGCAGTGGTAGAATAGACAGGGTTTTAATATTTCCTCATAAGCAGTATTTGTACTGCAGGAAGTAGTATATTTCTATCATAATGGTGAGAAAAAGAGGCTTGTCTGGACAGTGAAACACCATCAGTGAACTACTGAAGACTGGAAGAAGATCTTGTGGGCCGATTAATCAACATTTTTAGTTCATCACGCAGGGTTTTTGTACACTATCGAGTAGGCGCGAAGGATGGTTCCTCCATATGACATCAACTCTCAAACGTAGAGGAAGCGTGATGGTCTGGATCTTGAAGCACCATGCAATACCCTCTAGTGTTCACCTAGTTAGTCAGGGTTTCAACATACAGCAAGAGAATGACCCAAAACAAGTCAGAACTACATTAGAAGAAAAGAACAAGACGGTAGGCTTTAAACGGAATGGCCAGCACAGCCTCCAGACTTAAATCCCATTGAACTACTTTGGGATGAACTGGGCAGAAAGGTTAAAGCAAAGCAACATACAGTGGGGAGATCAAGTATTTGATAACCTGCCGATTTTGTAGGTTTTCTTAATTACAAAGCATGTAGAGGTCTGTAATTTTTATCATAGGTACACTTCAACTGTGAGAGACGGAATCTAATAAAAAAATTATTAACTGCACCTGTTTGAACCCGTTACCTGTATAAAAGACACCTCTCCACACACTCAATCAAACAGACTCCAACCTCTCCACAATGGCCAAGACCAGAGAGCTGTGTAAGGACATCAGGGATAAAATTGGTGACCTGCACAAGGCTGGGATGGGCTACAGGAGAATAGGCAGCTTGGTGGGAAGACAACAACTGTTGGCGCAATTATTAGAAAATGGAAGAAGTTCAAGATGACGGTCAATCTCCCTCGGTCTGGGGCTCCATGCAAAATCTCACCTCGTAGGGCATCAATGATCATGAGGAAGGTGAGGGATCAGCCCAGAACTACACGGCAGGACTTGGTCAATGACCTGAAGAGAGCTGGGACCACAGTCTCAAAGAAAACCAGTAGTAACCAAGGTTATTATAGTTTTGCATTTTTTATTAGTTTTTATTTTTAGTTCGTTTTGACTTTTAGTTTTCAAATTCAGTTTAGTTTTAATTAGTTTTTAAAGTGGGTTTGCTAGTTTAGTTTATTTTGAATTTTTTTTAAATGCTTAGTTTTAGTTTAGTTTTTATTAGTTTTACTGTTAGTTTTTGTCTTTTTTTGTAATATGGGCTATTTGTCAGGGGCATGATTCAAAAAGGTCAGATTTTTTTTTTATTATTGTGTAATAATAACTCAACAAAAACATCATACAATTTATTATATTAAATATGGTTAATATAATAAATGCCAGTCACAAAATATACACATATAACACCCTAGAGGCCTACCAAATTCACACCCCATGGAAATTCCTTAAACTTTAACGTTTAGAAGATGTGTAACGTTAGATTTTTGGTACGGCTTTTGAATTTTGTAAGAGGTAACAGAATTCACACTCTATACAAATACCACTGCTGTACAATTTTCACACCCTATTCTAAATTTATACAATAGCCTTCTGCCTACTCATCTGGATTGAAGCAGCAAACATTCATTGTAAAAGTAAAAATTACATAACATTATTTAATATTTGAATCACAGCTTATAGTGTTTTGACATCGACAACCCAAGTGCATTTTACCTCAAACTTGCGACTAGTTCACTTTCTAAAGAAGGCGCAATCGCTTCTAGGGTAGACATTAACAAACTGACAAAATTATATTCAGAATTTAAAATATTTTTATACCACTTTTTAATGTGTGATTGTGTAAAGATGTTCAAGAGATACCAACCTTTTGCGAACTTGCTTAAACGTTGAATACTCGTTCTCATGGAGACGCGGTGTGCACGGAGGGGAGGGCTGTGTGTGTGTGTGTATGTGAGTGACAGAGAGACCGAGGGAGAGCAGGTAAAGGAAACACAGCTGAGCGAATACTCTGCGCGTTTTAAATAGCGTTAAAAAAGGAAAGACATTGACAAAGACGAAAACTAAGAACATTTACTCTAATTTTATTTTATTTTAGTTAGTTTTGTCAACCATACATTACAGTTTTAGTTATCGTTTTTTTTAATGCCTCGTTTTTATTTTTATTTCAGTTAACGACAATGTTTTTTCCCACCTAGTTTTTGTTTTTTTGTTCGTTTTCGTTAACGATTATAACCTTGGTAGTAACACACTACGCTGTCATGGATTAAAAACATGCAGCGCACGCAGGACCCCCTGCTCAAGCCAGCGCATGTCCGGGCCCATCTGAAGTTTGCCAATGACCATCTGGATGATCCAGAGGAGGAATGGGAGAAGGTCATGTGGTCTGATAAGACATAAATAGAGCTTTTTGGTCTAAACTCCACTCGCCGTGTTTGGAGGAAGAAAAAGGATGAGTACAACCTCAAGAACACCATCCCAACCGTGAGACATGGAGGTGGAAACATCATTCTTTGGGGATGCTTTTCTGCAAAAGGGACAGGACGACTGCACCGTATTGAGGGGAGGATGGATGGGGCCATGTATCGCGAGATCTTGGCCAACAACCTCCTTCCCTCAGTAAGAGCATTGAAGATGGGTCATGGCTGGGTCTTCCAGCATGACAACGACCTGAAACACACAGCTAAGGAGTTTCTCTATAAGAAGCATCTCAAGGTCCTGGAGTGGCCTAGCCAGTCTCCAGCCCTGAACCCAATAGAAAATCTTTGGAGGGAGCTGAAAGTCTGTATTGACCAGCGACAGCCCCGAAACCTGAAGGATCTGGAGATCCTACCTAATATTAAGTTCTGCTTTTCTGATGTATCAAATACTTATGTCATGCAATAAAATGCTAATTAATTACTTAAAAATCATACAATGTGATTTTCTGGATTTTTGTTTTAGACTTCTACATGCTTTGTAAATGGGAAAACCTGCAAAATTGGCAGTGTATCAAATACTTGTACTCCCCACTGTACAAGTGCAACACATTTGTGGGAACTTCTGTAACAGTGTTGGCAAGAACTTGCTAAACAATACTTGATATCCATTTTATAAAAAAAACACCATGGTTGTATTCAGCTGTTATGTCTGCAAATGTTGTCTACTTTGAGTCAAATATTGAAATATTTTTTGTTAAAAAATCTATTCCATGATTTATTTTTTGTCAGCAGAGGCTACTGATACACTTGTTAAAGCGCATCTATTTTACAAAATATTTTGTAAAATAGATGCAATTTAACAAGTGCTTGGAAATTTGAATTTCTCCTGGCGTACCCCATATCCCTCTAAAACCCAGCAAACTAGAAGACCATAATTTCCTCCTTTAACTCTGACCCACCTTTCCTGGTGGTATATTTTAAAATCGGATTTTAGAATATACGTCGCCAAGCGACGTCGAATGACAGCCCTTACTTTTTATGATTTTAATATTTCTATAAACAGGTCTCAACTGTAAATAACACTTAGGTCTCAGCTTGATTTCAGTGTAGACATAAATGCTTAAAAAAATGCAGTACAAACCTTAATGATGTCATTGTCTCTCTCATCTGACATGAGGATCTTTTGAAATTCTTTTAACCATGCCTCAGCTGTGGTGTTGTGACTCTCCAGAAAGTAGATAAGCTTTACAGCTTTGGCACTTGTGACTTCATTGGCTGGATTTGTCAACATCCCACCTATTGCGGAGCCCAGAAAAATTTGTCTGGATTTGTGCATGTATATAGGAAAAGTAATGTTTGTCTGCTCAATTCTGCTTGCATTGAAAGCAATGATTTCTAAAATGTCATTTGACACACAACGGCCATTTGTCTTTGCACATAAATGGCTGAACCTCAGCGTCCTTTGGTCTACATCAATTGAGATATTGTTGACTTTATTGTTCATGTTGATAATTTCTTTAAAAGCCTCTGTGGTAAGAATATTTTCATTGGATACCACAAGGATTGATGCGTAATTTCCTTCTTCAGAAAGCCTTTGGCTTGAGAACTTGGTGTTGTCATTTGGAAAGTTCTCATTGACAAAGTTTCTGGCAATTTTCGAGGGTCCACTCCTTGGTGTGAATTGTCGTTCAATATTATTATCTTCTTTGTCTTTCAGAAAATAAAAGCCTCCTCCCAGAATTCCAGACAATATTATTGGCATAATGAAAAACCAGACTGAGTAGGTGCCAACAATTCGTCCCAATTTCTCAAATAAATTTGACAAAGGCCTCTCAATGCAGTCTGTACGTTGGCAGTCCATTCTATTACTTAAATTGGATCTTGATTCAGGTACAATAAAAGAGCAGAGGCTACTGATAGACTTTCCACAAACTAGAGAGGTTTTAAACACTGACAGGATTATGTACTCGTAAACTGAACTCCTACAATCCACCTATCAGAATAACAAGGGTCGGGTTGTTTGCAAATTAAGATAAATGAATGTCTTGTGTAAATATGATTAAATTGTAAGACGTCAAAATACCTCCTTAAGAATACAACAGTGTCTGTATTTTAGATAATGTATAACCACAGAGATTACTTGACTGCCAATTACAGCATTACAGTATTTTTTTGTATTGATCTTCCTTGTTACAATATGTACACCACAGTTTGTGAAAATCTTGAGAAACAAATATTAAAAAATCTCTTTTGCAGGAATGTTGCTCTAGGTTTTCAAACCTCAGGTTTTCTAATACACTCTTGAGATTTCAGAAACTTTTATTAGGATTGTGGGTAATGTGTTTGTTTTTCAGAAACTGATTGAGATAAAGTCTATTCACTTTCAAAATAAAGCATGTGTGCAGTGCCATAACCAAGCATAGAATCCCTAATAATAAAGCCCAACCACCGTTGTTCCCTAACAATAAAGCCCAGCACCTCAGGGTCATTTATTTCCTAGGCTCAAAGTGAGAAATGTATGCTTCTTTACCCCGAGCACAAAGAGGGAGAGGAAGTACCTACCTACATCCTCACCATCAGAGAGCTCGACCTCTTCAGGGGAGAGGATGGAATTAGAAAGAATACAATTTGATTACAAATTGGCAAGTTGTTACCTTGGCTGTTGATGTACATGACTAATTGTAAGAATTTGGGTGTAGTGTGCGTTTGTCTTGTGTGTATTTGCAGTTGCTCAGTAATTGTATACTTCGGGCATGCCATGTTCATACTAGCAGCAAGGCAGAGTACAGTAGAGCTAATCAAGGGAAGGAGGGTAATGGGAATTTTTTACCCGATTAGCAATGGAATCATCTGGAAGGTATAATGGAAAAGCCAGAAGGCACATCTAAGGACTCTCTACTAATTTGCAAATACTCACCTGAATTTCATCTGAAAATATAAATCTGAAGTGGATAGGAAAGAGAGAGTGAGAGGAGAGTTAGGAAGTGAGTGAGAAAGGGATCTAAATAAAGACCTAACTTTCCTCAAAAATAAATATTTAACTGATTAGTGGTCAAAAGAAAATGTATGTAAGCAGTTATGGCACAAAAGCTAGTGCAGTGGATTTAGACAGTAATTTGTAGCACAAAGCTAAATACTAAAGTCTACAGAAGATTCAACCATTGACTGTGCCATTAGCTGATGAGTTGGAAAGCCACATTTGCACTACAAATTGTCCAGGTTCACCTGGGGAGGGGGATGTATCATCATCACAAATTTCATTGATCTACTTCACTTCCTGCTTGCACATGCCATACGGAGAAAAACTAAATGGCTCTGTGTCACCTTCAACTCTCGTGAACCTGTAGTTATTGCTCTGAGACAGGACCATAGATATAATTGAGAATGACATTTGGAGAGGTACAATAAGGTAAAAATAAATACTTCTGCAGTTATTGGCATCAGTGTATATTTAAAGATGGCATTCGTAAACAGGAGAAACCCTATGACCAGAGCACAGACACTCATATAATAGCCTACGGTCAATGCAAAAATCCAACAGTCTATGGTGGAATATTGGGTGCGTACAGTAATATAAAAAGTAAACTGGTGTGCTTCATAAAGATGGAGACATAAATAATGTATTTCCTGAAACTGTTGAGGTGTCAGGGATGTAAAAAAAGGTTGACAACAGGAAGAGTCATTGAAACTAAAGTGATTTTGCATGCATCACGACTCCTGGTGTCAAGTCACAGCTATTTAATGACAAACATAACATCGTTCAATTGATCGACGAGGCACTAACAAGGGATCGAAGTGACTTTTGCAGTACCCCAGGCAAATAAAACAATGTGATTGTTAACTTCCCTTTGAAGTATTGATAACACTTTATAATAAGGTACACTATGCAAAAGGGTTTATAAAGGTTAGAAAAATATAAGATATTCCTTGTGACACTTCAGGGCAAACAGTGTCTGATTTATTGGTTTTTCCTTTGACCCCTTAGGCGGGGCTAAATATTGATATTAATGTGACCTTTGAGCCCTTAGGTAGGGATAGATATAGATATATATTTTTAAGACCCTAGTTAAATCTAGAAAAGGTCATTTAGGGTTTTATGACCTTAGGATGCCTAAGGTGGAATTGTGTATTAAAATGGTCTTATTGTGCATAAGGTGTACATTGACTAAGGGATCCCGAGTTGCCCCACCCTTTCCCCGGAATGGGATTTGGGCCCGGGATGGGTCAGACTTCCTCTCTTACGTTAGGAAGATACCTATTTAGGTTTTATGAACTTCTCATGATGTCTAAGGGAATTGTGTATTAAAATGGTCTTATTGTGCATATGTTTTGCACAATAAAAGGTATAGTTTGACTTAGGGATCATGAGTTACCCTGTCCCTCTTTCCACCAGGGGTGGACTCATAGGGTCAAGTCATTAGGATCAGACCCAGGGATGGAAATTTTATTTTTTGTCCACCGGCCACTGTGGCTGGTGGATTTCAAAATCTACCAGCCACTCAATGTTTTTACCAGCCATATGTAACTGCATGTGAAAATTTATACTACAAGATCTACAATACTTAAGCAGTTTATTTAATCCCAAGTCTCATTGAAACTATTAGTTTTGGCATCTTCTGAAGCGTGTTGACGACATACAGAGCAATACATTATCAGATTTCTCTCGTCGTAAACTAACCAATCGCGGGACTCCCCATTGTCTGCTTTTCTCCATCGTTCTTTAAAAAAAGTTTTTGGACTTTCGCCTCTTTGTCCACTGGCTCCTCCTGAGATGTTTTCTCAGCGCACCTCTTAACGCCTGCGATGTAACGCCACATTTTAATGTGCGCCGCCTCTAAAGTGTCCGGGTGAAACAGTATGCTATTTTTATTTACACGCCACGGTGGCCGGTAGGTGAAGCGAGTTTACCCGCCACAACACAAAATCACCCGCATTTGGCTGGTGGCGGGTGTTAATTTCCATCCCTGATCAGACCTGTGGGCGGATTTAGGGATTATAGGTTTTTATGTCTTTATAACCCTCTCAAGATTTCTAAGGGAATTGTGTATTAAAATGTTCTTATTGTGCATATCTTTAAAAAGGTGTCTGTGCATTGACTGGAGGTAGTGGTCATGAGCTGACCTGTCCCTCTTTCCTCCGGAAGGGGGGTTGACCATGGATGGCTGTGAGTCATATTGTTTTGTGGATCAATGGTGACTATATATAAACCTGAATGGTGTGTGCCTGTGTGTTTGCCCGACGACTAAGGGAATTCCTGAGATCAATGCTTTCTTGGAACATGGGAGTTAGGAAACCAGGATTGCTTGGCCAAAGGCAAGACCCCTTCAAATATTGTTCGTCATAAACAAGGATCAACCCCCTACCAACCCCCTTCCTCTCTCACCCTGGAAAGTGTCCTTTAGGTCGGGTTTATTTTTTATAATTTCCTTTTTTTGTTTCTTCTAGGGTTAGATCGTGAGGGTTTTGGAAGTGAGTGAATAGTGAATACATAAGAAAATAACAATAATGGCTTTGATACTGAGTGATACATCATTGCCCACGGTATAACACGTCTTAGATTGTCTGTGATATTAAAATGGCCTTTTTGGGTATATGTTTAAAAAGGCTTGTGTGTGCATGTTGACTAGGGATTCTGGAGATAATTGATTTATCAGGAAAGGGTGGTTGGGCAAGGATGGATGGTTGAAGGAGACCCAGTGTTTCAAGAGTGAGTGTTTTGAGCATATGTTAAAAAAAAACGTGTGTCTGTGTGTATTTTAGTTTAATGATTAGCTTTTTAGTTCCTCCTAGGATGTGTTTCAAGATCTGTGTCCTGTATGGATCTATATAAAACGTAGGGTTTTTAAAGTCAGTTAATAGTGAATGCATAAGAAAAAGAACAATAATGACTTTCTAATATTTTTTAAATGGGTTAATACTGTTTGACATTAAATTAATGATTGTCAATTTGAAATGATCTCCAAGTGCTTGCTGTTCTCATCTTTCCTTATAGTGACTCACTTGAAAGATTGAAGTGCAAAATGTTTTTAGTTAGTTTAAAGTTTTTATATACTTTTTTCTTTAACCTTTTTAGGAAATTTATGTAAAATGTATTCAAGGAATTCAAAACAGGTTAATCAATAAAGAATTAAAACCCATGTGTTAAATGGTTAAAATGTTGTTTTAGCCTTTTATTGGACATATGATATAATTTGATATCAATACATAGAAAAAAAATACTAATGTTGGATCATTTATGTTGATTATACGCTGACCTAAAGCATTATTAGGAACACCATACTAATACTGTGTTTGACCCCCTTTCGCCTTCAGAACTGCCTTAATTCTAAGTGGCATTGATTCAACAAGGTGCTGAAAGCATTCTTTAGAAATGTTGGCCCATATTGATAGGATAGCATCTTGCAGTTGATGGAGATTTGTGGGATGCACATCCAGGTCACGAAGCTCCCGTTCCACCACATCCCAAAGATGCTCTATTGGGTTGAGATCTGGTGACTGTGGGGGCCATTTCAGTACAGTGAACTCACTGTCATGTTCAAGAAACCAATTTGAAATGATTCGAGCTTTGTGACATGGTGCATTATCCTGCTGGAAGTAGCCATCAGAGGATGGGTACATGGTGGCCATAAAGGGATGAACATGGTCAGAAACAATGCTCAGGTAGGCCGTGGCATTTAAACGATGCCCAATTGGCACTAAGGTGCCTATAGTGTGCCAAGAAAACATCCCCCACACCATTACACCACCACCACCACCAGCCTGCACAGTGGTAACAAGGCATGATGGATCCATGTTCTAATTCTGTTTACGCCAAATTCAGACTCTACCATCTGAATGTCTTAACAGAAATCTAGACTCATCAGACCAGGCAACATTCTTCAAGTCTTCAACTGTCCAGTTTTGGTGAGCTTGTAGCCTCTTTTTCCTATTTGTAGTGGAGATGCGTGGTACCCGGTGGGGTCTTCTGCTGTTGTAGCCCATCCGCCTCAAGGTTGTGCGTGTTGTGGCTTCACAAAGGCTTTGCTGCATACCTCGGTTGTAACAAGTGGTTATTTCAGTCAAAGTTGCTCTTCTATCAGCTTAAACATGTTTCATCTTAAATGTTGAAGTACAATGAAGTCTGATAAATTTGAAAAAATATGTAAAGAAATGTCATTTTCTTTTACTACTTTCATTCCAATGGGCTAACTCACTGAATGTAAGTACCCCATATCTGGGGGTACCTCTGTTACTTAATTAAATTCAGTCTTATACAAGAGCGGTAGGCCCTATCTGAGTATCCAGGGTGTCTGCTGAAAGCTGAGTCTTGTCTTTCCAGCGGTGCCTTCCAATCATTGGTGTGATTCACCAGCATAAAAATCTACCATGTTGTTATTACACATAACCTATTACATACTGAATTGGGATTACTGTGTGTACAGAATACCTCTGATTCATTAAAATAGTTGAGCAGGGTTTTATTTCACCAGGGCCCTATATTTTACAATGGATACACCCTCTCCCTGAAAAACAGAAACAACTCCTAAACTAGTTATTAACACTCTTTCAATGTGCTGTAGTTTCTGTCATATATTATTCGTTTTTTGGAGGGATGAGGGGAGCTAGACTGGCTTTTGCATGCAACGGTTTAACTGACAGTCAGTACAGTTCAGTTTAGTTGGGAAGACAGTTATGGCTGAAATCGTATTAGTCCATTTACATTGAAGTTATTTTAAACACATACTTTAGCAATATGCTTGTACATTTTTAAACTTGCCATAGTTAATTGTGCAAGGAACACACATTCCTAACTTTGATGTAACATGACTCAGACAACTCTGCTGTCCCTGTGAGCAGAAGAAAAGGGTGTGTCCCACTTTTTTATGGCCTATGAAGTACCAATTTTTAATTTTCAGCTGGCTTTGTACTTCACAGCCACTCATGCATCGTTTGCAGTTAGCTATGTCTGTCTAGCAAAATCAGATCAGAAGGGGGTTGGAAGGCCTATAGTTCAAGTGAAAATTGAAATTACAATCAGATTTGTCAATTGACCATCAATTTATTTTCAAAATGTTTGCAGACAAACGTAATACATCTTCCTCGCAGTGCAACTGCATCGGTATGGCCGTGGTTCGAGCCAGATGATTATGGCTGGGGGGTCCCATGCGGCTTCACGTAATTGGCTAATGCCGTCCTGGGGTAGGTAATCAGCAGTTTTCGGGGCAAGTTCTGCCAACCTAGCTAAACATAAGGCAATACAGGCGAGCGGTTCCTCTTAGGTGTTGGGTTCCTGGTTTAGGAAGGGGGTGTGAAACAGCAGACCGGCTGCTCAGTCATCAGAGGAAGAGTGGTGAACCATGACTCTTCACAAACCTGTAGGACTGCTGTAGAAGTGACACAAGATCTTAATATGAAATCGTACACTTTAAATTGGGGAGAAGAAAAATTACAAAAACACACATTTAGTTCTTAATTGTACAGAAACAGTATGCTAAAGTCCCTCAAAACTCATTAGACAGCACTTCATCCTATTGCAACACAAAACCCCTAAACATACTGCCATAGCAACTACCAAGTTTCTAAGGGCAAAAAAGTGGAACTTTCTTGACTGGTCAAGTCTTTCGATTTAATCTAATTGAAGATGCCTTTAATGTACCTCAAAACAAACCACTTACGATTGGTGTCCTACATGCCTGGCTGAGGAACAACAGGAAAGATACCAGGTGGGGTCAATGGCAAACAGAATTTATGCAGTTACTGCAAAGGAAATGCAAACGAATACTAACCATAAGTGCTTTATTTGGACATGATATTAATCTTTCCTGATATGTTTTTGGTACCATTGAAACTGGGGACTATCTATAAAATCTTGTCAAATAGTTAAACTATTTTCATACACAAAAACCCCAAATAAGACCTTAAAAACAGCCCTTTCAAATTATTGCTAACCTAGTTAAATAAAAATTTATTAAATTGAAAAGACAAAAACAGTAGAAGTAGCATTTAATTTTTTATAAAATGATGAATGACATATACAAGTGATAGGCATCTTTACTGATGTACTATGAATAAGGGAACATTGTCTTTTTCAAAAAATATTCCCTGTGCATAAGGGCGGTCATTTGTTTTGATATGAAAATGATTACTGTTTTCAGGTGTGTTTGGAGACAGGAACAGGGGATGATGCTACTGAAACAACTTTCAGATGCACACTGACCGCAGTTCATATCCAAAACCATTGGATCTGTCATGCAATATGAAGTGATAATAAAAGTTATAAAGTGAATTATTTTATCTTCTTTCCAGCCATCTCACTATACATAGAGTGAAACTAGGAATAATTTAAAAGCCCACCATTATTTAAGTACTTTATGAGACTATGAGAGTAAACAATAAAACATGTAAGCAGGCAGGCTGATGCTTGGTGTATGGGACAAGGAGGTGAAAACATATGGTTTAGTAACATACAGGATAGTAAAAAAAAAGTAGTTGGTGGCCTCTAAGTAACTGTGGTGGACCTGCAAGCAAGTGTGCAGCCAGTGGCGGCTTATCAAGCAGGAGTAAAAATCAGGGCCAGTGGGAAAGACAGCGGAAGAAGGGCACAGATGAGGTGGTCTGAGGAGGGACGTTGGTAGGCAGGGAAACAACACTGAGTAGGGTATTGGACCTGAAAAGAGGTGGACAGGGATTTGTCAGTATGCCAATACGAATACTGTTTTTCTATAATCCACCTAGACCATCTATATCTTGTAGGATTACATTGTTTCACAAGGGTATTAGCATAGCATAGCATCATCTTCCGCTTATCCGGGGCCGGTCGCGGGGGCAGCAGTCTAAGCAGGGACAAGGGTATTAGTTAATTTCTATTCAAGATCAATGCGACTATAATAAGGCCCAACTATAATAAGGCCTGTCTAAAATAATAGACATTGAGTAATCAGCCATTGTATTTATGTTCCTCTCCCCAAAACATCCTGATCTGCTAGGAGCCTGACATCATAACATTCATCTGCAAGCCTTCGTTTCCATCCATTACTGCATATACTTCAATACTAATGTCTGCTCATTTAGCAGACATTAGTATTGAAATCGACTCACACTAGCAATGAGTTAAGTGCCTTGTTTAAGAGCACAGTAAATATTGTTTAACCATGTCTGCTTGCAGACTTAAACCAGCAAACTAACTTCAGTTCGGGCAAATAACTGGAACTACTAGTGAGTTAATTTCAATTACATCCCAGAGACTCTGGTTCAAGTTCAGAAAGTAAAAAAATAAATAATCAAATGACAGGATGTAATGTCTACATGTACTGTATTCATGGATTGCACCTTAGTCAGTGACGTGCTATAGACTCAGCAGTCATTTTAATGAACAAAATGTATAACAGTGGCTTATTAATTTATGACAAAGTAGGGGCTAATTACCGTTTCGTCTAAATTAAACTATAGGGACTTGGAAAACGACATCATTGCTAACATTAGCTAGCTAAAATGTGGTGGGCTCCCTCAATATTAACTAGCTAATTAACTTTATAGCTACTGCATCTAGGCTAGCATTGAGGATTCACAATAATTCTTATAGACATCACCCCAAAACAAACGTTCAAAACAGTATTTTGACGAAACGTACAATCCATGTATATGGATGCCTAATTGTGTAGCTAGGATTTCTAAGCTTTTTCACGTCTGGTTCAAATTATGTTAAATGTACATTACTGTTTCAAACACCAGCTACGCTAGCTTAAAATGACTAGCTACAATCTACAGTAAACGTATTGGGGGACTAACATTATAAACATTTGAATGGTGTTGAAGTTTAACATTTCCTCGAGTTGGTTTGTTGGAAAGGAGAATAAAACACTAGGAGTCAGGTCAATTACCGTATCGTATATTCCGTTTATTACAAAAGCTTCTGGAGACAAGGGTCGCCGCACAATGTCTAAGGATCAACAGTCAAAACATCATTTTTATACTTCTACCACGCCCAAAAAGATAGAGGCGTTAACTTACAAAGCAAGTGTGTCCTTGGCCCAATCCCAGTTCTATTCCTTATAGGATAACTGCAAGTACCCCCTTGCCCCCCTTGTGGTTTCTGTGTTGTCTGTCTGACTATGTGTGTGCACCTCTAACCTGTGTCCTGTTTCTCAAAAGACAGACATACTAAATCTTTCTCTCCCCGGCAACCGCTTGAACAGGGTGTCCTATTCTCCTACTTGCACCTTCCATTTTAGCTCATATTACAAACAATTAATATTTTGCTTCATTGGTTACAACAGCTTATAACAGTTCACTAACTTATACAATCAATACATCTACAATGGTCTGGCAATAATAATAGCCAATACGAATGTAGTGTTGCTACTTACAAAGTCATTTCCAGCCGCAATGTGGCCATTCCTGGCTTGCTCGAATAAGCACAGGTCCAAGGAGCTTGACAGCGACGAGCAAGCGCTGATAGTCGAGAAGGATGCTTTATTTTTCGAACACCTGGGCCATGACAGGCAGACCCCCACAATGCCGGAAGGGACTGCTCGTCAGAAAAAGGCTAACTAGCTGATTATGCAAACAATGTGCTCCCCTAAAACCCCTATAAAAACGTAGTAACATGTTATGTCAATATTCAAAATGATATTTGCAGGATAACTCTTGAGATGCATCCTCTCGTTTTCGAGTTTCCCGACGAAAAAACTAATAATTAATGACAAGAACAAAAAATGTCTCAACAATTAATTTTCAATTTATGTGTCCGTCTATAATATAGGATATATTGGTTATTTGACGTTTTAATTTACTCAGACATGCAAAGACCAAACTGCGTTGAATATACTAGGAGGATACGGACGTAAAAACTATTCTTGTAAAATAATGCTCATTAGCTCAATAAAATGTTCTCATTAACTGGGTTTGTTGTGTAACATTTCTGTAACAACAATTTGGTCATGACGTTATCAACCTACTGCATCAATAAAAATGAATTTATCACAACTACGTTTGTAAGTTAGATTCATTTTTATTCCAAATGGTGGCGGTCAGCCAAACCCTAAATCACATCTTTTATGCTTTTTCTTGGTTCTATCATCAAGAATGGGGGATGACTTTAGGTCACTACCCTCACTTCAGTTGGTTTCAAAATCATACATTTCAACATTAAAGCTAATGAGAGGAACATATATTTAGCTTTCAGTTAATGTTTGTTCATCCCAAAACTGAATGTGCTTGGTGAAATTACCATAGATTAAACCAGAACACTCAAATTTAACCCTTAGTAATAGGCTACTCTGATGTAATGGAAAGGTTGGTAGGGGCCATCCCAGTGGGTCTGCCCCCCTTCCTGAAGCTCTGAGCTCCACCCATTTATGGTGAGCCATTAAAAAGGCCAAATGTTTGTACAAACCCGATTCCAAAAAAGTTGGGACACTGTACAATTGTGAATAAAAACAGAATGCAATGATGTGGAAGTTTCAAATTTCAATATTTTATTCAGAATACAACATAAATGACATATAAAATGTTTAAACTGAGAAAATGTATCACTTTAAGGTAAAAATAAGTTGATATTAAATTTCATGGCATCAACACATCTCAAAAAAGTTGGGACAAGGCCATGTTTACCACTGTGTGGCATCCCCTCTTCTTTTTATAACAGACTGCAAACGTCTGGGGACTGAGGAGACAAGTTGCTCAAGTTGATGAATAGGAATGTTGTCCCATTCTTGTCTAATACAGGCTTCTAGTTGCTCAACTGTCTTAGGTCTTCTTTGTCGCACCTTCCTCTTTATGATGCGCCAAATGCTTTCTATGGGTGACAGATCTGGACTGCAGGCTGGCCATTTCAGTACCCGTATCCTTCTTCTACGCAGCCATGACATTGTAATTGATGCAGTATGTGGTCTGGCATTGTCATGTTGGAAAATGCAAGGTCTTCCCTGAAAGAGACGACATCTGGATGGGAGCATATGTTGTTCTAGAACTTGGATATAACTGTCAGCATTGGTGGTGCCTTTACAGTATCATTCCTGTATGTGATGCAGTGCCGTCTGAAGGCCCGAAGATCACGGGCATCCAGTATGGTCTTCCGGCCTTGACCCTTACGCACAGAGATTGTTCCAGATTCTCTGAATCTTTGGATGATATTATGCACTGTAGATGATGATAACTTCAAACTCTTTGCAATTTTTCTCAGAGAAACTCCTTTCTGATATTGCTCCACAATTTTTTGCCACAGCATTGGGGGAATTGGTGATCCTCTGCCCATCTTGACTTCTGAGAGACACTGCCACTCTGAGAGGCTCTTTTTATACCCAATCATGTTGCCAATTGACATGATAAGATGCAAATTGGTCCTCCAACTGTTCCTTATCTGTACATTTAACTTTTCCGGCCTCTTATTGCTACCTGTCCCAACTGTTTTGGAATGTATAGCTCTCATGAAATCCAAAATGAGCTAATATTTGGCAAATGCATTACGAAATGTCTCACCTTTAACATATTATATGTTATCTATATTCTATTGTGAATTAAATATAAGTTAATGAGATTTGTAAATTTTCCATTCCTTTAATTATTCACAATTTGTACAGTGTCCCAACTTTTTTGGAATCCGGTTTGTATATGGTCCTCAGACTATCCTATTAATTTAGCCGACATCCTTCATTAACTGAAGATTTTGATTTAGTGTCCAACCCATCTAACAATTTTGCAGTTTGTAAAAATGTGCTTATCATTATCTACACAACAACTCAACATTAGGGTGGAAATTAAGAAAACTCTTAAGAATGGCAATGTAGTGTAGACAGAAAACAGATGTATGGCGTCACTCAAATCAAGGTACAATAAGTCATCCAAATGAAACTCAATGTAGGCCTTAAACACTGTTACATCAATACCCTATTGGTTCATTAGTCAATTTACCCTTCTAGAATTAAAAATCAATTTACGAGTATCAGGCGTCAGTTTTAAAACAAGTATTATCCCAGTTATTGTTTGTAAATACAAATAAGAGAAAATATATTATGTAACCAAACTCAATTTAGCATTTAAAATACATTTATTTTTTATTGTGGGGAGTAAACTCGCTTTAGCTGTATTACCCTTTTTTTTAAAGCTTTTTAATTGGATTCAAATTCAGTCCTGATGGGACACAGCGTGTTTTTTTAATGTTCAAGTCTATCACCATGTGGATTCTTCATTCTACCACTTATACAATATATAAGGAGAGCGAAAACACAATACGCTAACCTTTTGTAAGACAACCATGAGACTATTTTACCAGATTATAAAATCATTGTACCAAATTCTAATTCATCACTAGGTTTCAGATGTACCCACTCGTGCTAGCGAACAGCTCAGCACGCAACAGTCGGGCACCACGTGGTGGGCCTTGGTTAAGGCCTACCTACATTGTCGTGAGACCTCCCTTGAGGCCTTACGGTTTTAAACATCATCATCAACCCAGTAAATACGTTTGACTCAAAATTACATAAGTACACATGACAAAGCACAACAAAACAGGTTATTTCTTGAATACCTATTAAAACATGTCCAAGCATGACAGAACAAAACAGTCAATTTCGAATGCCTATTAAAACATGTTATATACTATCAAAGTGCTTTTCAAACTACATGTAATATTCAATTAAATAAGCTTGGCTATTACCGAGGAAGGTGATCAGGTTTCCTTGATAAGTTCCAGCTTCATTTAATGGTTAGGTACGATACTCTGACTCAATGATTATGAAAGCTCACGTCAGTTCCTAGTATCGTCCTGGATCATTCCAGGATCCCATAAGAGAGACTCCATCTTGAGACTACTCAAATAAAATGAATCTTCGTCCATTTCGATTGTCTCCTTTCCCGCCTTTCGACTGTTGTCCTTTCTCGGCCATCTCAACTTTCCTTTGTCTTCTCTCTTCGTCTGTACCACACTCTTCATCTGTCCATATAACTTCCTCGCAATCCATCTTGTTTAGCCAGAAAACTTTATTTGTCTTTCTGTCCATTTCAACTCCAGGCATCGTTGTTAATTATCCCTTTTGTTCTTGATGGTGTCCTATTCGTGCCATGCTATTTACATATGAAGGCGTAATGCCAGAGGCTGCACTCCTCTTCCCATCGTATTTGTACAACTGGACGGCATTATATTTTACTTGTACAAGTCACTGTATAATCCCCTAAAGCAATTCGCATTGTCAGCTAAATACAGTTCAGCGCTACTCTCCAATTTATCCACCCCTGGAGATATTTACACAATAGCCTAGTCAGGGACTAACCAGGTCTTCTCTCCAATGTATCCACCCCTAGAGATATTTTACACGTTACACAATGTAATTCGTGGCCCAGCCAGGGAGTAACTAGATCTTCTCTCCAATTTATCCAGCCCTAGATATATTTTACATGTTACACAACGTAATTCGTGGCCCAGCCAGGGAGTAACTAGGTCTTCTCTCCAATTTATCCAGCCCTAGAGATATTGTGCACAATTGCAATTCGTGGCCTAGTCAGGGAGTAACTACGTCTCCTATCACTACCTGTGCTCTTGTATTACTCGATTTGTTCGTTAAATTATGTGGATTTCAGACTCACCAACTTTTCAGAATACAGCGCACAGCAATCTCGAATATGGCATAGTTTTACGACTCACTGTTCAGTTGATCTCAGCAACCAGTAACCGGGAAAAACTACCTGTTCCTCGCGATTGCAAACAAGACCCTAAGCTCTCCAGCCGATGTTCAGTAGAATCGTTAAAACTTGTCCATCCGGTCGCAGCACCAAACAGTTAGAAATCTGCGGTTTTGTATAGTGGTCAAATAATGTAGAACCCCTTTCAAATCAAGGGAGAAGTTCGCTCAAGTTTATTGGAAAATTGCAGCACAGATGTCATTTGGTGAACGATCCATTATGTTCTCATTGTAATGTTAGTTGCCAGCTAGCCTATACATTAAGTACGTTTCTACATAGCAAAGATCAGTTTTCCAAGACAGTAACCCCCATGCCAAATGGTCAATGTGAACATTCCTGGGGTAATCAAAACACAACTTACAGAGAGATAATCTAAACAGAGATGTTTCTGTTCTCATTATCTAGGCACATTCACTTCCAATGAAACGTACATTCATATTGTAATTGTTAATGCTCAGATTCCACAATGCCGATATCCTTTGATCGTAGCAAACCGCGTGGGCGACCGTGTCTCTTATTTGACCTTGGACATCATCAAAATTATGGAACACCAAACCTGCCAAAATGTTAAATACATCAATCAATATATTCATATATACAAATCTAATAATAATAAATGTATTAATAAAATATTATTTTCTGATTTATTTAATTCCTTGATCATTCATTTCTGTTTTTATTATTTCTGTATATTCTTATTTCTGTATTTATTTATTTTCATGTTCTTTTATTTCTGCATGTATTTATTTCTGCATTTATTTGTCTTTAAGCTATTGAGAGGGCGTGACTAACAGTCAAAAGTAGCAATCAAGCCCAGAGCAGCAGATAGAATCTGACTGTGAAGACGGTGAGTGCTGTTTTACAGTAGATCCTTGGCGCCACCCCATGTTGCCAATCACAATTCCTTGCACATGCATCGTTTAAGCATATGTGACATCATTAAGCTATCGAAAACTGAGAGTTTTCGTAAAAACACTCATTTTCGTAAAGTGAATAGGCTACGGGAACAGCGCGTCTTTGCAGGTCTGTCCCAGGAGTCCTTGCATTGAAATTGGTTTTCATTTCAGTGCCAGTGTATAGAACCAGACTCGTAATTTAAGCGATATTATTCTACCTAACTCTTTTCGGTTTGGACTTATGCACTGGTTTTGAAATCAAGACCTTATCCCCATCAGATCCCTGCAATGATCTGCAATGTAAGACAAAAGTTAGCTACCCCTCACGCGTGATTCCTCGCTACTACAGGTAAACGCTGCCTTGTGTACAGTAGACTACTCTTGAGTCAGTCCGTGTGGTATTATAGCCAGCAAGTTAATAATGCATTTATTTCTTCCTTTTAATTCAGATGGAGGGGTTATTTAGATTATTTTGAATGTGTTGCAGTTGAGTTAAGTGTATACACTTAAATCAAAAATGTCCTAGGTGAAGCAGACATCCAAGCCGGTTTGAAAAAAACAAACAAGCAATGGGTGCCCCAATTGACCACAGAAAAGCGTAGTTATTTGAAATCTTCATTGCAAGATGTGTTTCAATGTTTAATGCAATGGGACAACATATATGGGCTATTAATAGGCCATAGGCCTTGATTTTAATGTGCATTATCTCATTTGGAAATATGGTTGGAAACAGAGATGTTGCTAGGATCACAATACATTCGCGGGTTAGCCCCCTTACCTTCTTTGCCACGTATTTTTCATGGATGTCCCGATGGCGCTGGCTGAAGTGTTAAAATACATTTGTTGTGATGCAGCGTTGTTTTAACCACCGTCTTAGGGAGTTTTAATATTAGGCCTACGTTGGATTGGGATATCTCTTGATTATAGCGAAGTTGGCAGACCAGTAAAAATTATTATTTTGATTGAGCGTAAAAATAAAATGCCAAAATCCCAGCTTTCTGCGGTTAAGAAAACGCTCATTTTCAAATTTCTATGTGATTTTGATTAATCGTGTGGCCCTACTCTTCAGTTGCACTTCTTATATTGCTCTTAGAATAATTATTCAAAAAAATTGATCCTATACCCATAGCTGCCAGAATCAGATGGCAACAATGACATGCCCTGTCAAACGCTCTGACATCCCATGAAAATTAACATAATTCGCATAAATAAGTATGTTGCCCACCACATACATATCTCAAGGAACCAAAAATGGTTTTACCCTTCAAAGCTCAATTAACACTTTGATTAGTAAAATATGAAATCATTTTTGGGCTAAAGACGAGCCTTAGGAATCTATCTCAATTCATCAACTCTCCTTATTTAATTTCTTCCTCCCTCATTTATGGCCAAAGAGCAGTTTCCATTAGATTAGAATCAACTTTTAGATTTGATTAAACTTTGTCGTTGAACAAGTACAGTTGGATGTGTACAGGTCTACAGAGGATTCCATCTCCACAGCTTTACACTCTGCCCTCTGTAGACCTTCGACCGGTCTACAGTCCATGGTTTCCCTAGACACAAATTTTCAGGCTAGACACAAATGACTGTTTTGGCATTGACATAATGGTCTTGAAGCAGGTGAGGACAAACACCTGGGCTAGTGACAGGTTGGAAATGTCAGTGAAGACCTTCGCCAGCTCCCTAGCATATGCTCTGAGCACCAAGACATGGGCTGTTCGGTGCTGAAGAACAGCTAGCTGTACCTCTCTTACACACACACCTCCCCCAACCTCTGCCCCACACTCGTTCTTCATACTCACCTGCCAAAGAGCCTGATTAAGGACTGCAGCCGTGTGGGTGTCTGTGTACACATGCCTCCACAACACACACACAGGGCAAATAGATGAAGATTTAAACATGCATGCATCACCATCAAAGACAGGTTTATTACTATAGGTACAAAGTACGACTACACACATTGTCCAGCACACATAAACATGGATACAGTGTGGATAGATACAATGGCTCACTCACAAATAATGTAGATAGACACTACACCCAACAATCCAAGTGTAGACGCCTTTCATTTTGACAAGACATATAGATCACTGTAAACCAGAACCATTCATTGTATCTCTCTGGCAATGTGTTGCACCCTCAAAATTACACACATTTGTTCAAGATTAATGTGGGAAAATACATAATTTTGTAGAGGGATCTAGCTAGATATTTCCATGCAACTAGCGGTGTGGTGTAATTCTGACATTTAAATTGGTTAGCAGGAGACCTGCAGGAAACTTTCTTATTACAAAAAAGAGCTGCATTTTTACTCACCCATCTGTGCAATGATAATAAAATGCATAAAACAGAAACAAAAATGGAAAAACTGATTTAGACTTTTGTTATCTTGTATCTTAAACATAAACCATAAAACGACTTGATATTTAGATTTTTTTCAGGTGGATGGAGTGCCCCAGGCGAGGGGGTGACACAGGGGACCGCCGAGGCGGAACAATCCAACGCTTGGTGAATTCTGCTTCACAATAATAGGAAGAGCCGACATTGAAGGATCAAAAAGTGATGTCGCTGTGAACGCTTGGCCGCCACAAGCCAGTGGTAACTTTTCTGACACCTCCTGCTTAAAACCCAAATAGTCAGAAGGATCGTGAGGCCCTGCTTTCATGGTCTGTATTCATAGTGAAAATCAAGATCAAGCGATCTTTTGCCCTTGTGCTCCACGGGAGGTTTCTGTCCTCCCTGAGCTCACCTTAGGACACCTGCGTTATCGTTTGACAGGTGTACTGCCTCAGGGCTCGCCTCCCCACCTCACGGGTAAGTGAAAAAACGATAAGAGTAGTGGTATTTCACCGGCGGCCGAGACCTCCCACTTATTCTACACCTCTCATGTCTATTCACAGTGCCAGACTAGAGTCAAGCTCAACAGGGTCTTCTTTCCCCGCTGATTCTGCCAAGCCCGTTCCCTTGGCTGTGGTATCACTAGATAGTAGGTAGGGACAGTGGGAATCTCGTTCATCCATTCATGCGCATCACTAATTAGATGAAAAGGCATTTGTCTACCTTCAGAGAGTCATATTTATTTCCGCCGTTTACCTGCGCTTCATTGAATTTGTTCATTCGATATGAAAAAGGCACACCCCCTTGGGGCGCAATAAAGACCCAGGTGAATGCACCATTTGGACCCCCCACGTCCAGTGGAGCGAGCCCGGCAGTACTGACCGACTCTTGTTCAGGGTTACTGACAGCCTGTCTGTCGCCGCCGGGTCTCACCCCAACAGACTTAAATGGGTTTGTTAGACCCTATGACATCACGTGCTACGCATTACTTCCAGGATTGAACGGCCCTTTATCGCACCAGACTAAAGGATAACCAGCCTTGAGGGGGGGGGGGGGGGGGGCTAAGCAGGCAGGAGGAGGTCTCTCGTCTTATCATCGCTTGACCCTAGTCAGACCCTTCGACCTGGAGGCCACCAGCTTCCCCTTTACTGGGGCTCCAGAGTCAACCGCATCTTGCAGCGGAAAAGCGCTGGATGACCAGTGTATCCGCCCTTTCGGCACTGACCGTATTGAGACGCACACGGGGAAGCTTCGGGCCGCGGAACATGACCAGAGAAGTGGGTTCTCGAGAGTTATCCACCTTGCAGAGAAAGGTTGCGGCCATCACGTGGATGGGGGCAGCACACGATAACCAGTGGGACAGCTCGGTGGGGATCGGCGGGTGATCCCCGTTGAGACAGACCCAGCGAAATCCAGGCGGTTCGTTGACCTCCCGGTGTTCGAGGCATTTGGGGACCAACTTTCATCCTTGGTCGCCTAGGGCCCAACACTGCCAGAGCTCTTATAGGCAGGCTTCCCCCCATCCTTCGCACCCACCGGCCCAGTTTCGCCCGCCGAGTTCGTAGCACGCGGTCTGTGACTTTCTGGTGGGGTACACGTTAGCCCTTAACTGAAGACCTGCAATGTAGTGGTGCTGTCTAAACCCCACTTCTTCCGGATCCGCCAACCAGTGATTGCTGTTTCTGTCCCCACAAAAGACCTGTATACCCCGACCCTGCACGTCCAGGTTCATCCACTTACGGAACTCGGCCCCCGTGGCCCAGCCGGGCTACCAGAGCCCCCCTCACGACAGATGATCGCGCCAGCCCATCTGCCTTGCTCCCGGTCAGGTCAACAACCACCCCCTCCATGGAGGGTAACGCCGCTGGGTCACCCCCAGCCCAACTCCACAAACACTTAGTGATCAGGCCTGAATGCCTTCCGGGTCACCTCCCGCATGACCGCATCTTCCGAGTGCCTTCTGACTTGGATTGATGGGATCTGGCAAGCCATCTTCACCACCCCAAGGCCCCCATCCTTGGCCCTAGAGTACAGCAAGCCATCACAGGTGCACGGCGTTAGATGGAGCCATTTCTTCAGCGCTCCCCTAATTATCCCGTCCTGCCCCCTGAGGACTACCTGCCCCAGCCCCCCTTGATCCACCCCATAGATGGGCCTGGGCACAGCATAGTCCCGAAACAATGCCAATCTCTGGGATGGTCTGAGGCCAGACCGGCTAATGGAGTCCACCCAACCTCGCAACCTCTCCGTCATGTCAGGTTTTACAATGCCTCGCCATGGGCCCACATCGACGCCCAATTACTGGACCAACTCACCAGAACCCACCATATGCAGCTCCTCACCACCCAGCCTCCAGGGGCTGCATTGATTCACGGTGAACACCCCGCTCACTCTACGAGTAAAGAACCCAGGGCATTTCTTAGGCTGCACGCGCTGCCCCGTCAGATGGCAGAAGGACTCACCATACCATACCATCTTCTTCCGCTTATCCGGGGCCGGGTCGCGGGGGCAGCAGTCTAAGCAGGGATGCCCAGACTTCCCTCTCCCCAGACACTTCCTCTAGCTCTTCCGGGGGGACACCGAGGCGTTCCCAGGCAGAAGGACTCCAAGATGTTAATGTTTCTCGACATGCCCCCCCCCAAGACTCGCTCAACTGAACCAGATCATCAGCGAAGGCCAGAGTGCAAATCTGAAGGCTTCCACCCAGGGAGTAATCCGAGCCGAGGCGTTTGAGCGTGGCGATCACAGGGTCGCCACGCTCAATTGAACAACAGGGGTGACAACGGGTCTCCCTGTTTGACACCGACACTCATGCTGATCATCGGGGAACCCACCCCTACAGCTGCCACTTTAGTGGTTACCTCGGTGTAGCAGTCCTCCACCAACCCAACCATGTGGATATCCAAGCTCCTACCTCTGAGCACCTCGGGGATGTGAGCATGGCTGACCGAGTCAAACGCCCTGGCAAAATCTACAAAGACAACCGACAACCCCAGGCCCCTTCTCCTAGCGTCCGAGATCAGTCCGTGGAGGACCATCAGGTTCTCAGAGCACCCAGATGAGAAATAAATCCCCTCTGACGGGGGAGACTGAACACGCACCCGCCAGCCTGCAGTTCAATATCCTGGAGTAGAGTCGCAACACCACTGAGCTGATTGTCAAGGGCCGCCATCCCGAGACATGGGCGCACATTGCCAGATCGGTGGACCTCAGGATCAGCGTAGTTCTACATTCCTTGAGTATTCCTTGGAGCCGGACACCAACCAGATCGAGAAGACTTTGGATAACTTCACCCAGGTCGGATCACAGGCAAGCAGCGCACCCCTGGTGATCCCGTCCGGGCCCGGCCTGATACCACTCTTTTATTGGTCTGAGGTTCTCTCATACCTCAGCTGCCAAGATCAGCGGCAAAAAGGGAACATTGTCCGCACTGCTCCCCGAGCGGAACTGTCCCAACCCTCTGCAGGAGTCAGCCTCCTCCCACCTGTCCTTAAATGCAAGGGCAATCTCGGTAGATGGTCTGGTGGCCGACCACCCTCAACACCATCAAGCAGGATACCCGCCAGTCGGGACCGATCGTTGTCAAACAGCTTGTGTCCGACGGTAATCAGCACCTCTCAACAGGCCCCTGCCATCTCCTGGTGCTGCGGTCTGGCAGCTCCACTTAGTAACAGGCGGCCAAGTCCCTCCCCCACCAACCAAAGCAGCTCGAGGGCCGTCGTTTCAAGCATCAACGTGTCCTGCTCCACCCCCCTCAGAGTCAAGGTGAGCTCCCCTAGAACAATGCCATCCTCGGTACCAGCCCCAACCAGCTTGTTACAAAGAGCTTCACGAACACCGGTTTGAGGTGGCGATGGCAGGACCGCGCTGGACAACATCTCAGCTAGGCTCGCGCTGCTGGATGTTTCCAGGGAGTCACTCAGGCCCTCTGCGCGACTTAGGTTCCGACGTACCAACCTCACCTGCCGGACTCAAGGTCCAAGTCGCCCCCTTTCTCTGGCAATAGGGGGCTGGGTGTTTATGCCACATATGTTGGGAGAGGCCCACCGGCTTCCTGAACGACTGAACACAGTGGCTACAAGCAAAGCAACCCCCCATCCGGGTCTCCGCCTTCCGACGACATCTGGGAAAATGACAGAAGATGGAGTGAGGATTGGGGTCAGTTCTCCCTCAAGTGTGGCACTGGTAGAGCACTCGGATGGCGTGCCGCGAAGTGCCTCGTAGCCATACCAACAGCACCCAGGCTCCGCCTGAACAATCCGCAGCTCAGATCCTTTACAGGGACCGGTACCAACAGGCCATCGGGCACTTCCGGGGGGTCCGTGTCCCACTCCACTCACCATCTCCACAGTAACAGCAGGTTGTGGCGGCGTCCCTACAGCGCCCTTAACTCCAGAAGGAAGGGCTACTGTCCTCGACACGCCAGCGCACAGAGGTTCCTGTGTAGGCTTTGCACAGGGTCGCTTTCGCACCGCCAATTCCCCAGTTCCCCATATTCCACATCCAAGCTGCGCTTGGATCTCTCCGCCTTTTCCGTAACATTCCTTCCACGCAACGACCCAAAGTGGTGCATCTCAACTCCCCTGGTTAATAGGGTAGTGGACGGTCCTGCTCGCTCTACCGTACGGCGTCCGGAAACGCCCACCGCAGGTGTCAGATTTGATGACCCAGACTGATCTTCCTGGAAGTGATATAGTTTCGAGTCCATATCGGCCAACGTCCAGAGATAAGAGGCCAGCTAGCGGTGTGCGCCACCACCAGCATAACCAGCCCTGGATAGGTTCAGGAGCTGCAACCCTCCCCATCAACACTGTCAAATCCTGTAGTCTCACCTTGCACCCAACAACATCAACGACCTCCCCAATCGTAACCAGAGTTAAGTGTTCTCCCGTCCAGTAATGACGGAAGGAGGGCACGAGGCCCGGCCGACCAGTACCGCACCCCACACCAGGCAGGGTACGACCGCCGCAAGGTACTCCCATCCCGTGCAGGACTCACCACGAGGCCCCACTATCACGAGCCACTGCCTGGAGAAGAGGGACAGCCCAACGATCTCAGCCCCCCTACACCAGCCATCCTGCCCTGCTGCCTCAGGGCTCATACCGCCTCAAACAAGACTATTCTTCAGCAACATACACCTCCTCACCGAACGCACCACTACAGTGACCCATATTGGTAGTCAGAGTCCAAACCGCCAGGGTGCACTGGCCTGGTTTTGGGTCAAATGTATCGTCAGCAATACTTGTTCCTTCAACGTAGTAGTTTCCCCCTTCTTAATTCGATTAATATATTATCTATCAAATTACATTTTATTCAAGTTTATTTACCTTTTTATTCCTTAGCCAGTGGTCACCAATCATGTTCCTGGAGAGCTCCCTTTATGTAGGTTTCACTCCATATGGCCTTAGCTGCAGTTAGTGGGTGATTGCACAACTAGCACAAACACTTTAAGGTGTAGTTCTCTGTTTTTCTTTGTGATGCAATGTTCAAGTACCATTCAAAGTCAAATAATGTACAACCCCTAATTGCTGCCAGCTCCTTGTGAAAAGTATTGACTCTTTTCTACATGAAATACTTTATCTTAACATATACAGATAAATATGTGGGTTTTACTACAGTCATTTAAGAATTTGAAAATTCAAACAAACAGTCATGCAAGTAGTAAATCCAGGGCGACTTCTGTCACTTTTGTTTGATTGATCCAGGGACTTCCGGTTTGGTAGGCGGGACTTCTTGTGTGACGAATGCAGGGGTGGGACTTCCAGTGTGTTGTGTTCCCGGGGTGGTACATCCTGTGTGACGTATGTTAGGGGTTGTTACTTTATGTATGACTTATGCATGTCCGGGGGGCTGAAATATGGTATGGTGTGTGTGGTATGTAATTTATGGTGGCTTGTAATTTATGTTATTCTGCTATGGTAGCCCCGGACCCTGACAGCTCAATTCCAACGTAATACCCACCAAGAAACTACCATTTGCTTAACCGGCTTGGCACTCAGCTAGGACCTCTTAATCTATCATACCTTTCAAATGCTGAAACGAGTTATCAAAAAATGTACAAAAGCCTTGCACCGCAAGTTTTAATCATCATCAAATTAACATTGGGCATGATCATGGAGCCATTCTCCGCAAAGCATGCTTTGGATGTGAAGTGGACCACCCGAGCCAGAGAGACATTGTCTCCACCCGCCTGATTATTTTTTAGAGACCCATTATGATGACATTGTGGAGACAGTTTTAACACTGTGACTGAAAAGTGCTGGTCAAGGCTTTGAATGCATCTGGTTTTCAAGCACGGCTGACCGAATTTCACGTGGCAGCTAAGAACTTTCTGCATGAACTCAAGTCGGAGCTAAACATCACACAGAGACTGAGTGAGAATAGGGATGAATACATGGATACATTTAATGAAGAGGCTGTATGTAACACAATAGTGTCTTGGTGCGATGAAAACAAGGAATCTGCTGTGTAATGATGGGTAACTTCAATTGTTGTGTTTACATGAATCTAAACAAATTCTATAAACAGTTGATGCACAAAGTTATCAAGAGTGGATTTGATGGTTGTAGACTTTAATAACTAAGTCCATGTCAGTATAAAGTGTTTTAATAATCTGAACAAGCATATGGGAACGGTCAGGAACACATCTCCATGGAACTGCATTGGAGAGAAGAACTGCATTGTGGGATTGTTGATGTGCAGTACGCTGCCTGCTGTTACCTACATGGCTACCTGCCAAACCTTTTCGAATTTACTCTATATAAACTAATTAGTCAAAATTATATTTTAAGAGTTTTACCAACGCAATATTTTACCCAACTTTACTACACCGGGACTCTTTTCGGACATAATTAACGGAACTACTCACCCCTGAACACCCGAGGCTAAGTATCATTAAATTGCCTTATCACTGTAATTGTTGTAGCAACAACACGGAGAACTATCGTCTTCAGTTAAAGATAGCAGAGTTAGAGGCTCGGCTTCTGACGCAAATGTCAGGCAAGGATTATGCTAGTGTAGAAATAGAAAAAACTGCGTCAGTGCCACCAGGAAGAAACGATAGTTTTGTTAGCCCCCCGGCACAGCTCCTGCAGCCAGGCAAGAAATTTCTCTTGGTCACTGGGAAGAAATGCCGTCGACCAGTTAAACCTGAATTGTTGCTAAATCCAACTGAGACTTTCAACAGGTTTTCTCCACTGGAGTCGGAGTCAAGGCCTGAGTCGTCTTCAGAGGGGAATGATCGGCAGGCATGTTCTACCGGTGGCCTTGAAAAACAAAAAACTTTAGTCATCAGTGATTCCATTACATGCAGTATTAGACTAAAAAATCTGCCGGCGATCGTACACTGTTTACTGGGGGGCAGAGCCACCGACATAGCCGCAAATCTGGGGTTGTTGCTAGCGATGTCTAAAACTGGCAAGAATAGAGAGTATAGAGATATTGTTATTCACGTTGGCACCAACAACGTTAGGATGAAACAGTCAGAGGTTACAAAGCAGAACATAGCATCAGCGTGTAAACTAGCTAGAAAGATGTGTCGGCATCGAGTAATTGTCTCTGGCCCCCTCCCAGCTAGGGGTGGTGAAGAGCTCTACAGCAGACTTGCACAACTCAATCACTGGCTGAAAACTGAGTTCTGCATGTCGCAGGATGTAGAGTTTGTAGATAACTGGCTTTCTTTTTGGGACTCTCCCAGAAATACGGCCAGGCCTGATCTGCTGAGGAGCGACTGACTCCATCCTAGCTGGAATGGTGCTCTTCTTTTATCTAGGAACATTGACAGGAGTCTCACTCCTATAGCCTTAACATGAGATAGGGTGCAGGTCAGGCTGCAGGCTTTTAGCCAGTCTGCTAGCATAGTGGAGTCTGTCGATAGCATAGCCAGAGTAGTTCGTACAGCTTTACCTATTGACACTGTGACTCGTTCCAGGCTGAGAAAAGTTAAACAAGGTAGTGCTAACAAAAACAACCTTATTAAGATAAAGCCTTCCTCCACCTCGGTCACAAATAAAAATAAAAATGACTGTATCACCTCGCATCTCAAAATGGGACTCCTAAATGTTAGATCCCTTGCTCTAAAGGCAGTTGCAGTAAATAAATTAATCTCTGATCTAAACTAAAAGTTATTGGTTTATGTGAAACGTGGCTAAAGCCTAATGATTCCATTGCCTTAAATGAGGCCTCTCCTTCTGGTTATACTAATGATCATATCCCTCGTGCATCCCGAAAAGGAGGGGGTGTTGCTAATATTTATGACAGTAAATATAAATTTACTCTCAAACATATCACTGAGTTTCATTCTTTTGAAGTTTTACTCATGAAAGTTAACCAGGCCGATTAAATCGTTTTACATAGCTACTATTTATAGGCCCCCCGGGCCATACACAATGTTCCTCAATGAGTTTCCAGAATTCTTATCTAACCTTGTAGTCATGGCAGATAGTATTCTAATTTTTGGCGATTTCAATATTCATATGGTAAAGTCCAATGATCCTCTTCAAAAAGCCTTTGAAGCCATAATTGACTCAATGGGTTTCATCCAACATGTCTTAGGTCCAACAAATTGCCACAATCACACCTTAGATTTAGTCCTGTCACGAGAAATAGATATTGTAGATTTAATAATTTCCTCCCAAAATCCTGGATTATCGGATCACTGTCTTATTACATTTACCGTTAAAACAAGAAATCCACTTGCTCCGCAAACAATGAGTTTCAAAAGCCATACTATAAATTCTCGGACTACAAATAAATTCCTTGATATTCTTACAAGTTCGCTCATTAACGACAGAGTAAATAAATCTGTAGACGATCAAATCGAGGATCTAAACTCAACACTGCAAAATTCATTAGACACAAAGTTAACAAAAAAGCAAAGCTCAACAAGTTACGCTGCTATATTATTGTGGTGGGGGATATGAGGAATGCACTTTCTAACTTTTCTCAGTCTCCTCCAGTTTTAACTTTTAGGAGGAGATGAGGTCCTGGTCCACACCTGCGGAGTACCTGGTTTGGGGGGCCCGTTGCTGTCCCTGTCCTTGTCCACCTGGTCATACTTTTGACCTAGTCTAAAATCAAATAGACTCTGGATTTAGCCCAGAGAAATGTATTAATTATTCCAATTGGACTCTTAATATTTTACCCGGCACAGCCAGAAGAGGACTGGTCACCCCTCTGAGCCTGGGTCCTCTCTAGGTTTCTTCCTAAAATTCAGCCTTCTTAGGGAGTTTTTCCTAGCCACTGAAATTCAACACTACTGTTGTTTGCTCCTTGGGGTTTAAAGCCGGGTGTCTCTGTTAATCACTTTGTGACAACTGCTATTGTAAAAAGGGCTTTATAAATAAATTTGATTGATTGATGATTGGCCTCAATTTGTGTCAAACGGTCAAACTTTATTCTCATTATTGACCCAATGCTCTATGATGTCTGAACTGATTATGAAAAGTATTTACTATGACCTGTTAAACCCTGGTGCTTACGTGGGTACAGAGGGTTTGAAAATAACATACTTGGAGAAAACCGGGGAGATACTCAAAAATGGTGTAGCAAATGATTGGCTATTGGCCCAGGAAACATACACGCTACACAGGCCTGTTGCTATTAATTTTCATGAAATAGAGTTATTGTTCACAATATAAACTCACAATTTCAACTGGATTTGGTCGACATGATTGCTTATAATATGAAAAATAATAACATTAAATACATTTTAACATAGATGTGTTAAGTAAATAAGCCTGGACTGTGTTGTGAAATAAAAGGGCTATTGAGGTATAGTGGGCATTTGAAGACATTAAAAGAAGGAAGCATCCCCAAAAATGTCCAAACGGACAAGGGGAAGGAGTTTTTAATTAATAAATATTTTGCTACAGGAAATTATGTCAAAGCGAGCATCATTGAGAGATTTAATAAAACAATTAAATCACAAATGTGGTGGTATCTACGGTGGCCCTGAAGTGCAAAACACAACAACAAATACGAAAACACAACGCCAAATAAGAAAACACAACGGCAAATAGGAAAACACAACGCCAAATAGGAAAACACAACGCCAAATAAGAAAACACAACGCCAAATAGGAAAACACAACGCCAAATAGGAAAACACAACGCCAAATAAGAAAACACAACGCCAAATAGGAAAACACAACACCAAATAGGAAAACACAACGACATTAACTTCTAACGGAAAAGGTAGGGCCTATCTAGCAGAGGACGGAACGGAACCTCCTGATTGGACAGAAGGACCGCCTGTCTTTTAACAGGAAGGAGGGGTGAAAAACACGGAAAAGCGCCTATTTTCAAAACATGAGTACTCCCGAAGGTACTTTCGCTATAATAATGAATTATTTTGATGCAGGGCATACATACGACGTGGTAGTTGATATGTTGTCAACCAATCACAACATCAGGATGATTATACGCACGGGTTGTACAGAAGGAACAACTATTCACAACTGGATGAGGTGAGACGTGCCATCCTTACAGAGCTGCATGGACCAGGGCAACTATTCCGCTATCGGACTATGTGGCAAGTACAGCAAAAACACAAGCTACGTATTAAACGACACACAGTGATGAGACTGCTGAAGCAACTAAATCCACAAGGAACGGATGCGAGAACAAGCCGGAGGTTTGTGAGGCGTAGATATCACTCCATGGGTCCAAACTACATTTGGCATGTAGATGGATACGATAAGCTGAAACCCTTTGGCTTGACCCTCTCAGGATGTATAATTTAGTTGTTAGATGATAAAGATACTAAAACAATGTTGACTTTTCCTTTTCAGAAAAAGCGACTGCTGTGTCCCTAGAGGATGTCCTGCTGTTTGCTACAGGGCTCGCATCACTTCCACCTGCTGGAATAACACCACTACCATGCATCGAGTTCTTACCAAATTCGCCATTCCCTATGTCAAACACCTGTGCAAATGCCCTAAAGCTCCTTTTCCTTGAGACCTACAGTGTCTTTTAGACAAACATGGAGTTTTGCTTACAGAATTCTCCAGGCTTTGGGTGCATTTAATGCTGTGCCAAGTCTGGATTTTGCCCAGTCTTAAATCTGTAGTTTATAAAGCATAAGAGTGCATGCTCAGTTCAAAGTATTTTAATGTGTATTATTTCTGTTCATTACTTTGTTCAATGAAAAATCACAGAATTTTTTTTAAGTACAGGTCACATTACAAGTAACAGTAAAATTGTACTCAGCTAAAATGTATGTAGTTTCACATTTGAAACAGTGTATAACATGTTGTGCATGCAAACAAGCTTGTTAACAATACCTCTTGAAAAGAACCACGTTTCTTTGGTTGTTCAGACCTACAATTGACACACAGTTAACTCGATGGTGAATCCGAAAATAAACAAATATAGTTTGGGAGTTACATTTGAGTTTAATGTATGTCTCCACTCTGATATGACACTGCATATACTGAACTCCACTTGCCAAACATGATACTCAAACAGCTAAGCCACATTTGAGAATGTTTTCCTTTAACATCTGGCCTTTAAGAGTGGGCTGCAGTAGACCATATTTATAGGCCAGCTATTTCTTTCAAGGTGACAAAGTTCTGAGGCTGACTCCCAATTATGTGGCTGCTGTAATCCATTTCGCTCAACAGTCTGTTGAAGATAATCCTGGATGTCTGGATCACTGTATGAATGAAGAGTTTGCCTTGACTCTGGAAATGTATCCAGTCCTTTGAACCAAACCTGCATAGTGACACAATAATTTACCATAAAGGGAAAACATGACTTCAAATCCAAATGTATTTCCAATAATATGTGTGGTGCAATTTATGCTTTAATACACATTACATATTTTTGTGAGAATGGATATAGTCAAGTCATTGTCAGTTGATATGAGAGGTAAGAGATAGAGTTCGTCTGTAGTTCCCCCAGGACATGATGCATGTCTGGAGAGTGTAATCCTGTGCTTATTCCAGAGGTCTGTGCTCTCATCCAGGTCTTTTTGCAGAACATTATTGAAGCAGAATCTCAATAAGTCCTTAAGTTCATGGCTGCCATTAAAGTGTCCAGAGTCTCTCAGGTCTCCAAACAGGTCCATCCAAAATTGAGCCCTAGGAATACAATTGAAAGTTAGGCTACTTATTTTACACAAGAGCACAAGATTATAACTATTGAATAACTATATAAAGTAAAGTAGGCTACAACAAAACACATTAATGTTGCTGCTGCCAATATCAGCAAAATAAATCTGATAGTGTGAATGCATAGGTGGAAAGGCACTGCATGACCCCTCAATAATGCATGAGTGGATATGACTGCAGCAGAGGGCAGCACCTGTCAATTAGGCTACCTGAGATCTCAGAAACACAAGGAGAGTGAGCGCTGTCAGACAAAATGATTAACACATAACAGGAAGATATTTTTATGTAGTCTGTTGTGCTATAAAGTGATTTCAGTCCACGGGCACAACCTATTAAAGCTACATCGTCCAGTTTTATGTGGCCAGCTGCTTTTATCAGGATGATAATATGCAAATATACATAACTATATGTCCGTGGTAACAGCAAATACATATTGGACCTTTTTGAAAGGTCTATTTGAAACTTTATTGTTACCTAATTCAATCGGATTAGCAGTTTATAGCGTGATCAGGCATGACATTAACGTGATTACCATCTACTATTTTATATTCATTTGGGAAAGATTAGAGCCCACCCAGACTGTTTTACCTGCTGCAATACTTTTTTATTTGACTGAAATCAGTTTTTGGCAGATGAACACTTTTTGCTGTAACACAATTACACTTATAAGCGGCCGCAGTCTGTATGCTCGTGTCTGAGGGTACACTGTATTGCAGCCATGGTGCCATTTTCAGTCCCATGGTCTGTAGTGTTCTCGCATCCGTTCCTTGTGGATTTAGTTGCTTCAGCAGTCTCATCACTGTGTGTCGTTTAATACGTAGCTTGTGTTTTTGCTGTACTTGCCACATAGTCCGATAGCGGAATAGTTGCCCTGGTCCATGCAGCTCTGTAAGGATGGCACGTCTCACCTCATCCAGTTGTGAATAGTTGTTCCTTCTGTACAACCCGTGCGTATAATCATCCTGATGTTGTGATTGGTTGACAACATATCAACTACCACGTCGTATGTATGCCCTGCATCAAAATAATTCATTATAATAGCGAAAGTACCTTTGGGAGTACTCATGTTTTGAAAATAGGCGCTTTTCCGTGTTTTTCACCCCTCCTTCCTGTTAAAAGACAGGCGGTCCTTCTGTCCAATCAGGAGGTTCCGTTCCGTCCTCTGCTGGATAGGCCCTACCTTTTCCGTTAGAAGTTAATGTCGTTGTGTTTTCCTATTTGGCGTTGTGTTTTCCTATTTGGCGTTGTGTTTTCCTATTTGCCGTTGTGTTTTCCTATTTGGCGTTGTGTTTTCCTATTTGGCGTTGTGTTTCATGATTTGTTGAAGTGTTTTCGTATTTGTTGTTGTGTTTTGCACTTCAGGGCCACCGTAGGTATCTCACGGGTGCCAACACATATCGTTATTTTGAGGTGATTCAAGATTTGGTTTGTGGTTACAATCATAGCTACCATCGGTTTATTAAAATGAAGCCTGTTGACAATGGTGAAGAAAATGTTCTCAAGAACCTGTATGGTACAAGAATGATGAAAAATGGAAATCAAAGCTACAAGTATGAGATACTGTGAGACTCTCAAAGTTGAGAGGGACGTTTACAAAGGGTACACAGATTAATATTTTACTATAGTGGAATTCATTCCTAGGGTACCTCCTTTGTATAGAATAAAAGATTATGATGGTGATGTGATCCTTGGGAGCTTTTATGAACAGAAATTATTGAAAATAATCGTGGCTAAGGATAAAACATTTAAAGTGGAAGCAGGTCTGGATGAGAAAGTACAGAGAGGAAAGAAAATTAATCTTGTGAAATGCAAGCCCCATTTTAGAAACATTGGTGGTACACCCCATTCCCAATGATATTCTGGCAGTCTTTAACACCCTATACGTCTACACAGATATAATTGATTATCAAAGAGTTGGGCACAGCCATGTCCCGCTGTTGAAGACTACATATTACAAGGGGGAAACTAAGCTGTCACAGGGATTTACGACAACCCACCCTACGTACCTCTTAGCAAGAGTCAGTTTGATGAGATCTGTATTGAAGTAAAATCTGATCAGAATCAGTTGGTTTCATTCATAGTGAGAAAGGTGTTGAAGTCTAACACTTCCCCGAGTTGGTTTGTTGGAAAGGAGAATAAAACACCAGGAGTCAGGTCAATTACCATACCGCATATTCTGTTTATTACAAAAGCTTTTGGAGACAAGGTGTCGCCGCACAATGTCTAAGGATCAACAGTCAAAACATCATTTTATACTTCTACTACGCCCAAAAGATAGAGGCGTTAAGTTACAAAGCAAGTGTGCCATTGGCCCAATCCCAGTTCTATTCCTTATAAGGATAACTACAAGTATCCCCTTGCCTCCCTTGTGGTTTCTGTGTTGTCTGTCCGACTATGTGTGTGTGTCTCTAACCTGTGTCCTGTTTCTCACGAGACAGACATACTAAATCTTTCTCTCCCCGGCAACCGCTTGAACAGGGTTTCCTGTTCTCCTACTTGCACCTTCAGTTTCAACACATATTACAAACAATTAATATTTTGTTTCATTTCTTACAACAGTTCACTAACTTATACAATCAATACATCTACAAAGGTGATTGCAATATTACACTTCAGACCAGTTAAACAATCTTTTAAACTATAAGATGCAGCCTCAGAAACTCTACGATGATCCTCAAAGGTATATTGAATACTATACAGCGCTGGCCGTAAACGGTTTACCGGGTTATATTGTTAGTGCAGCAATGTAAGGGGCCGGGCTAGGAGGGCTTTTCCGCTGGCTTTTCCAGATTGCTATACCTTTGTTGAATCCCGGTTTCTCAATCGCAAAACCACATTTGAAAAATGCGGCAAGGAATATTGTAAGCGAAGTAATCAGCTACGTCATGACGCGCTAAGTTACGGTCAAAAACTGTATAGCCCTAATCTTACATAACATCCTTCTTTCTTTCTAACATTTCTTGCAAACATCAATTTAATCAGAACAGTTGCACGTGCCTTATGAACAGTGGCACATGCGCCTTAGCTAAATCACAGTCATACTTTAAATAACCAATAATATGTTGTTTAGCTCTAAAGTACGTTCAAATTACTAAAACCCCAAATCTACCATTAACCCTTTGGCGCGTACGATCACACTGGTGTGATCAATCTAGAGTGGTCCCTGGAGCGTACGATCACACCGGTGTGATTAGAACGTCATGTTTAGAACGCACCATTAGCATACCTAGCTACAAGTAACGTAACAATGGCTGGTAAAACCGCGCTATTATTTACTCACATTTAGCTCAAACAGTGTTTATAACTTTATTTCCTGATTGTAATTGTTTCAAGACCATACTATGATATTAACCAGGTAGAAAGCATTCAAATCGGGACAAGAAGTGTTAGTTACGTACCAACAGACAGCCAACACTAATGCACAAAAACGAATTATATTAGCGACTACTACCGATCAAAACCATTGCAAAAACTTTCTAGAAGTTACGTTCCCCGTTGTATGCATTTTATATAGTTTATTCATTTTCACTGCACTGAATAACTGGTCACGATTTGTTAGCTAGCGGGCAGCTGACGTTTGCTAGCGGTTAGCTGACGTTTTCTAGCTAGCTACAGTAATAAATCAACCAACTTTTGCAGCTCTTAGAATTCGAGTCAACGAGAGAAGCTTGCAATGCAATGCATGTAGTGTTCCTTACCTAGCAAGGTGACTGTTCAAAGGCTGGCGTGAGTTCAAATGCTGCAGAGTACCGAAGTCACGTGCAAAAAAACTCACGCTGGGGGGTCGGTAAGGAATATTTGAAACTCACGCGTGAAAAGGTTAAAGGACTAAATGCTGTATAACACAATTGAAATGATAATAAACCAATTACTAATTAAGAATGTGGCTCTTACATTTCCGGCCCCTTGTAAGGCAAGAAGTCAATTACTCAAAATAAACACTAAAGAGCACAAATACTTATTCAACAATAACGATGTTGAGCTCTTCGTCTTTCCTTTTTAGTTTACTCTTTTTGCTTTCTTGACGCATCTTCATTGGTACTGTGTGCTTCATGGAGGAGACACAGCTTGTCAACAGGCCTCTCTAAGATGTTGGTCTTGGTTTTGACCGTCACACGACGAACTAGACCTCTTGAATCTGATATTGTCTTAATAACCTTTCCCAAAACCCAAGAGTTGCTGGGCGCTGTATCATCCACGATCAAGACGATATCTTCAGGACTTAAGTTCTGCTTAACTTGAGACCATTTTTGACGCTCTTGGAAGAGTGGTAAGTATTCACACACCCAACACTTCCAAAAATAAATCAGCGATATACTGTGTCTGCTTCCACCTGCGACGCGCGTATAAGTCCTCCTTTTCAAACAATCCCGGTGGAAGTATTGGTTGCCTTTTAATTTGCAATAAATGGTTAGGAGTAAGGGCCTCCAGGTCATTGGGATCGTTTGAGGACTTTGTGATTGGCCTGTCATTGATTATTGCCTCTACTTCACAGAACACTTTGCAGACATTCATCATCAACTATTTGCTGTCTGAGAACAGACTTCAGGACCTTTCTTACAGTGCGAATCTGCCTCTCCCATACTCCACCTAAGTGCAAACCAGCAAGCAGATTGAAAATCCACTGGATTCCTTTCTGCATGAGAGTGTCATGTATTTTATCTTGATTTCACTGCTGTATAGCTTTCCGGAGTTTTTGATCTGCACCGACAAACAAATCGTCTGAGTGCATTTAAGCATGAGTCAGTGTCCAAAGAATGTGCAACTTCTATGTGGACTGCTCTAGTTGTTAAGCATGTAAACACCACTCCGTACCTTTTGACACTACTTCGACCTCTTTTGACCTCAAACGGTCCAAAATGATCAACCCCCACATTTGTAAATGGCGGTTTGTCTGGCAAAATCCTGTCATGCGGCAAGTCTGCCATTTTCTTTCTGCAGATTACACATTTAGAGAGAAGTTTCCTTACTGCTGAGTTAGCTGCAGGTATCCAAAATCTCTGACACAGCTTTGACAGGACATAGTTCTTTCCACAGTGTCCAACGTTCTCATGTATATCTTGTAAAATAAGAGTAGTAACATGCATGTCCTTTGTCATTCTGCCTTGCCAGAGGAAGACAAACATCCAGCTATCATACCAAAGTCGACCTCCCATTTTGAAGTATAGGATCCAGCTTATAGAGAGGACTACTCTTTTTAACTGTGTGGATTCCTTGCTCAAGCGTTGTGATCCCTTTACTAAATCATTGTAATTGAATGTTAGGGCTCCTTTTCCCATCGTTTTCTTGTAGTCTTTCATTTGTTTTTCCAAAGTGATCATTTGCCTACTTGAATCCGTTAGAGACTGGCTAAGTGCAGCCTTCAGTTCCTTTCGTCTTTTGCTCAGTTGAAAAAGCATTTCCTTGAGTCTGAGCATCCAAGCAATGGCCTTTTTCAGCTGGTACCACATCCGGTAACGATTTACCAGCTTAGTTAATGAGTCTTTACCTTCAATTACTTGAGTGAGATTTACTGTTGCTGTTTTCTTCACCTCTATGTCATCTTCTTCTACCTTCTCCTGCTCTGGCCATTCTAGCTTATAAGTGTCCAGATTCTGAAGGAATGATGGTCCGTTAATCCAGATATCGTTTTTCATAAACTTTTCTGCAGTAAGCCCCCGTAAAGCATAATCTGCTGGATTTGCTGAAGTGCTTATATATCTTGTTGAAGTATAACACTTCCCCGAGTTGGTTTGTTGGAAAGGAGAATAAAACACAGGGAGTCAGGGCAATTACCGTAGTTATATGTCCATTTATTACAGAAGCTTCTGGAGACACGTGTCGCCGCACAATGTCTAAGGATCAACATTCAAAACATCATTTTTATACTTTTACTACGCCCAAAAGATAGAGGCGTTAACTTACAAAGTGTGTGCCATTGGCCCAATCCCAGTTTTATTCCTTATAGGATAACTGCAAGTATCCCCTTGCCCCCCTTTCTGGTTTCTGTCTTGTCTGTCCGACTATGTGTGTGTGTCTCTGACCTGTGACCTGTTTCTCACAAAACAGACATACTAAATCTTTCTCTCCCCGGCAACTGCTTAAACAGGGTTTCCTATTCTCCTACTTGCTCCTTCAGTTTCGGTTCATATTACAGACATTTAATATTTTGTTTCATTGGTTACAACAGCTTATAACAGTTCACTAACTTATATAATCAATACATCTACATTGGTTACAACAGCTTATAACAGTTCACTAACTTATACAATCACTACATCTACAATTCCCCCTTTTGATCTCTCCCCAGAGAGATCACCCCTATTCGCCAAGCTCCAGTTCTCCCGGGTCATGCTGCTCCAGTAGAGGCATCAGCATCCCTGATGGCGATCCTGGAGCCTTCTCAATGGCTGTAGAAATCACTCTCATGGCAAGCCCTCTTATGCATGGGATACAACAAAACCCACAAGTAACCATTATAGCACCAAATGTAGAAAGCGATAAAAGAACAGACATTATCAAACCTTTCCACTGGCCGAACATCGAGGTCAGCCATTCCTCCAGCGGATTATCTATCCCAGAATGCTCGTATGCGACCCCGTGACATAGTCCAATTCAATCCCCCAAATTTCCTCAAACAGGTGTCCTCAGGTGGGGTCGCTGACCTCTTCGCTGGGGGAATGAAGACCCGATGCCAACCTGGGAAACCTGTAACAACACACAACACACATATCATTATTCTACCAATTCCCATATACTACTTCATTCTACTATCATCTCCCCAGACCTTTCTCTGTAACCCTGTCATCTTGGTACGAGTGGTATGAGCCACTCGGTGTCCTATACCCCCTTTAGTTACAGTATTTTTCAGTTCTTTCCCCTAAGAGTCTATTCCCCTGGCGCCG
Source organism: Esox lucius (assembly GCF_011004845.1). Classification (NCBI taxonomy): domain Eukaryota; kingdom Metazoa; phylum Chordata; class Actinopteri; order Esociformes; family Esocidae; genus Esox; species Esox lucius. Next base: position 609,663 of record NC_047589.1, read on the forward strand.
TCCTCTGTCTCCTTCACTCGCTCGTGGTCCTGCCGTGTCCTGTGGTCCGCTCCTGGCACCGGTCCGGCTGGTGTTGGTCCTTCTTCCGTCCACGCTGGGGAAAGCTCCTCCTTCCCGGTTTGGATGACTCCAATGGTACCACGTCTCTCCTTTGTCCCTCAGGCGGACCGCATGACTCGTTCTCTCCACCACCTGATGAGGACCCGTCCACCTTGGCTCCGAACACTTCCGCTTGATGACCTTCAGCAACACCCACTCCGCCTGGGGCAGGTTCTGGTCCAGCGGTTGCAGGTCCCTCTGTTCTCCGACTCTGTTGGTGAATTCTGAAACGAGTGCTCGCAATTCATCAAAATACACTTTATGGTCTTTGGGCCACTTTTCCCCTTCCGGGACCGCAGGCCCCGCGGCTGTTCCTGGAAACTGTCTCCCCGTCAGCAGCTCGTATGGGGTGAACCCAGTGGTCTGATTTAACGAGCATCGAATCGTCATGAGTGACAGTGGCAGTGCATCCACCCAGTTCAATTTAGTCTGTGCACATATCTTAGCCAACTTGTTTTTTAAGTTTTGGTTCATCCTTTCTACCTTTCCCTGGGACTGTGGATGGTACACAGTGCCAAAAGCATGTTTTAGGCCCAATAAGCTCTCTACCTTCTGTAAATCACTGTTCTTAAAGTGAGTCCCATTGTCTGACCTGATTTTCTCTGGGAAGCCATGTCTGGGAATGTACTGGTTCACTAAACACTTGATCACTGTCTGACTGTCCTCCCTTCTTGCTGGCCAGGCTTCTGGCCACCCTGTGAACATGTCCACACACACTAACATGTAGCGGCACCCCCGTACAGTTTCCCCCATGTCAGTGTAGTCTATCACTATCTCTTGTCCAGGTCTCGTCGTCATGGGGAACGCCCCCATCTCAGGTTTGATCGTCGGTTTTGGATTGTGGTGAGTGCAGATGGTGCATGTCCTAGTGTAGTTACGTACCATGTCTACCATAATTGGTTCCTCAACATCTGTGCTGGCCCTACATGGCCCAACCCGTGGGCTTCTGCAAATTTATCTCCCCGCATGACTGGTGGAAGTATTACTTTACCGTCTGGCCCTCTCCAGAGCCCGCTCGTCTCTGTTGCTCCTCTCTGTTGCCAAATTGTTTTCTCTTGTAGGGAAGCCCCCTTTAGATGTCTCACTAGCTCGTCTCTCTCAGAGCCTTCTCCCCCCTTTTTCTGAAACAGGACCCCGTTCATGACTCATCCTGTTTCAGAAAAATCTAGAAAAAAGGTGTTGTGTAGTCTGGTATGGCCAGATCAGCTGCGGTGGCTAGTTGTTGTTTCAGCAAAATGAAGTCCTTGTCGGCCGGGCAAGTCCAATTGAGAGTGGCTTTAAGTTTACGCATTCCCTGCTCCTTAACTAGCGCTCTAAGTGGCTCTGTGAGCCCTGAATAGTTTGGGATGTAATTGCGGCTGTACCCCGTGAGCCCCAGGAATGATAACATTTCCTGAACCGTAGTGGGTTTAGGATGGTGGAGGCTGGTTGTGCGGTGAGCTGGGGAAAGCCCCGCTCCCTTCTGCGAGATTACTCTGCCCAGAAAGGAGACCTGCGTCCTTACCAGCTGTAGCTTTTCTTTTGACACCTTGAACCCTTTCTCAGCCAGTCTGGTGAGGACCGTCATTGTAGCTTGGATGCAGGCGGCCACCGTTGGGGCCGCCATTGTCGCCCATATGTGTGAAAGAAAAAATATCACGAAGTTCCTCTGCTGGTGGGAGACAGAAAAAAGCGTTAGCCAGGTCAATGCAGGTGAACCATTTTTACGTCTTACAGCTGTGTGAGTACCATACGTTTGGCGCCTGAGGGAGTGTCCAATCAGTGCATTCGACTGTTCTTTTAACCATGGGCCCCAGGTCTTTTGCTTGATGTTTAGGACGCAGGGCCAGTGACAGATGCGGGACGGACTCCTCCGCCAACATGTACCACTGATCCTGCTCCTCTGTCAACTGTACATCTGCCGCCACCCCTTCAGGGCCTACATATATGAATTTAGACCCGACCTGCCACGTGTCCCCACACACTACATCCCCAAACCCCTCTCTATACACCTCATCGCCCTGCCGATCATAAAATAGGGTTACATGTGGGGGGTCTGGCGGAGGAAAGTACGGCTCGAGGAGGGAGATCCACGGCCTCCACTTGAAGTCGATGTCCCGTCTGGTAACGTGACAGTTAGTCCATCTGGAGAACACAAGATATTAGCCCCCAGTTTTATCAACAAGTCTCTCCCCAATAAGTTCACTGGTGTGTTTGCTGACACCACATACGGATGGCTGAGGGCCTGTTTACCCAGTATTGTTTTAGGATGGCTGAGGGCCTGTTTACCCAGTATTGTTTTAAGAGGAAATGTCACTGGCAAAGTCTGTCCCACTCCTTCAAACCCCACAACTTCCACTGTCTTGGAGGATAGTAGTCCTGTGACGGGAGGGGCGGTGATGGTGGAAAAAGTGGCACCTGTGTCAACCAGAAAGGAGAAGTCCTTCCCGTCGACATTCAGGGACAGCATAGGATCTGCCCTTCCCCCGCTGTCCCCTCCCCCCCCTGTAGACCGTCACACCTGGTCCCACCCTCCCTCATAAGAGAGTGGGTATTGTCCAGGTGCGCTAGGTGGTGGGACGGCGTGTGGGTTGGGAACTGGAGCTGCCCCTTGGTTTGGGTATCCTCTGCCCCCTGCAGTGTTCTGTGGACACTCTCTGGACCAGTGGTTCGGGTCACCAGACGTAAAGCAGGCTCCGTATGGGACTTGGGCTCCTGGAGCCCCTCTGCCTCTACCCCGCCCCCTCCCCCTACCATAACCTCCCCTCCCTGATTGGTAGGGCGCGGTGAATGCCCCCCGGCCACCGTGAGGTTGGGGTGCCCATGTGGGAACAGGGTATAAATCGGGTGTGTCAGGTTCTCCTGAGCCTAGAGCTGCCATCTGTCTGTGTTTCTTTTTCCCTTCATTGAGCCTCCCTTTGGCTTCACCCAGCTGTAAGCGCAACAGGTTCTCTTTCAGTCCCTGTATCTGTTTGTCTTTCTCTGTCTCCTCATCTTTTGCCCTCTGTAAATGATGTACTATGTGTCTTTCCCATACGTGTGATTCACTACCCGGCAAGTCAGGATTTGCCATCATTGCCTCTTTTATTTTCTCTGGAAGTCCCTCTAAGACCGCCCTTCTAAACCACTCCTGCTGCAGACCCCCCTTCCCCGGGTGGTGCCCTGTGTGTTTGGCCCATGTGTCCTTACATGCTTCTAGATACTGTCTAGGCTGTTGCTCTTTTTCCCAAGGTAACTTGGGCATCGGGGCCCCAGCGGGCAAGGGAAATCGTCCCCTCAGGGCCGTGGCTATGCGCCCGACCACCTGACTGAAAGGAGTGTCGTCAGGGCTCCGCCTAGTGGCGGCCCCTTTTTCTATCTCAGTCATAGCCTGGGCGGACATGGCTCGGGCGACTACTGCCCTCCAGTCCCCCAGTGCCAACATTTGACCAGCTGTGAGTTTATCTAATTGTGACAACCATAGTCCACCTCCCTCTCCCATCGGGGGTAATTTATCTACCAGTGCCTGTACGTGTCCCAGCTCCAATGGTTTATATCGCGGTTCTCCGCCTCCCACTCTAAAGAGAGGCAGCTGAAACCCAGCACAACCAGCTTCCCCTGCTTGTGACCGCGTATACATTTTATTTTGAGTCTTTTGAATTGATTCTACTGTGTCATGGTGTAGTTTATGTTCTGGTGGGGGCGTACGCGGCAGAGGGTATACGTCTACGTCTCCCTTACTCCCGTCTCCACTACTGTCTGTGTCGGGGTCTTCGTCTGAGTCAGTCCATCTCCCTACTGCTTTGCCCGTGAGTACCACCCGTCCTCTATGTGAATTCCCTTTTTTCTGCCTAGTTCTGGTCCTTCTCACTGTGTCACTATCGTCCGACCCTGACCTTGAGTCCTCACCTAACCTGCCTTTAGTACGGCCTGATCTTTTCTTTATGGCCCCAGTAATCTCCTCTTGTTTATTCTTTCCTAGTCGTCTCCCCTTCTCGCTCCTCTTTCTCTGCCCTTGCCTTGAACGGTTTCACCTCCCCCTCAGTGTCTGTCTCGCTCTCTGACTCCGCCTTCCTACTTAATTTTCTCTTATCTTGCTTTCCTGTGAATTGAGTTATGGGCTTGCTGTTCTGTGTGTCTAAAGACAATATCCCACTCTCTAAACATAACGCTGGATATAATGGTACACGGTACCATGCACCACCAGGTCATCTTCATATGCTAGGGGTTCTATCTCTCCTCCCTTTTTCTCCTTAATTTTCTGTCCCTTTTTCTCTTTGTTCAAATGGTCTACGCCCTGACACCACACTGCTAATTTACACCATTCTTTTCTGTGCTTTTCCCATTCCTTCTCCTTTTCTCTATATCTCCCTCTCTTGACCAAATTGGCTGTTTCCTTCTTGTCTCTAACTCTATCTCGATTTTTAGAACACTCCTTCTCCTTATTCCACAAAATAACATGTAATGATCTCCTTTCCTCCATCCTTAATCCTGCCTCACTCACCACTTGTCGCAATTTCTCTTCTATCCCTTCTTTTTCTTTCTGAATTGGGTCCATCCTGCCTACAACAGTCATTACATTTGCCACCTGTATCCCCAATTGTTTCCACTTTCCCGTGCCTGGACACCGCCCATCGTCATCAACTTCTCTCTCACACTCCCCGTCCATTTCAACCTGACTTACGTTACTGTGAGTCCCAGACTCAGAATAATTAACAAATGATTAACGGGTACCTGACCCAACACTTTTGGGACTCAAACCCAGTTTTCTTACAAAGAATTTGGGGAGTTCCAAAACTCCCCGGGCCTCTAACCCAGATACAGAATTTGGGGAGTTCTAAAACTCCCCGGGCCTCTAACCCAGATACAGAATTTGGGGAGTTCTAAAACTCCCCGGGACTCTAACCCAGATACAGAATTTGGGGAGTTATAAAACTCCCCGGGACTCTAACCCAGATACAGAATTTGGGGAGTCATAAAACTCCCCGGGACTCTAACCCAGATACAGAATTTGGGGAGTCATAAAACTCCCCGGGACTCTAACCCAGATACAGAATTTGGGGAGTTATAAAACTCCCCGGGACTCTAACCCAGATACAGAATTTGGGGAGTTCTAAAACTCCCCGGGACTCTAACCCAGATGAACCTTTACACACAATAAATACTTCGAGGTGCCCCTAAGTCCTCGGGCCTCTAACCCGACTGGTTGCCGAGACTCTAACTCGCAACTCTCCACCGTCCCCGTCGGGAAGTGGCGTAGGGTAGTCAACCCTAGAACGATTAACGGGCCTCTAACCCGACTTACAGTGAGACTCTAACTCACACACCGGTAGCGGGCCTCTAACCCGACTTACAGTGAGACTCTAACTCACCAAGTTTCTTAATTCTTTGGCTTTTTCCATTTCTGGTACAGCATCCAGTAGTGCACGACTGTTACTTGTCCACTTTGTAAGGTGAAATCTGCCAGTAGCACATAGAGTTGTAAGATCTTTATAGAGCGTAATGGCTTCAGTTTCATTGGTTACAGACTTTAAGCAATCATCGACATAAAAGTTATTGGGAACTGTAGCCACAGCCTCGGATGATGACTTGCTTCTATTGTCTTCCGCAGTTCTTCTGAGGGTGAAATTGGTGCAGCTTGGTGATGACGTAGCACCAAACAGGTGTACAACCATCTTGTATTCAGTGACTTCCTGACTAAGATCTCCATCTGGCCCAGAGCATGTGAGTGGAGTTGAGCGGGAGCGAGCAGGGAGCGGGAGTGGGCGGTTTTTGGACAGAGCGCAGAGCGGCATTTTTAAAAGGACGGAGCGAGCCCCCTATTTCCCGCTCCAATTTCGCTCCGCTCAAACGCGAGTCTAAGCATGCTCAGTCGGGCCTGACCCAGATTCCATCTGTGTCTTGCAAAGTCATCAACACACAGTACAACAGACAGTAGACATAATAGAGTTCAAAAAGTACTTTCAAAAAGAAAATGACAAGTCATACAGGTGTAGTCTTAAAATAAAACGAACTAACAATGATAATGTGCTACAAGAAAACGAATGTGGAGACATCGTTTTTGTAAGTAAAGATTCATTTTGGAATCTGAAAAGACACATCTCTCCAAAACACGAAAGTGTGCTAAGTGAACACGCTGGGAAGACAGCAAAAGGTTAGCAAATTGAATACTTAACTTAAATATAGTGTAATATTCAAACAAATTCGTTTTGTCATTCAAGTAGACCTAATGGTTCGTTTTATTTAATTTGTGTCGTCCGTGAATTTGTATTTAATAGACCGAGTGGAGGAGCAGCAGAAACAAAAGAAAATGGTTGAGGAATTCAAAAGTTTCTTCACTGTACGCAAAGGCCCAACAATAACAAAGGAGAGAAAAAGAGAGCTGGATGTAGCATTTTTTAAAAAGGTTGTGGTCTGAGCTAAAAGTGAAATCTACATATATATTTTTTACCTTTTTTGGTGCGAAGTGGAGTGGAGTGCGAAGCAAATGCGTTGAGTGCTGAGCGATAATGAGCAGAGTGGCCTGATGTGGCTTTGAGCGGGGGAGCGGAGGGGTGAACAGTTCCGTGAGCGATGAGCTGAGATTCTCACTCCGCTCATGTGCTCTGATCTGGCCACCACATGAAACGCAAAAGGTCAGTGTCCTTTTCTGGGACCTTTACCTGATGGAACTTTGATTCAACATCCGCCATCATTGCAACATGATCCTGTCTGAACCTTGTTAACACTCCCACAAGAGTGATTGTAAGATCTGGACCTTGCAGAAGTTCCTTATTTAAGTAGGTTCCTGTGAAGTTTGTTTGCTTTTGCATTATTCTGGACATTTCACAGACATTATCATCATGCTGTGAATCCTGAACTATGTTTGGTTTTGGCCATCAATTTTGATCTAACTCGTGAATTTACTGACGATGTATCCACATATCGTACCTGGTGCTTTGTCCTTGAAGGTGATGCAACATGCATCTCATCTTTATATTCGTAATCATGTCTTAGAACTTGAGGATGTAGTGTCCTTGTCCTGTAGTATTCATTCATATCATCTTGTTGTAAAGGGGGAATCAAATTCTTCATACACTTTAATCTTAGCATTGGAGGCTGCTTTTGCCGTATTAATCTCTAATTGTTCCTTTTCTGCCTTAAGCTGTGCTTCTTTCAGTTCTATCGCTACAAGTGCGGCTCTATTTGCTTCTTCTCTTAAACGTGTTGTAGAGGAGTTTGATGTTGAGGACCGCCCACTGACAGACCCTGTTCCACTAACAGACCTATCAGACCTTTGCCGTGACGCAGACATCACTGAAACACTATCCATAGGTGTCACACCTTTGGCACATGTTTGTGCCATGTCAAACCGTAGTTTGGCATCCTTTATCCACTCTTCTGTTCTTTTAGTAAAATCTTCAAAGCTAGCTTATTTGGGCTCATACCAACACTCCAGGTCTGCACTCTGTTCCTCCTCATTAAGGAACAGTAGAACCAAAGTATTAAGTTCAGTGAATTCCTGAATTAGATTAATCAACTCTTTAAAGTCTTGATGCTCAATGCGCCTCACATTACCTTCATCTTCCATGAGATGGTTAATCAACTGAGATTTTGCAGTCAACTGTCTGAGTTTGCCCCTTCTTGCATTTAGATACCTGTGCAATTTCTCTTGGGTAGCTTTCTCTGTATACATTATTGCCCTCTTGTGGCTGAGCTTGGTAAATGCATCTTCCTGCGTCGTCCTACATGAAGGGACAGCTTTGGCAGGAGCGCGCAAAAAGCCCAGCAAAAAACTAGCCTCCCGTACTTGCTGTACCCCCTCCTAAAAATAGGCCGCACGCCTGCAAAAATGCGGATGGCCTTCCCGTCCGGCAAAGTGTAAACGGCGCCCCCGGGGCCCGAGATATGATTTTGTTTCTAAAAAGGGCAGAAAACCGCGCTACCGGAAAATTCCACCAGGTACGCCCAAATGGGATTACCAATAGAACACATGGGAATATACTCCCCCAGTCCAAATTTAGAAAATTACTGGGCAAATGTACATGCAATACTTCCCAATTGTACGCCCAATGGAATTACCCATAACACACTTCACTCCATACTCCCCCAGTCCAAATTTTGACATTTACTGGGCAAATGTACATGCTATAATTCCCAATTGTACGCCCAATGGGATTACCCATAATACACATGGGTGGATACTCCCCCAGTCCAAATTGTGACATTTACTGGGAAAATGTACTTATAATACTTCCCAATTATACGCCCAATGGGATTACCAATACACTTCGGTCCAAACTCCCCCAAGTGCAAATTTGGACATTTACACTACAATCACTGCTAGACAGGATGTTTCTCAGTTCAGGTGTACATCCAGAAACAGTGAAAAAAATAACTGGTTACATTGTATGACAACTGTCCACATCCAGTGTATTACATTGCCCATGGCAGTGTAATACATTGCAAATGTACGCCCAATGGAATATTCCATAATACACTTCACTCCTTCTCCCCCAGTCCAAATTTTGACAATTACTTTGACAAATACGTATTTTAACGCCTATTTTGAATTTTACTCGAATACAAATACAAATAATTTTTCACCCTTAACAAATACAAATACATATACAAATACTGCCTGCATTGCACACCCCTAATGGGTAGGAAATACTGCCCAATTGTACATGTGAAGGAGACATCCTAAAGTCATGGGAGTTGGATTTTCCAAGTATACATCAAGAAGCAACTGTATTACACATTATTATTAAGCATTTTAATCATTTTCTACAATGTACAATTGGACATTATTTCCTACCCATTCATATACATTGCAAATGTATGCCCAATGGGATTACCAATAGAACACATGGGAACATACTCCCCCAGTCCAAATGTTGACATTTACTGGGAAAATTTACTTGCAATACTTCCCAATTGTACGCCCAATTGGATTACCAATACACTTCGGTCCAAACTCCCCCAAGTGCAAATTTGGATGTTTTCACTACAATCACTGCTACACAGGATGTTTCTCAGTACAGGTGTACATCCAGAAACAGTGAAATAAATAACCGGTTACATGGCATGACAACTGTCCATATCCAGTGTATTACATTGCCAGCGGCAGTGTAATACATTGCAAATGTACGCCCAATTGGTTTATCAATAGAACACATGGGAACATACTCCCCCAGTCCAAATATTGAACAATACTGGGCCAATGTACATGCTATACTTGCCAATTGTACGCCCAATGGAATTACCCATAATACATTTCACTCCATATTCCCCCAGTCCAAATTTTTAAATTCACTGGGCAAATGTACATTTAAAAAGCCTCAGGTAGGCTGACTCCTGTACATTTGCAATGTATATGAATGGGTAGGAAATACTGCCCATTTGTACATGTGAAGGAGACATCTTAAAGACATGGGAGTTGGATATTACAAGCATACATCAAGAGGCACTTTTTATAGACTTCATTATGAAGCATTTCCAGCCTTTTCTACATTGTACAATTGGGTAGTATTTCCAACCCATTCATTTACATTGCAATTGGCACAAGTCAGTTCAGCTGACTCTTGTACATTTGCAATATATATGAATGGGGAGGAAATACTGCCCAATTGTACATGTGAAGGAGACATCTTAAAGACATGGGAGTTGGATATTACAAGCATACATCAAGAGGCACTTTTTATAGACTTCATTATGAAGCATTTCCAGCCTTTTCTACATTGTACAATTGGGTAGTATTTCCTACCCATTCATTTACATTGCAATTGGCACAAGTCAGTTCAGCTGACTCTTGTACATTTGCAATATATATGAATGGGAAGGAAATACTGCCCAATTGTACATGTGAAGGAGACATCTTAAAGACATGGGAGTTGGATTTTCCAAGTATACATCAAGAAGCAACTGTATTACACATTATAATTAAGCATTTCCAGCCTTTTCTACATTTTACAATTGGGCAGTATTTCCTACCAATTCATTTACATTACAAATGGCACAAGTCAGATAGCCTGACTCATGTACATTGGCAATGTACAGAGGGGGACCCCTAACAGGTATGAGGTATGTTCTCCCCTTTCATAACCATTGCTTGTGGACGCTGGACTCTTGGTGAGTATTTCTTGGACAGTACACGTGCTGTGTAATACATTGCCATTGGCAATGTAATACACAGGTACTGGACGTAGACTAGGCCTGAAACACATCCTGTGTAGTAGTGATTTATGTGTAGGTCGCTCATAGACACACCGTTTTCGACGTGCTCCATCGGGGGAATGGGGAGATGAATCATCCACACAGTTATGCTAGCTGTGTGCAGTTTTTCATTCTGCAATTGTACAATTTGTATTCAGCAATTGTACACTTTGCTCTCTCCCATTGACAATACATTGCATACACCTCAAATTTCACCTCACACTTTAACGGGTTTCCGAGTACCGTAAAGAGCTGTGCTTTGGATATGTTCATCGGGGGTGGGCCTAGTCTACCTGGTACGATCTGTAGCCTCCTGCGTCCACAGGAAGCCACTTGTGACCCCCGAAATATGTTGCAAGTCATACCATAGACAATACATTGCCTACTCCTCAAATTTCACCTCAAGCTTTAACAGGTTTCCGAGTGTCGTAAAGAGCTGTGCTTCGAATATGTTCATCGGGGGTGGGCCTAGTCTACCTGGTATGATCTGTAGCCTCCTGCGTCCACAGGAAGCCACTTGTGACCCCCGAAATGTGTTACAAAGGCCTCCCATATACAATACGTTGCCACCGGCAATGTAATACACAGGAACTGGACGTAGACTAGGCCCGAAACACATCCTGCGTAGTAGTGATTTATGTGGTTTTGACCTATTGCGGCCCGAAGGTCGCTCATAGGCACACCGTTTTCGACGTGCTCCATCGGGGAAATGGGGAGATGAATCATCCACAGAGTTATGCTAGCTGTGTGCAGTTTTTTATTCTGCAATTGTACACTTTGCTCTCTCCCATTGACAATACATTGCCTACTCCTCAAATTTCACCTCACATTTCAACGGGTTTCCGAGTGTCGTAAAGAGCTGTGCTTCGGATATGTTCATCGAGGGTGGGCCTAGTCTACCTGGTATGATCTGTAGCCTCCTGCGTCCACAGGAAGCCACTTGTGACCCCCGAAATGTGTTATAAAGGCCTCCCATATACAATACGTTGCCACCGGCAATGTAATACACAGGAACTGGATGTAGACTAGGCCCGAAACACATCCTGCGTAGTAGTGATTTATGTGGTTTTGACATATTGCGGCCCGAAGGTCGCTCATAGGCACACCGTTTTCGATGTGCTCCATCGGGGAAATGGGGAGATTAATCATCCACAGAGTTATGCTAGCTGTGTGCAGTTTTTTATTCTGCAATTGTACACTTTGCTCTCTCCCATTGACAATACATTGCCTACTCCTCAAATTTCACCTCACATTTCAACGGGTTTCCGAGTGTCGTAAAGAGCTGTGCTTCGGATATGTTCATCGGGGGTGGGCCTAGTCTACCTGGTATGATCTGTAGCCTCCTGCGTCCACAGGAAGCCACTTGTGACCCCCGAAATGTGTTACAAAGGCCTCCCATATACAATACGTTGCCACCGGCAATGTAATACACAGGAACTGGATGTAGACTAGGCCCGAAACACATCCTGCGTAGTAGTGATTTATGTGGTTTTGACCTATTGCGGCCCGAAGGTCGCTCATAGGCACACCGTTTTCGACGTGCTCCATCGGGGAAATGGGGAGATGAATCATCCACAGAGTTATGCTAGCTGTGTGCAGTTTTTTATTCTGCAATTGTACACCTTATATTCAGCGATTGTACACTTTGCTCTCTCCCATTGACAATACATTGCCTACTCCTCAAATTTCACCTCACATTTCAACGGGTTTCCGAGTGTCGTAAAGAGCTGTGCTTCGGATATGTTCATCGAGGGTGGGCCTAGTCTACCTGGTATGATCTGTAGCCTCCTGCGTCCACAGGAAGCCACTTGTGACCCCCGAAATGTGTTACAAAGGCCTCCCATATACAATACGTTGCCACCGGCAATGTAATACACAGGAACTGGACGTAGACTAGGCACGAAACACATCCTGCGTAGTAGTGATTTATGTGGTTTTGACATATTGCGGCCCGAAGGTCGCTCATAGGCACACCGTTTTCGACGTGCTCCATCGGGGAAATGGGGAGATTAATCATCCACAGAGTTATGCTAGCTGTGTGCAGTTTTTTATTCTGCAATTGTACACTTTGCTCTCTCCCATTGACAATACATTGCCTACTCCTCAAATTTCACCTCACATTTCAACGGGTTTCCGAGTGTCGTAAAGAGCTGTGCTTCGGATATGTTCATCGGGGGTGGGCCTAGTCTACCTGGTATGATCTGTAGCCTCCTGCGTCCACAGGAAGCCACTTGTGACCCCCGAAATGTGTTACAAAGGCCTCCCATATACAATACGTTGCCACCGGCAATGTAATACACAGGAACTGGATGTAGACTAGGCCCGAAACACATCCTGCGTAGTAGTGATTTATGTGGTTTTGACCTATTGCGGCCCGAAGGTCGCTCATAGGCACACCGTTTTCGACGTGCTCCATCGGGGAAATGGGGAGATGAATCATCCACAGAGTTATGCTAGCTGTGTGCAGTTTTTTATTCTGCAATTGTACACCTTATATTCAGCGATTGTACACTTTGCTCTCTCCCATTGACAATACATTGCCTACTCCTCAAATTTCACCTCACATTTCAACGGGTTTCCGAGTGTCGTAAAGAGCTGTGCTTCGGATATGTTCATCGAGGGTGGGCCTAGTCTACCTGGTATGATCTGTAGCCTCCTGCGTCCACAGGAAGCCACTTGTGACCCCCGAAATGTGTTACAAAGGCCTCCCATATACAATACGTTGCCACCGGCAATGTAATACACAGGAACTGGACGTAGACTAGGCCCGAAACACATCCTGCGTAGTAGTGATTTATGTGGTTTTGACATATTGCGGCCCGAAGGTCGCTCATAGGCACACCGTTTTCGACGTGCTCCATCGGGGAAATGGGGAGATTAATCATCCACAGAGTTATGCTAGCTGTGTGCAGTTTTTTATTCTGCAATTGTACACTTTGCTCTCTCCCATTGACAATACATTGCCTACTCCTCAAATTTCACCTCACATTTCAACGGGTTTCCGAGTGTCGTAAAGAGCTGTGCTTCGGATATGTTCATCGGGGGTGGGCCTAGTCTACCTGGTACGATCTGTAGCGTCCTGCATCCACAGGAAGTCACCTGTGACCCCCGAAATGTGTTACAAATCATCCCATTAACAATACATTGGCCACTTAACACAGCCTTTAAAGGGTTTCCGAGTGTCGTAAAGAGCTGTTCTTCGGATATGTTCATCACAGTGTGACCCCCCCCCCCCCCCCCCCCCAAAGCTGTTTCGCCCAATGGAATCCATTGGGTGATCTATTGTGACCTTTATCACTCACAGACAAGCCATTTTTGATGTGGTGCATCAGGGGAACTCTAACTTTGCTCTTCATCTACTCTACCTCTTGTCTACACCTCCTCTATTTCTGCTCGCCTCTGCCCGCTCTTCCTATATCACTACACACCTCCTCCTGATCTCCCCACCTCCTCCATCATACCGCACCTCCTCTATGACCCTGAGCCTCCTATATCACTCTGCATCTCCTTCTGATCTCCACCCCTCCTCCATTAGTCCATGCCTCCTCAATGACACTGTGCCTCCTATATCACTGGGGACCACCTCCATCATTCCGCACCTCCTATATCTCTCCACCCCTCTTCCATTAGTCCATGCCTCCCTCTATGACACTTTGCCTCCTATATCACTCTGCACCCCCTCCTGATTGTCTCCTTCTCATGTACAGTTGGGCAGTATTTCCTACCCATTCATATACATTGCAAATGTACATGAGTCAGGCTATCTGACTTGTGCCATTTGTAATGTAAATGAATGGGTAGGAAATACTGCCCAATTGTACAATGTAGAAAAGGCTGGAAATGCTTAATTATGAAGCCTATTAAAATTGCCTCTTGACTTATGCATGGAAAATCCAACTCCCATGTCTTTAAGAAGTCTCCTTCTCATTATCTCCTTCTCAAGTACATTTGCCCAGTAAATGTCAAAGTTTGGACTGGGGGAGTATGGAGTGAAGTGTATTATGGGGTAATTCAATTGGGTGTACAATTGGGACGTACTATAAATACGTTTGCCCAGTAAATGTCAAAATTTGGACTGGGGTAGTATGGACTGAAGTGTATTATGGGGAAATTCCATTGGGCGTACAATTGGGAAGTATTCCAAGTACATTTTCCCAGTAAATGTCAAAATTTGGACTTGGGGAGTATGGAGTGAAGTGTATGATGGGTGATCCCATTGGGTGTACAATTGGGAAGTATTATAAGTACATTTGCCCAGTAAATTACAAAAGTTGGACTGGGGGAGTATGGAGTGAAGTGTATTATGGGTGATCCCATTGGGCGTACAATTGGGAAGTATTATAAGTACAGTTGCCCAGTAAATGTCAAAATTTTGACTCCCGGGGTCTCAGACCAAAGCATATGGGTAGTCTCATAAGTTGTACAATTTGGCGGTATAACATGTACATGTGCCTAGAAAATGTCAAAAATTTTACTTCGGGGATCTCGGACCGAAGCGTATGAGTAGACTCATAAGTTGTACAATTGGGCGGTATAACATGTACATTTGCCTAGTAAATGTCAAAATTTTGACTTCTGGGTTCTCGGGCCAAATAGTATGGGCTGACCCATTGGGCGTACAATTGGGCGTTACAACTGTCCGCGGGCAATGTAAACCACGGTCACCTCATCGGACCAGCTGCCCAACTCTAGAAAACCTGACTTGCATCCCATTTGAGATCGGTAGAGCGTCGGAGCATCTAGTGGATTTTTCAGAAACTGCAGTTTGGCAGGAGGCCTGTACAGGAAGCCATTAAATCTAGCCTCCTGTCGTCAAAACACGCAGCTTTTTTTTTGGGTGTGTATGGCGTCAATGTACAATGCATGCCCATTCATTTTTGTCCAATTGGCTAGTGTCTGCCCTTCCATTGTGTACATTGTGCATAAAAATATTTTATTGTGAAACTGTACTATTTCTGTTTAACAACGAACTCCGTTAAGGACCTTTATTGGGCAGGTTATCAATTGACATGTAACAAACCAGCGTCGTCAACATAAGATACAGGTAAGTGCTACTGCAGTTGTGTCCTGCTATCCGTTGCATAGGCGTTGCTAGCTCAGGTGTGACACTGTGATATTGTGGCCACTTTACATTCCTAACGCCGCTTAGGCTGCTTGTAGATTAATCGGATGTTTGACACGTACCCAAATTCAACTATTCATTTGTATACTTCTGAATTCCTTGCTTACTTGGCTTGAGTTAGTTAGCATTGTACTCACGAATCCAACACGAAGCAGGAATAGGTCCAAGGGTGTTTTTTGGAACTTTCAATTCTCAATAACTTCCAAACATTAGTTGTCAATTCAAATATCTTATATACTTTACAATGTTACATTGAGCTATGCTAAGTTACGGTCAAAAACTTTATAGCCCTTTATAGCCCATCCTTCTAACATCCTTCATTCTTTCTAACATTTCCAACAACTGTCAATTTAGTCAGAACAGTTGCACGCTCCTTATGAACAGTAGCACATGCGCCTTAGCTCAATCACAGTAATACTTTAACCTTTTCATGCGTGAGTTTCAAATATTCCTTACTGACCCCCCAGCGTGAATTTTTTGCACGTGACTTCAGTACTCACTACAGCATTTGAACTCACTCCAGCATTAGAATAGTCACTCTGCCAGGTAAGGAACACTACCAGACATCCCAAGTCTCCCGGAAGTTCCGGGAGTCTCCCGCATATTGATAGCGGCTCCCTGATGCCCGCAAATGAGTTAAAATATCACAGAATTTAGAACGAGTGATCAAGGGCGCGCATGCGAGACAGAGACTGTGCTTCAAACCGTGTAGCGCGCGCACGGCAGAGAGGGAGAGGGAGCGAGAGACCTTGTGTGTGTGTGCTAGTCTGCGTGTGTGCCTCATGAAGCGCATGTAATACAGAGAGCATCATGATTGGCCTGTTTCGGCAAGTCAACCAATCAATTGTCAGTGTGGGCGGGCTTTTATCTCTTCTCTCGAGTTCCGAACTGAATACTCAGTCAGTTCAGTATAGAAACAAGAGCGCCATGGCAGAGAGTGCCCCAAAAAACGCAAATACAAGACACATTTTAAGCAAGACTACACAAAAGTGTACCCCTGTCTTATAAGAGGTGAGGTGAGTGTTGAGGTGAGTTCATCAAGTTTCATTTGATTTCATGTGCATATTATTCAGGTCGGCTAACAACTAGCTACATGAAAACACCTTAGACATATTTAAAATTGCAATGGAATATAAATAAAAGCAGTTTACATAATAGAGAGAGAGAGAGATTTTATTTGTCATTGTGCAGTAGTACCATACAACGAAATTGGTTTGTGCATCCTCTAAAACAATACTAACTTTCATATACACACTCACACAATAAATAAAGTATAAAAAATATAAAACAATAACAGGGCATCCAACATTACACTGAAGTCCCATTGCATAAAGTCCCTATCTATAAATGTGCTGACTGTGTGGTAGGGGTGTATGATTGTTCAGTTCTAATAGCCCTTGGGATAAAAGTATAAATAGTATAAGCAGCTAAAGATTAATCTACATATTTTAATGATTAACAAATTGCATAGGCCTATAGCCTGTAGAAATGATATATTATGCTTTTATATCTTGTAGGGACCACAACATGTTAGGGAGGCTAAGCGCAGGGAAGGCTGCTCCAATATAACGCAGTTCTTCAATTCAGAGAGGCAAAGTCTCACTGAGAAGGTCACGACAGCTGAGGTGTATTTTACATCTTTTATTGAGGAGCATAACTTGCCGTTCCATGTGTGTGGGCACACAGGCAAGTTATTTAGGAAGATGTTTCCTGACTCCATCCATCCATCATCTTCCGCTTATCCGGGGCCGGGTTGCGGGGGCAGCAGTCTAAGCAGAGATGCTCAGACTTCCCTCTCCCCAGACACTTCCTCCAGCTCTTCCGGGGGGACACCAAGGCGTTCCCAGACCAGCCGGGAGACATAGTCCCTCCAGCGTGTCTTAGGTCTTCCCCGGGGTCTCCTCTCGCTGGGACGGGCCCGGAACACCTTCCCAGGAAGGCGTTCCGGAGGCATCCGAAACAGATGTGGAGGAGCAGCGGCTCTACTCCGAGCTCCTCCCGGGTGACCGATCTTCTCACCCTATCTCTAAGGGATCGCCTAGCCACCCTGTGGAGAAAGCTCATTTCGGCCGCCTGTATCCGGGATCTTGTCCTTTCGGTCATGACCCAAAGCTCATGACCATAGGTGAGAGTAGGAACGTAGATTGACCGTTAATCGAGAGCTTTGCCTTGCGGCTCAGCTCTTTCTTCACCACGACAGACCAATACATCGACCGCATTACTGCAGAAGCTGCACCGATCCATCTGTCAATCTCCCGTTCCATCCTTCCCTCACTCGTGAACAAGACCCCTAGATACTTAAACTCCTCCACTTGAGGCAGGCACTCTCCACCAACCTGAAGTGGGCAAGCCACCCTTTTCCGACTGAGGACCATGGCCTCGGATTTGGAGGTACTGATTCTCATCCCCACCGCTTCACACTCGGCTGCAAACCGTCCCAGTGCATGCTGAAGGTCCTGGTTTGAAGGGGCCAACACGACAACATCATCCGCAAAGAGCAGAGATGATATCGTGTGGTCCCCAAACCTGACACCCTCCGGCCCCTGGCTGCGCCTAGAAATTCTGTCCATAAAAATTACGAACAGAACCGGCGACAAAGGGCAGCCCTGCCGGAGTCCAACAT
The DNA here is from genome assembly GCF_011004845.1 of Esox lucius. NCBI lineage: Eukaryota > Metazoa > Chordata > Actinopteri > Esociformes > Esocidae > Esox > Esox lucius. The sequence goes on from NC_047589.1 coordinate 627,659, forward strand.
GCACTGGGAACAAGTCTGACTTACTGCCGGCAATGCGGACCAAGCTCCTGCTTCGGTCTTACAGGAACCTGACAGCCCTTAACAAAGGACCCAGGACCCCATATTCCCGAAGAACTCTCCACAGGATGCCGCGAGGGACATAGTCGAATGCCTTCTCCAAATCCACAAAACATGTGGATTGGTTGGGCAAACTCCCATGAACCCTCCAACACCCCGTAGAGTGTATAGAGCTGGTCCAGTGTTCCACGGCCCGGACGTGCCTTGCCACGGAGGAGTTTCTTGACCACCTCTGTGACTTCAGCCCGGGTGATGGACGAGTCCACCTCTGAGCCCTCATCCTCTGCTTCCTCAACGGCGGGATTGAGGAGATCCTCGAAGTACTCCTTCCACCGCCCGACGACATCCCCAGTTGAGGTCAACAGCTGCCCACCTCTACTGTAAACAGAGTTGGTAGGGCACTGTTTCCCTCTCCTGAGGCGCCGGACGCTTTGCCAGAATCTCTTCGAGGCCAGCCGATTGTCCTTCTCCATGGCCTCACCAAACTCCTCCCAGGCCCGGGTTTCTGCCTCCACAACTACCCGGGCTGCAGTCCGCTTGGCCTGGTGCCACGTGCACTGATGGACACCCTTATGCTTGAACATGGTGTTCGTTATGGACAAACTGTGACTAGCACAGAAGTCCAATAACTGAACACAGCTAGGGTTCAGATCAGGGGGGCCGTTCCTCCCAATCACGCCCCTCCAGGTGTCACTGTCGTTGCCCACGTGGGCGTTGAAGTCCCCCAGTAGTCCTCCAGTCGGAGCACTTTCCAGCACCCCTTCCAGAGACTCCAAGAAGGTCGGGTACTCTGCACTGCCGTTCGGCCCGTAGGCACAAACAACAGTGAGAGACCTATCCCCGACCCATAGGCGCAGGGAAACGACCCTCTCGTTCACCGAGATAAACTCCAGCACATGGCGGCAGAGCTGGGGAGCTATAAGCAAACCCACACCAGCCCGCCGCCTCTCACCATGGGCAACTCCAGAGTGGTGAAGAGTCCATCCTCTCTCAAGGAGTGTGGTTCCAGAGCCCAAGCTGTGCGTAGAGGTGATCCCGACTACCTCTAGTCGGAACCTCTCAACCTCACGCACGATCTCAGGCTCCTTCCCCGCCAGCGAGGTGAAATTCCACGTCCCTAAAGCTAGTTTCCGTGTCCAGGGATCGGGCTGTCTAGGCCCCCGCCTTCGACTGCCGCCCGATCCTCTCCGCACCGGCCCCTTATGGTCCCTCCCACACGTGGTGTGCCCACAGGAAGGCGGCCCCATGTCGCTCATTCGGGCTGAGCCCGGCCGGGCCCCATGGGGAAAGGCCCGGCCACCAGGCGCTCGCGTACGAGCCCCATCCCTGGGCCTGGCTCCAGGGTGGGGCCCCGGCTGCGACATACCGGGCGACGTCACAGAATTCATAATAGTTTTCATCTGTTTCCTGACTCAGATATTGCAAAACATTATGCCTGCTCTTCCACTAAGACAGCATCTATAATGAACCTGGCACTGGAACCAGAAAAAAGGCCATAAAGTATTATGAAAGCAGTGACATCATGTGTGAGAAGGAGTGTGCCATTTTAGTCAGGTACTACAGTGAAGCACAGGATAAGGTGACGGTTGGATTTCTAGACATGCCAGTGAGCAATGATGCCAAAGCTGCCAACATATTTGACTGCATTGCATCATCCATGCATGACAAAGTCCTTGAATGGTCTAATTGCGTAGGATTCAGCAGTGACAACTGCAATGTCATGATTGGTAAAAACAACTGTCTTATCAAGAGTGAAATCACAGGCACCTTATATATACAGTGTTGACTGTCCAAGTCACTTGGTTAACATATGTCCCAAAACTGCTGCAAAAGAGCTTTCAATGTCACCTGAGGAATTGCTAATTGACATCTACTACTACTTTGAGAAAAGTTCAAAAAGAATAGAAGGGCTTTTGCAATGCAGCCCAGCAGACAGTACAAAAGCACTGTCCAACATGTTGGCTTTCTTTGGGAAAAGGTTTGGACCATCTGCTCAACCAATGGCCAGCCTTTAGTTCTTATTTTGAATCACATAGTGAGAATCAGAAGTCCTGTGACATTCAGAAGAGGTTGAAATATCCCACCATGAAACTTTACACTTTTTTCACACAGTGCTTTGATAAATTTAATTTGATTTTTCAAAACAAGGCACCAGTTCTTTTCAAGTTAAATGACAGTGTGGAAGAACTCCTGCATGATATAGCAAGCAGATGTATTGTGCCAAAGGTACTGAGAGAACTGAAATTGCAGGAGATTGATGTGAGCAACCTGAAATTCACTGTCCAGATGAAGAACTTTTTGTTGGGTTCTTGGCAAGGAGGCATTTGCTAAGTGAGGAAGCACTCTCCACTCACAAGACGAAGCAATTCTTCAAAGATGCCAGAGCATTCTATTTCAGAAGCTTTCAAAAAGTAAAGGAAAAGTTCCCAATGAGAGACCAAATCTTGACAAATCTGTCAGTGGTCAATCCAGAGAACCAAGATGATGTGAAACCAGAGCAAATTTTGACTTTGGCAGAGATATTTCCAAATGTGATTAAGGCAGATGCCAGAGAACAACTCAATTTAGAAATCCTGGATTATGTCTCAACCAACCTGGAAACACTGGTGCCAAATTACAAGAATCTACCAGTCGATGAGTTCTGGGGGAAGCTGTCCAAAGTAAGATCTGTGAGCTCAGGGCAGCTGAGATTCAGGGAGATCTGTCAGCTGATGAAGGTGCTATTGGTGCTGCCAAATTCTAACTGTGATGTGGAAAGGGCATTCAGCATTGTGCATCACATCAAGACAGAATTTAGGAGTCAGATGTCTCACCAAACACTTGTGAATCTGATGTCTTGCAAAATAAACAAATTCATTGACACAGAATGCTATGAGGTTGAGGTTTCTGGAAAGTTGCTAAAATCTGCAAAGCAAGAAAAAATATATATAAAAAGCATACAACGGGTAACGTAACTTCTAGAAGGTTTTTACAATGGTTTTGATCGGTTGTCAGCTCTTCCAGGAAATGTTAAGATGCTCTATAGTAGTCACTAATATAATTCATTTTTGTGTATTAGTGTTGGCTGTCTGTTGGTACGTAAGTAACACTTCTTGTCCCGATTTGAATGCTTGCTACCTGGTTATTATCATAGTGTGGTTTTGAAACAATTACAGTCAGGAAATAAAGTTATAAACACTGTTTGAGCTAAATGTGAGTAAATAACAGCGCGGTCTGACCAGCCATTGTTTCATCACTCCTACCTAGGCGTTCTAATGATGCGTTCTAAACAATCCTTTCTAATCACACCGGTGTGATTGTACACTTCAGGGACCACTCTAGCCTAATCACACCGGTGTGATCGTACACTTCAGGGACCACTGTAGCCTGATCACACTGGTGTGATCGTACGCGTCAAACGGTTAAATAACCCATAATATGTTGTTTAGCTCTAAAGTATGTTCGAATGACTAAACCCCAAAAATATCTACCATTAAAGGACTAAACGCTGTATAACAATTGAAATGGTAATGAACCTATTACTAATTAAGAATTTGTCTCTTACAACTTTTGCTGTACATGTAAAAGTCACTAAACCGGACAGAACTTATATTGATGCCGGAGCTTGTGTTGGTGTTATCAATTACCCGATAGCCACCCTATCTTTACAAGTGGAAGTCTCCTTGGGTGATCATTTAATTAGTCAGAGTTGCATCACATACCCCTACAGAGCTGTTATAGAGAGCATTCTGAATTATGGAAGTGATACTTTAAAGACACAATTTTCATCCGGTTTGTTCTTCAAGGACACAGCAGGCCACATGTTATGGACCCTGCAGGAGATAACAAAGAACTTCTGAAAAGAACTGCCTATTCAGCGACTAGTACAACATTCAAAATGACCGGCCCAGTTCATAGCGATATCTTCTTTCAAGAGAAACTCATGTTAAACAGTGTGGATATAAAGGTTAGGATGGTACACTGTAAAGATGAGTTCTGTCTTGTGGGGGTAGGGCATGTGTGTTTCTTCTGAAAATAGTTTCAGCATCACTCTTTGTCAAGAAAGTGACTGTATCACCAGCTGTAAAACTTGGACATGCTGAAGCACTACTTTCAACCAATGCAAAGTATCCAATTGTAAAGGTGTGTATGAAGACTTAGTTTACCTGCAGAGAGTTATGTTTGTAACCAGGAAAACCTATTTTTAGGACCCCTGCCAAAATGCATTGTCATTGGATTGGTGGACAGGAAGTTGTAACTTGAGATGAGGTTCAGTCAAGCACTGCCCCACATGATTAATTTGGTTGTTTATAAAAAATAAAATCTCCATTATCGAACTGTCCAACCAGAGGCAAATCATGGTTGACTACTATTAGGAAACATTATTCAAACAGATGAGAAATTAATACCGCAGAGTTGACTGGCGTGCTGAACCAATTTTCATTTAGGAGTAATTTCTACAGTGTAGAAGACTGTGGAAGACCACAGTGGAAGACCCAACCATGACCCATCTTCAATGCTCTTACTGAGGGAAGGAGGTTGTTGGCCAAGATCTCGCAATACATGGCCCCATCCATCCTCCTCTCAATATGGTGCAGTCGTCCTGTCCCCTTTGCAGAAAAGCATCCCCAAAGAATGATGTTTCCACCTCCATACTTCACGGTTGGGATAGTGTTCTTGGGGTTGTACTCATCCTTCTTCTTCCTCCAAACATTTTTAGAAATGTTGTCCAACTGAAAAGTATGAACATGAAAAGTATGAGCATGTACAGCACTCAATACTTAGTTGGGGCTCCTTTTGCCTGAATTACTGCAGAAATGTGGCGTGGCATGGGGTCGATTAGTCTGTGGCACTGCTCAGGAGTTATGAGAGCCCAGGTTGCTCTGATATTGGCCTTCAGCTCTTCTGCATTGTTGAGTCTGGCGTATCGCATCTTCCTCTTCACAATACCCCATAGATTTTCTATAGGGTTAAGGTCAGGCAAGTTTGCTGGCCAATTAAGAACAGGGATACCATGGTCCTTAAACCAGGTACTGGTAGCTTTGGCACTGTGTGCAGGTGCCAAGTCCTGTTGGAAAATGAAATCTGCATCTCCATAAAGTTGGTCAGCAGCAGGAAGCATGAAGTGCTCTAAAACTTCCTGGTAGACGGCTGCGTTGACCTTGGACCTCAGAAAACACAGTGGACCAACACCAGCAGATGACATGACACCCCAAACCATCACTGACTGTGGAAACTTTACACTGGACTTCAAGCAATGTGGATTCTGTGCCTCTCCTCTCTTCCTCCAGACCTTGATTGATGCAAAATTTACTTTCATCAGAGAACATAACTTTGGACCACTCAGTAGCAGTCCAGTCCTTTTTGCCCTTAGCCCAGGCGAGAAGCTTCTGACGCTGTGTCTTGTTCAAGAGTGGCTTGACACAAGGAATGCGACAGCTGAAACCCATGTCTTGCATACGTCTGTGCGTGGTGGTTCTTGAAGCACTGACTCCAGCTGCAGTCCACTTTGTGAATCTCCCCCACATTTTTGAATGGGTTTTGTTTCACAATCCTCTCCAGGGTGCAGTTATCCTTATTGCTTGTACACTTTTTTCTACCACATCTTTTCCTTCCCTTCGCCTCTCTTAATGTGCTTGGACACAGAGATCTGTGAACAGCCAGCCTCTTTAGCTATGACCTTTTGTGTCTTGCCCTCCTTGTGCCAGGTGTCAATGGTCGTCTTTTGGACAGCTGTCAAGTCAGCAGTATTCCCCATGATTGTGTAGCCTACAGAACTAGACTGAGAGATTCATGCTTCCTTCACAAAGACAAATCTGTCAGATTCCAGCCTTGCTGAAGCATCCCCAGATCATCACCGATCCTCCACCAAATTTCACAGTGGGTGCGAGACATTGTGGCTTGTAGGCCTCTCCAGGTCTCCGTCTAACCAATAGATGACCAGGTGTTGGGCAAAGCTGAAAATTTTACTCATCAGAAAAGATGACCTCTACGGTCCAATCCTTATGGTCTTTTGCAAACTTCAGCCTGGCTCTTCTTTGCTTCTCATTGATTAAGGGCATTTTCTAGCTTTGCTCGACTTCAGCCCTTCCCCTTGGAGCCTGTTTCAAACCATCCTACAAAACGTGGAGGAGACTGGGAAAATCCAGAAAATGCATTCCTCATATCAACAATGATTTATAGTGGAGAAGGAGAAGTTAGTGGTGAAGGCGAACTGACCCTACTCTCCCAGCACAATAATATAGCAGCGTAAGACTTTGGTACTGAGACAGGGGGGTCCGGTGACCGGTTTAGGCAGGTGATGGAAGCTTTCTTCGGTACAGGGACGATGGTGGTCTGTTTGAAGCAGGAGGGGACTACAGACAGAGACAGGGAGAAGTTGAATATGAAGGTGAAAACCTCCGCTTGTTGGTCAGCGCACCCCCTGAGGACAATGGAAACATGTACTGTTGACATAGGACAGCTGTGCAGCATTTCACCACACCCTTTTTCGTATATGCAGGGGCATCGGACTGGGGGTAAAACCGATATTGATTACCAGGGCCCAAGGGGAGAGAGGGCCCTTGAAAAGTGTGATCTGAGGTAAAGGCTAAATAAATAAACTACACTAACAATGCTGTTTGCATACAACACACCATTATAATAGCCTAATTTGAAACATGTTTAATTTAAAATGAATAGGCTATAATGTCTATAATTAGCAAAATAGGCTAATCAGTGTCATAGGTAGCTTGGTAGCTCATTGGTAGATAGATATCCTGTAAACATTATTGTTATGTCAGTTTCAGTAAAAGCAGATGTTAACATTGTGAAACACATGGCCCTCAGTTTCAGAAACTGTCACAGCAGGGACTGGATTAGCAACAGACCCCTCAGCCTCCTCTTTGGATTAGCTTATATCAATATTATTTTCTGCACCCTACCTGTCACTGTTGCTGGTGGTGAACGGGCTTTCAGCAAACTGAAATTATTTAAAAACTACTTGAGGTCATCAATGTGCCAGGATAGGCTCAACAGTCTTGCTCTTCTCTCCATTGAAAGCCAATTGGCAAAAGAAATTGACTTTCAGGACCTCATCAATGACTTTGCCAGCAAAAAGACACGCCAGTGGGCATTTAATGGGGAATACACTTCAGTATAAGCTATAAATTTGAGGAAGCCATAGCATGTAAGCAATAGCATTTGTTTCGTTTTGCCTTTTTTCTTCAGATAAAAATGACTAGTGAGACGTTTTGTTTGTCTTTTATTATGAATGTAGCTTTTTCTTAATACAAAACTAAAATGGCATGTTTTAAGATTTAATTTATGCCTTGAAGTAATAAAGCATAATACAAATAATGTTCTCAAGTAAAAATAATTTAAGTAAAGTGACTGTAGACCAGAGTATGTTAAGAAAGTCTGAAATGATGACTTAAGCACATATAGCATTAATATTAGGCTACCTTCAGTGGCATTTACTGGAGGGAGAACTCCAATGTCATGTATAAGCTATCTGTTCCTTTTGTCTTGTTCATTCTGCAGATAAAATATGAATGAGTCAAGTGTTGTTTGGTTATCTTTTATTATGCAGTAAGCAGTTTGTTCATGTAGGGATTAGAAAACTAAAATATAATAAATATAATAATATTGTAATATCATTTAGCATAAATTTAGTAACCACAGTAAAGTTGGTTAGAGAATGTTGGGAATGGTTTGAAATGTGTGTAGAGAAATTATCAGGCTACTCTAAGCAGTACAGTTAATAGTTATTACCCTATAAACATATTGGCCTACAGATTCATGTGTACAGAGGCCTGATTATTATTATTATTATTTAATTTTTTTAATTGGGGCGGGGGCCCATCAGGACTGTCTATGCATAGGGCCCAGGATCTTGTGCTACGCCCCTGCGTATATGTATTGTAAGTTCTCTGAACAACTTCAGAGGTGTTCACTATACCTGTATTTCGTGCATCTTTTCTTGCAAATAATAAAACTGGAAATGTGCCAAGAGATTGTTATCTCTGTACCTATATTCAAAGAGTTTACTATCACTGGATGTACTTAGAATTGCCGTCACAGACCACACCTCAGGACTATCAGGCCCAAATCACTCGTAGCTGTCCCTGTCTAAAGTTCTCCTAGTTGTGTGACGATTATGGCTGACACCAATCTCATCCCACCTGACTCAATCAATCAAAATGTATTTATAAAGCGCTTTTTACAACAGCAGTTGTCACAAAGTGCTTTACAGAGACACCCAACCTTAAACCCCAAGGAGCAAACAACAGTAGTGTTGAATTTCAGTGGCTAGGAAAAACTCCCTAAGAAGGTCGAATTTTAGGAAGAAACCTAGAGAGGACCCAGGCTCAGAGGGGTGACCAGTCCTCTTCTGGCTGTGCCGGGTGAGCTATTAAGAGTCCAATTGGAATAATAAATACATTTCTCTTGGCTAAATCCAGAGTATATTTGATTTTAGACTAGGTCAGAAGTATGACCAGGTGGACAAGGACTGTTCCTGTCCTTGTCCACCTGGTCAGGTGGCTGGCTTAAATAATGTTTTATAGACTCTGGACACAGCCCAGATTAATTTATTAATTATTATAATCTTCACCCGACACAGCCAGAAGAGGACTGACCCAACCCTCAGAGTCTGGTTCCTCTCTAGGTTTCATTCTAGGTTCCAACCTACTAGGCCTAGGGAGTTTACAGCCACTGTGCATCAACTGTGTTGTTGCTTGCTCTTTGGGATTTCTGGCTGGGTATCTGTAAAAGCACTGCTGATGTAAAAAGGACTTTATAAAATATATTTGATTGGTTGATTATTGTAGCAGAATGAATTGGATGTTTGTCATTGGTTGGTTATGCCTGTGTCCTAAAGTGAACTACTAGAGATGGTGGGTGCTCAACATGGAATAAAGTAACTTTGTGTTGAGTCCCATATGCAGTCTCAAGCCTTGTTTATAGCTGATGGAATACTGCCTGAACCCTCCATAAAGCATGTTACATAAAATTCTAGCCAAATGAAAAGAAATGACATAACTTGAAAAGCCAGGCAGTTAGCTTTCCATCATTATGTACCAAATCCATGCATTTGCTTCCGATAGTTAGCTACCATTAGTCAAACCAATCTGACCTGAATCTGGGTGGATTTTTTAAATATAATTTCTGTCATTTTACAGCCTAAGCATGTGATCCAATCCTCTCCCTGAATGCAGATAACCATGCCTTAGATAGAATAAATACATATTTTCTGTCTCTCTCTCTCTCACAGATGGATGGAGTGAGGCAGATTTATGATGACACGTGCATGCACACAAAGGAGGGATAACATTATCAAGTTTTGATAGATAAACTACCATAGTTATTTTTCCACTGAAAATAGCACTATGTATACAATGTATGCAATAATTAATACATTTTCCCTGCTTCACTAACTTTTATGACTTAAGATTTTTTTATGACATTTTGTATTTAGGATATGTAACATTCAAATAATGTATGTCTGGTGTACAGTTTGCTGAATAGTACATTCTGATTTACTCAGTACGCATTTTGAATTTCACTACTTGGCTCCAGATTGCCAAAGTCCTCATTCACATTTATGTAACGCTATTAAAAGTTGAAACTATAGCCAACACACCCATGTGGGGCCCAAACGGGCTGCAAATGGGCTGATATCCGGGGCCCACCTGGGCTACCCAACTGGGACCCAGCTAATTTTGGCCGCAGTTTCCATGGATGCCCTACATGTGTTAGCCCAGTTGGGTTGATGATGGGCTCTTGATGGGCTCCATATCGGGCCCATATGGGTAGCCTAGGTAGTCCCCATTTAGGGACTACAGGAGTCTGCCCATATGGGTTGATGATGGGACCCAGATAGGTCTTATCTAGGGCTCCTATGGGCCACAACGGGTGTATATATGGGCTACCATATTTGTCTTTTTGGGTTACCTTATTTTACAGTAAACCCCTAAATACAAACATTATATGTAAGCAATGAACAGAAACCATTACTTCAAGCTTTACTTTATTAACAGAATATTTATTAATATATGTGTATTAACAGACAAGTATCAAAAGTGAAAGCTTTTGACTGTGAGGTCTTCCCGTCACTCCCGGTCCGACTCCTCCCTGCCACGCTCCGCACCTGCCACCAGTTCACTTCCCAGCACGCATGAACGCACCCAACACTCCAGATCCCAATCACCTGAATATTGAACACCTGTGCCCTGTTAACCCCTCTATTTAGCCTGTGCTCTTCCTCCCCTCCAGCGTGAGGTATTGTTCCCAGTGGACCTGCCAAGCATTCGATCGCGCGCTCATTACTAGTTGATTCCCAGCCTGTTGTGTTCTCTGCCCTCTTGTCCCGTCCTCTCTCCTCGTTTCCAGAACCCTGCGTCTTGACCTGTTCGTCCGCCCCGTCGTGTCTCTCCCTGCCTACCCTACCTGTGTGGTTACCTGTGCGGACTGCCTTCCCGGAACACCGACCTCCCTGCCTGCCCCTGGATATCCTTACCGTCTCTCCCGTCCTGTACTGTAGCCTCCGCTGATTGATCACCCGGCTTCCTGACCTACTTGCCTACTTCTCGGTTTCGCGTCTCTGCTCATCCCTGCCTGTGCCTTCGCCTTCAAGGACTGATATTCTGGTTTCCGACTCTCTGCCTGTCTTCATCGTTTGTGTGCTTGCCTACTCCCTTGTGCGACGTAAACAATAAATCTACCATTGCACTTCTGCAATTGGACCCACACAACCCTGGTCCTGGTGTTCGTTACATTGACAAACGTTCTATTTCACAAACAAAACAAAAGTGCAGTTTTTCAGTCCTCTGTCAGAAAACTCTATATTTCACATACAAAAACAAAAGTGCAGAATCTCAGTCCTCTGTTGTTGCTCTCCCAACGGCCCTTTGAAAAGAGAAAAATAAATCAACCATTTTTCAACTTTTGCAATTCCTTTTCACAGTTCAAACAGATGTGTCAGGTTAGTCTTTTGGTGCACCAAATCAAGTTTATGTAGATAAGGGGTTTTCAAACCTGTCCCGGAACACCCCCTGCACTGCACATATTGGAGGCACAAAATTTACATTTTGACCAACTTTCACCACTTTTCACAAGTTCACACTTACATACAATTAGAGGGGTTAAGGTTTAATGCATATTTGGCATGCTTTTCAGAGGGAGCTCTGAATTCAGCCTGAATCCGGAGTACTCCCCCCCGCATGTAAGTGGTTAAGACTAGATGTGTGGAGAATAGGTGGTGGGGGGAAGCTGCTAACGGTCAATGGATCGAGGTAAGACTGCTGAGTCCATATGGGCCATTCTACAGAATTGGTGCGAAGTCAGAGTTGGAAACGTCTTGACATTTTTTTGTTTTTTTCCCACAAATCTTTCATGTACGCAAATTGTATAATATCCAAGGTATGCTTTTCTAGTAATTGTGCAGTTAATTCTCATATTGTATTTTCAGAAAATGCTGGAATATTTTCTCTCCCCAAATTTTTCACTACCGGAACACAATATTAAAGAATTTATTAAGAAGGCTTATAATCTACCTTATAAATACATATTTATGAAAAATATTTTTACAGGTTAAATCAATAAAGATTATAATTTTTATAATATTTTAAGTGTAATTTTTGAGAATTGTTGTATTTTGAACCCAATCTTTCTTTGTAGAAGGCATAAAGTTTATCGTACTAATTTCAAAGTTAAGGATTCATTAGTTTGAATATGCATTGAACCAAACACTATCATAACATCTTAGCTGATAATTCAATATACTTTATTTTTGACAAAACATCCCATGTTACGGTAGTGACCGCACATTTTTGGTAGTGACAGTAATGTTTTGGTAGTGACCACAATACTTAGTTTGCCAAGCCTGAATCAGACTGTCCACATTTTATGTTAATATAAATAAATAACTATGATGCATATATGCAGTCAGAACATATAGCAGACACACATAAATATCTTATAAGAACACCTAGAGCTATTCTATACTTTGGGTCTGGAAAAATAAATCCCCGTTTTATTTTCACATTTTGTTTATGAGTCATTCAGATAAATCTCCATAACCACTGAACTGTGTGTGTGTGTGTGTTTTTACATAAAACATTAATTTCAGAATAATTTTCCTCATTCAGATAAATCTCCAGAACCACTGATCTCTGTGTGTGTGTGTGTGATTTTGTTTGGGTGACAGTTGTAGGTTAGCCTACAGTTTGACAAGAGTTTACAGTTTGACAAAAGCACAATGTTGTGTTTTACACAAATATAAGTAGGCTAAACACTTTGCCCTCGCTGTACGGTTTCCTCCCCTGTCCCTGGCACCAATTAGCCACTTTGACACTGCCTTTTCAGCATCTCATCTAGTAATCGGGTTTGTAAGGGCATTTTTTTTCAATCTTCCTATAAAATAGATAAAGAGCATTAGAGTGAGATTAAATTCCTCATTTGAGCCCTTGCAACAAAGCAGAAATCTCCACCATGTAATTTTTCAGGTAATACAATAATGGTATTGGATATAATATTCTGTCAAACACGACATTTTTGCTGCAAAGGTTTATTAAACAAACAAACAAGGGACTGGTTCTGTACCTGTATCTAAAAACTACAGTTAATTTAAATTAGTAACTTTTGTTCTATTGTATTTACCTATGCTTGTAACTAGTGTATTTTTACTTATTTTATTTTTAGTACCTCACTTGTATTTAATAATGATTTAACTTTATTATTTATTATAAACCATGAGTTGTGTGATTGCTACACCACTAATTAACAGTTACTTATTACTGAATTTGCAGTATACCTGGTCCATATTGTCATAATTAAAGGTATTCTCTATCCAGGTATGGACAATTATTTGCATAGAAAATAACCTTTGTTTGCACATTAATATGTTAAACAGCGAGTAAACATACCATATACAACCTCAAACAGTTTCTCACTTTCTCACTTTCCATGGCGGCCAACAAAATTGTACTCTCTTGATAGGGAGTGGTCTAAAAGGAAGGTGTTCTTCTTCCAATGTTCTTCCTCCAATTTCTGCCACCACGCCAACCTAAAGAAAAATAAGATTATCATAATGGGAATTAATTCCGATTATCATCGGAAGTAGTAATCTACTATTTGTATAGTGTATCGAGTCCCTAAATACAACTCTGTCTTCATACATTCGCCAGACATACGGTGTAGGAGTGCCATCTCTCTAAAATATATTCTTAATCAGATTTGTCGTGTTCCCTTTGAGTGTCCTCAGGGGTGTATGTCCTCTTTTAACCTTGGCTCTTGTTTTTGTCTCATTCTTGCGTTTTTTACTCTTGGGTAGGCTCCGCCTACCAGGCGGTCTCTTTCTAACACCTCGAGACATAACCATTAATCCAGAACCATCCTGCTGTTTTGTTTGTCGTGACATAACACTGTTGACAACATCGCCGACTATATTCCTAGCCGCACTCTTCAGATGTGGTTTTGCTATGGAGAACCCGCGCTTCAACAAAGGTATTGCCATCCGGAAAAGCCCTCGGAAAAGGCCCCCTAGACCGGCCCCATACATTGCAGAGCTACCAGGATACCCTGGTAAACCGTTACCGGCCTGTGTTGTGTAGTATTCAACATACCTTTGAGGATCATCATAGAGCTTCTGCAGCTGCATCTTAAACTCTAAAAGATTGTTTGACGGGTCTGAAGTGTAATTTTGCAATCACCTTCCCCACGACAAATGAAACCAGCTGATTTTGATCAGATTTTACTTCTATACAGATCTCATCAAATTGTCTCTTACTAAGAGGTACGTAGTGTGGCTTGTCGTACGTCACTGTGACAACTTCATTCTTTCTCCCTGTAATATGTACAGTTCGCAGCAGTGGGACATGACTGTCACCAACACATTGATAATCAATTATATCTGTGTAGATGTATAGGGTGTTAAACCCCGCCAGAATATCTGTGGCGGACCACCACTCGCCTGGTTTTAACCCCAATATCTGTTCCAGTTTTGCGCTAAATTTCAAACTACACTGGGGCTCACCTTTTAGAAACACTCTATTTTTAAATTCATCGTACCCCACCGATAAACCATGTGTTTTTATATGACTGTTGAGCTCTATCACTAGTTTTAATATGCTGCTGTAATAACCGGTGTCGAGTTCATATTTCCAAGTTTTGTCGTTTCAAATGCGTTTTCGCCCCGTGTAAAAGTTTTCCACGTATGCGGGTATTGGAACTCTATCAAAGATACTTCCCAATCGCCTTTCAAATCTATACCTTTGGCAAATTTAGTGGTATAGCACGAACTCGTGTTGCTTGGATAGACATGTCTCGATGAGTTACTGGGCAGCGTTATGTAGAAGCCACCGTCACCCATGCTGATCGCAGTCAATGTAAATGACGTGATCCTGTAAATCCTGGAGTTTTATCCAGTTTCTAGGTCAACCACTTGTTCCGATGGTATCCAGCTGTTGAATTTCTCAGGCCAACCAAGCCATTTCACAAGACACATTTTCCTCCCTTTCTGTACTTTCTCATTCAAAACTGCTTCCACTTTAAAAGTTTTATCCTTAGCCACAATTATTTTCAGCAATTCCTGTTCATAAAAGGTCCCAACTATCACATCACCATCGTAATCTTTTATTCTATATACAGGAGGTACCCGAGGAATGCATTCTGTTATTGTAAAATATTCATCTGTGTACCCTTTTTCATAGCTTTTGTAAACGCACCTCTCAGCTTTGAGAGTCTCACAGTATCCCCAACCTGGAACTTGTAGCTTTGATTACCGTTTTTCGTTAATGTTGTGCCATACAGGTTCTTGAGAACTAATCTAACATTTTCTTCACAAACGTCAGCGGGCTTCATCTTAATAGACCGATGGTAGCTATGGTTGTACCCACGAACTAAATCTTGAATAACCTCAACATAGCGGTGGGTGTTGGCTGCTGTCAGATACCTCCACATTCGTGATTTAATTGTTTTATTAAACCTCTCAACGAAACTCGCTTTGAAATCATTTCCTGTAGCAAAATGTTTTATGTTGTACTTCTTCATCAACATTTCAAAATGTGAATAAAAAAACTCCTTCCCCTTGTCCGTTTGGACTTTTTGTGGTGTTCTTCCTTCTTTTAATATGTCTTCAAATGCTCGCTTTACCTCTATAGCGCTTTTATTTCTCAGCACGCGAATCCATGCGTATTTGCTTAATACATCTATGCATGTAAACATACATTTCATGTTATCGTTTTCCACACTGTAAGCACTCATGTCAACCAAATCCAGCTGAAATTGTGAATTTATATCATGAACAATAACTCTATTTATTTTAAAATGTATAGCTACAGGCCTGTGTAGCGTGTATGTATCCTGGGCGAGCAGCCAGTCATCGGCCTCACCATTTTTGAGGATCTCCCCGGTTTTTTCCAAGTATGCTCTTTTCAAACCCTCTCTACCCACATAAGCACCTGGGTTTGCCGGGTCATAGTAAATACTTTTCATAACCTGTTCAGACATCGTAGAGTGTTCGAGCAATAATGAGAATTAATACATGTTTAACAATGTTTTATTTGAGTTTTCGAAATTACACAACCAATATATTCAGAAAAGTTACACAAACATTCAGATTTCTCATAGTCTTTGTTTATATACATGTTAACATGAGAACTGAAGCTACCCTGGCCTTAGACAACAGACTCTTTGCTTTCATCACACCATGACCCCGCTGCGTCGCATACAACACCCTCATTAAATTTGTCCATGTACTCATCCCTGTTCTCACTCAGTCTCTGTGTGATGTTCGGCTCCAACTTGAGCTCGTGCAGAAAGTTCTCAGCGGCCTCGTGAACATCAGTCATCGGTGTGTGAAAACCAGATGCGTTCAAAGCCTTGACCAACACATGTTTCAGTCGCGGTGTTAAAACTGTCGCCACAATGTCATCATAATGGGCCTCAAAAAAATACTCAGGCGGTTCGAGACATGAATGTCTTGTCTGGCTCGGGTGGTCCACTTCGCATCCGATGCATGCTTTGTGTAGAATAGCCCCAACAACGTTTTCCAGAATCATACCCATTGTTGCTTTGATGATCTTTAAAATTTTTGGTGCAAGTTGTTTGTCCATTTTGTGATAACTCTTGTTAGCATTTGAAAGGTATGACAGGTTAAGAGGACCTAGTTGATCACCAACCCTGTCAATCCAATGGTAGTTTCTTGTTGGGTATGCCGGTGGAATCGAGCTGTCTGGGTCAGGGGTTCCGTAGAAGGCTTCAGCGTTGTCATCCCAGGCGTCACACAGCCAGTCCTCAGCCTTGGGTTCTTCAATCACCGCTTGGTTGTAATCATGTTTCGTAAATTCTTCCGACTGCTTGAATGTCACCGGCGGTCTGTCGGTTTTTATGCTGTGCTGATGAAGGTGTTGGCTTAAGGCGGGGCTTCGGGGTCTTAGGTCAGTCGATCAGTCCGCAGTCACAAACTAACCCGCTGATATTTTCCGGAAATAACTCCAATCTGACAGAGTCATACTCTTTCAGTCCCTCGACAACTTTAAACAGTACATCTACTGTATTATGTGGGCCTTGTTTTGGCCCCAAATAAAACACTTTTCGAAAGGTGCCCCATAAACTGGCATTAAAAACCATTTGATCAGTCACACCAGCCTTAAACACTTGGCCTTCGGGTAATTCATAAAATGCAACCTCCGGTTGTTCTGGGTTGAAGATGTATCCCCCGATCCGACCATCATCCAATTTCCACTCCTGTGCCACCATATCCGGGTGTAATTGATGGATTCGGGTTAAACTCTGCATCGGTTTCTTCGGGGCTGGCATGTTGATTGCATCTCTGCGGTCCATTTGCAATTTCTTACCAAATCGCTGAGCTGCGTTTAAGATGTTAGCTTTCACCGGTGTTTCAACCAAAACATTGATAGCAGCACAATCCTCCATGTTTTGTAATGTGTAGGTAAGTTTGCTCAGGCAAGACTGAATGACCAACCCCGATGTCGGCGTGGTTTAAATACACATATCAAGCCAGTCAACCCATAAAACATGAAAGGTTAACAAACACCGTTTGTATGCCAGCTGTTACAACACTTGTCAGAAGATAAAACACCCGGGTTTTATATTTGTCGAACACCATTTGCTGTACACCAAACACCTTACCGCTGACACAACACTTAGTTACTGCCTGGGAATTTAACATTCCGGAACCCTATGCCCCATTTGTTAATCATCAAACATAACCCACCTGTTATAACACTAGTCTGGTTTGCTCATCAAGCGTTGTAAAACATCAAACACTGACACATCAATGTAATCATAAATCACAAAGTCACCGGACATGCATACGTCACTCCTGAAGTCCCACCCTAACATACGTCATACCGGAAGTCCCACCCTAACATACGTCATACAGGAAGTCCCACCCTAACCTACGTCGTACCGGAAGTCCCACCCTAACCTACGTCATACCGGAAGTCCCACCCTAACATACGTCATACAGGAAGTCCCACCCTAACATACGTCATACCGGAAGTCCCACCCTACAAACCGGATGTCCCGCCCACCTGTCACATCAATATGGAAGTCCCACCCCCAGGGCCATAAATCACCATTCTGACACAATATACCCTACACTAACTACTTAGGAGCACACTGTCCTGGCTACAGCAGTCATGTAGAATGCCCTTCCTCTGGTCCCCTATACAGGCAACACTATTTACTCTGTTCTCTAGTCATGCGAAACATTTACAAAGGTCAGGGCCTGTAATGCTCCATACACAGGCACACTGCACTTAGCCCCTTATAGGAGCACACTGTCCTGGCTACAGGAGTCAAGAAATAATGCCCTTCCTCTGGTCCCCTATTCAGGCAACACTGTGTATGCTGTTCTCTATTCATGGGAAACATTTACAAAGGTCAGGGCCTGTTGAGCTCCATACTTAGGCACACTGCACTTAGCCCCTTATAGGAGCACACTGTCCTGGCTACAGGAGTCATGAAATAATGCCCTTCCTCTGGTCCCCTATACAGGCAAGACTATATTCTCTGTTCTCTATTCATGGGAAACATTTACAAAGGTCAGGGCCTGTTGACCTCCATACACAGGCAGCCTGCACTTTCCCCACATAGCACAACTCTCCCCTGGCTACAGGAGGCAGGAGAGTGCCCTGGCTCTCTTCCCCTATTCAGGCAACACTGTGTAGGCCACACTCTGACCCAGAGGCCACACTCCTCCTGCTTCCCTCACCAACCGAAGTAGTTCGAGGGCCGTCGTATCGAGCAATGACACTTCCTGCTCTACCCCCCTCAGAGTCAAGGTGAAAACCCCCATCCTAATGCCACCTCCGGATCGGCGGTACCGATAGATTCTTGTCCAGGGTTCAGACGGCCTGTCCGTCACCACCCAGTACACTTGGGCGGACTTAAATGGGCTTATTAGACCCCACGACATCACATGCTACGCATTACTCTAGGATGATTCGGCCTTTGGCAGTACCAGACTAAAGGATAACCCAGCTCGAAGGAGGCCAAGCAGGCGGGGGGAAGACTCTCGTTTTATCATCGCTTGACCCTAGTCTGACCTTCGACCTGGCAGCCACCAGCTTCCCCTTTACTGGGGCTCCAGAGTCAACCGCATCTCGCAGCGGAAAGTCGCAACCACACGTGGAGTGGGACAGCGCCGGATGACCAGTGTGTCCGCCCCTTCGGCACCGACCGTAACGAACGCACACGGGGAAGCTTCGGGCCGCAGAACATGACCAGAGGAGTCGCCTTTACTGGGTTCTCGAGAGTTATCCACCTCGCGGAGAAAGGTTGCGGCCATCAGGAGGATGGGGGCAGCACACGATAACCAGTGGGACAGCTCGGTGGGGATCGGCGGGTGATCCCCGGTGAGACAGACCCAGCGAAATCCAGGCGTTTCGTTGTCCCCCCGGTGTCCGAGGCATTTGAGGTCTATCTTTCATCACTGCCAGATCTCTTGTAGGCAGGCTTCCCCTTAATCCACTGCACCCACCGGCCCGTCCTCATCGAACCGAGTACGTAGCAGCCCTCGACCGACTCCCACGGGCCGGCGACCCACTACAGGCGGAGAGTGACACACTCTCCACCTACGGTAACCGGCTGGGCACGTCGGCCTGCACCACAGGGAAGGGCCAGTACTAGTTTTTTGGACAAAAATGAATGGGCATGCATTGTACATTGACGCTATACGCACCCAAAAAAAAGCTGCCTGTCTTGACGGCAGGAGACTAGTTTTACTAACTTGGCGTACAGGCCTCCTGTCTAACTGCAGTTGATGATAAATCCACTAGAGGGTCTCTCGCTCCACCAATCTCAAGTTGGTGGAAAGTCAGGTTTTCTGGAGTTGGGCAGCTGAGGTGACCGTTGTTTACATTGCCCGCGGACAGTTGTATCGCCCAATTGTACGCCCAATGGCTCCGCCCATACTATTCGGTCCTGGACCCCCGAAGTCAAAATTTTGACATTTACTAGGCAAATGTACAAATTATACCGCCCAATTGTACATCGTATGAGAACACCCATAGACTTCGGTCAGATGACCCCGGAGTCAAAATTTTGACATTTACTAGGCAAATGTACAAATTATACCGCCCAATTGTACATCTTATTAGAACACCCATAGACTTCGGTCGGAGAACCCCGGAGTCCAGATTTTGACATTTCCTAGGCAAATGTACAAATTATACCGTCCAATTGTACATCTTATTAGAACACCCATAGACTTCGGTCGGAGAACCCCGGAGTCCAGATTTTGACATTTACTGGGAAAATGTACTTATATTACTTCCCAATTGTACGCCCAATGGGATTACTCATAGTACACATGGTAAAATACTCCCCCGGTCCAAATTTGGACATTTACTGGGCAAATCTACTTATAATACTTCCCAAATGTACACCCAATGAAATTTCCCCATAATACACCTCACTCCATATTCCCCCAGTCCAATTTTGGACATTTACTGGGCAAATGTACTTATAATACTTCCCAATTGTACACCCAATGAAATTTCCCCATAGTACACCTCACTCCATATTCCCCCAGTCCAAATTTTGACATTTACTGGGCAAATGTACTTAGAATACTTCCCAATTGTACACCCAAATGATTTACCCCATAATACACTTCACTCCATACTCCCCCAGTCCAAATTTTGACATTTACTGGGCAAATGTACTTATAATACCGCCCAATTGTACATGAGAAGGAGACTTCTAAAAGACATGGGAGTTGGATATTCCATGCATAATTCAAGAGGCAATTTGAATAGGCTTCATAATTAAGCATTTCCAGCCTTTTCTACATTGTACAATTGGGCAGTATTTCCTACCCATTCATTTACATTACAAATGGCACAAGTCAGGTAGGCTGACTCCTGTACATTTGCAATGTATATGAATGGGTAGGAAATACTGCCCAACTGTACATGAGAAGGAGACAATCTGGAGGGGGTGCAAAGTAATATAGGAGGCACCGTGTCATAGAGGGAGGCATGGACTGATGGAAGAGGGGTAGAGAGATATAGGAGGCACAGGGTCATAGAGTAGGTGTGGAATGATGGAGGTGGTCCCCAGTGATAAAAGAGGCGCAGTGTCGATGAGGAGGCATGGACTGATGGAGGGGTGGAGATCAGGAGGAGGTGCAGAGTGATATAGGAGGCGCATGGTCATAGAGGAGGTGCGGTATGATGGAGGAGGTGGGGAGATCAGGAGGAGGTGTGTAGTGATATAGGAAGAGCGGAGTCGCAGAATGATGGAGGACTAAAGAAGTGATGGATGAGGGGCAGAGGCGAGCAGCAATAGAGGTGTAGACAGGGTGTAGACAAGAGGTAGAGTAGATGAAGAGCAAAGTTAGAGTTCCCCTGATGCACCACATCGAAAATGGCTTGTCTGTGAGTGATAAAGGTCACCATAGGTCACCCAATGGATTCCATTGGGCGAAACAGCTTTGGGGGACGGGGTCACACATGACATCTGGTGGACGCAGGACGAGGCCACCCTGTGATGAACATATCCGAAGAACAGCTCTTTACGACACTCGGAAACCCTTTAAAGGCTGTGTTGAGTAGCCAATGTTTTGTCAATGGGATGACCTGTAACACATTTCGGGGGTCAGAGGTGACTTCCTGTGGATGCAGGATGCTACAGATCGTACCAGGTAGACTAGGCCCACCCCCGATGAACATATCCGAAGAACAGCTCTATACGACACTCGGAAACCTGTTAAAGCTTGAGTTGAAATTTGAGGAGTAGGCAATGTATAGTCAATGGGAGAGAGCAAAGTGTACAATTGCTGAATACAAATTGTACAATTGCAGAATGAAAAACTGCACACAGCTAGCATAACTGTGTGGATGATTCATCACCCCATTCCCCCGATGGAGCACGTCGAAAACGGTGTCTATGAGCGACCTACGGGCCGCAATATGTCAAAAACACATGAATCACTACTACACAGGATGTGTTTCGGGCCTAGTCTACGTCCAGGGCCTGTGTAATACATTGCCATTGGCAATGTATTACACAGCACGTGTACTGTCCAAAAAAACACACCAAGAGTACACCGTCCACAAGCAATGTTTATGAAAGGGGAGAACATACCTCATACCTGTTAGGGGTTCCCCTCTGTGCATTGCAAATGTACAGGAGTTAACTTAAATGACTCTTGTACATTTGCAATGTATATGAATGGGTAGGAAATACTGCCCAATTGTACATTGTAGAAAATGATTAAAATGCTTAATAATAATGTGTAATACATTTCTTTCATGATGTACACTTGGAAAATCCAACTCCCATGTCTTTAAGATGTCTCCTTCACATGTACATTTGGGCAGTATTTCCTACCCATTCATATACATTGCAAATGTACAGGACTTATCCTTACTGACTCGTGTACATTTGCAATGTATATGAATGGGTAGGAAATACTGCATATTTGTACATTGTAGAAAATGATTAAAATGCTTAATAATAATGTATAATACATTTCTTTCGTGATGTACACTTGGAAAATCCAACTCCCATGTCTTTAAGATGTCTCATTCACATGTACATTTGGGCAGTATTTCCTACCCATTCATATACATTGCAAATGTACAGGAGTAAGCCTACCTGAGTTTTTTACTATGTAAATTTGTCCAGTTAATGTCAAGACATGGACAGGGGAAGTATTTACAAATGTGTTCTATGATGTAATCCCATTAGGTGCACAATTGGGAAGTATTCTAAGTACATTTGCCCAGTAAATTTCAAAATTGGGACTGGGGGAGTATGGAGTGAAGTGTTTTATGGGTAATTCCATTGGGCATACAATTGGGAAGTATTGCATGTACATTTGCCCAGTAATATTCAAAATTTGGACTGGGGGAGTATGTCCTGATGTGTATTATGGGGAATCCCATTGGGCGTACAATTGAGAAGTATTGCATGTACATTTGCCCAGTAATAATCACAAATTTTGACTGGGGGAGTATGTCCTGTTGTGTATTATGGGGAATCCCATTGGGCGTACAATTGGGAAGTATAGCGTGTACATTTGCCCAGTAAATTACAAATTTGGACTGGGGGAGTATGGAGTGAAGTGCATTTTGGGTAATTCCATTGGGTGTACAATTGAGAAGTATTGCATGTACATTTTCCCAGTAAATTACAAATTTTGACCGGTGGAGAATGTACTGATGTGTATTATGGAGAATCCCATTGGGCGTACAATTGAGAAGAATTGCATGTACATTTGCCCAGTAAATTACATATTTTGACCGTGGGAGTATGTACTGATGTGTATTATGGGGAATCCCATTAGGCGTACAATTGAGAAGTATTGCTTGTACATTTGCCCAGTATATTACAAATTTGGACCGGGGGAGTATGTACCGATGTGTATCATGGGGAATCCCATTGGGCATACAATTGCAATGTATTACATTGCTGCCGGCAATGCTTTGCGCAGCTCAGGTCGGCGTACATTTGCCACGCAATCCCGGCATTAGGCTAGTATGGTCGTCTGCCACCTGGTGGACTTTTCCGGCAGTGCGGTTTTTGGCACTTTTCGGGAAAAAAATCATATCTCGGGCCCCGGCGGCCCTAGAGACGCGCCGTTTCGACTTTGGTGGAAGGGAAGTCCGTACGGATTTCTGCAGGGGGGCGGCCTATTTTTAGCACGAAAAAAACGGGGGGGTACAGCAAGTACGGGAGGCTAGTATTTTTTCAGGCGTCTCGCACGGCTCGTGCCGACGCCGTCCCTTCATGTAGGGACGCCACATCGGCTAGTTGGAGGATAAGGGCCGGCCGTAGCCAACCAGAACCGTTTCGCAGCCAGGAAGGACCGAGGCGTCCGCTCGAGACCAACCATAGTACAAGTAACACGAATAGAGGTTTGGCCCCCCCCGCCCCCTCCCACGCACCACTGGCGCGCCGGAGATTAGACGGGAGGAACACCAGCCTGTGTCAGCTCCCCCAGGAACTCCCCCGCCCAGACCGGCAGAGTAGTATGAGACGAGCTGCCACAGACCCCCCTTGTGGCCCGCAGTAGGCACTCGTAGCGTACGGTCACCACGGGCATCCGGAGCAAATGGGGTCTGATTATCGTTCTACATTTCCCAGAGCACAACACTACCTGCCACGGCAGGCAGGCCTCCCCGCATCCCCGACCTACCCCCAACCCGGTTCAGCTAATGAGGACTTCTTGTGGTCGCAGCCCCGGCCCAAGGCCAGCGAGCCCGATCCTCCACCGACCAACCTCTTGGCGCTCCTCCGGGTTGGTGACCTTTTGTAATGAGGGCGCGGTCAGAGCCCTCACCTTGCTACCACCCGGTCATGGTAGGACACGGCAACCTGTCCCTAAGGACACCCCCGAAAGCCCGGGGAATCGGCTGACCGCCATCCTCCACTCCCGCTTCACGGTACGGCCCAGGCTCTCACTCTAGACCATCCCCAAGAGACAAGTTGGTGAGGGGGTTGGGTTCTCCTGTCCACCCCCACCCACCCGGGGTGGTGTGGTGGCCGGCCCAGGAGGCACCCGGCTAGTGACGTACACCTCCCCCCAACTGGTCCAGCTAGGGAAGAGTTGCAGCGGCCACCAGCCCCCTCAAGTCCGACGCCATTTCGCCCTACCTCCTCTCAGTAACTCTATATATATTTATTTTTTTTCTAACTTACTCGCAGTGACTCCCCCACCTGGAACCGCGGGGTAGTATACGAGTAGTAGTAATCGGCCTCCATCTCCGCCCTCCCGCAAGTAACCTTTTGTAACGAGGGTTCGGTTGGTCCCCTCGCCTGTGACCTTCTGTCAGTGGGGTAGACGGTCACCCATCCCACTCTGGCTCCCCTGCCTCGGAATCTCCCTGTCCTCCCTGAAGAAGTCCCTGAGGACGTCCAGGGAATACAAGAGAGACCTTCGGCTGAAGAGCCTAGCCAACTCCCTCCGCCTACCGGAACCCAGGCCCAAGACCTTCAGAAGTCGATCGTTCCCGCTGAACCACTTTCCCCTCGCACCCAAGGGGAAGCCATACACCCTCACAACTTCTGTGCCAGCCTTCGTCATTACAAAGTGTTTCACCGGCGCATACCTTGCCACCTTCTCCCTCGCCGCCATCCATAGTGTGTCCTGGGCCATCTCGTATCTGACTGTGATATCCACTACCAAAGCAGTACCAGCCTTCACGCACACCAGATCGGGGCGGCGCACATCCCCAGCCGGGGTATGGCTGACCATTTCCCTGGTGACGGTCCAGCCCGTACCCTCGGCCTCCTCTGCCAGCAGCCCACACAATTTGTGATGCCTCCCAATCCGACTCCTTCACTGCCGAACATTGCCCCAAGATGTGTGCGCAGGACTCCGTTCCCTCTCCGCAGTGGCGGCAGGCTACTGCAGCAGTCGAACTGCCCCTGGACAGTGTCTCCCGGTGGGGTACACATTAGCCCTTAGCTGGAGACCTGCAATATAGTGGCGCTGCCTTAATCCCACCGCTTCCGGGTCCGCCAAACAGTGATTGCTGTTTCTGTCTCCTCCAAAGACCTGTACACCCCTACCCTGCACGTCAAGGTCCATCCACTTCCGGAACTCGGCCCCCCGCCAATCTGGCGCCATCATCAACCTCGATCCCAACAACCCCGCCGGGTCCACCGCTCCAGCCCCATCACCATCACCATTAGGTCCCAATGGAGCAGGAGCTGTATTCACGGCGTCGGCCTCCGCTCCGCCATCCGCCGCGCCCCCGGCCGGGTCCAAACTCACTCCCTCCCAGGATGGCATCGCGGCTGGGTCACCCCCAGCCCATTTCCACCAACTCCGAAGCTGCTCAGGCCTGACCATCCTGCGGGTCACCACCCTTGTCACCTCATCCGTAGAGTGCCACAAGCGGAAGGCCCTCCTGACTTGGATCGACGGGATCTGACAAGCCAATTAAACCATTCCAAGCCCCCCGTCCTTGTTCCTGGAATAGAGCAAGCCATCACAGGTACACTGCGGCAAATGGAGCCATCTCTTAACCGTGCCCCTGATTATCCCGTCCAACCCTCTGAGGACCACCTGTCCCAGCCCGCCATGATCCGCCCCATACACCAACCTGGGCACGGCGTAGTCCCTCAGCATCACCACTCTCTGGGAAGGCCTCAGATCAGACCGACCGATTGAAACTATCCACCTGCACAACCTCTCCTTCAACTCGGGTCTCACCACACCCGTCCATGGTCCCACATCCACTCCCAGGTACCGAACCGACTCACCGGAACGCACCATATGCAGCTCCTCGCCCCCCAACCTCCAGGGGCTGCATTCGTTCACGGTATATTTGCCCTTAACTCTATGGGTATGGAAACCATGGCATTTCTTGGGCTGCACGCGCATCCCTGTTAGGTGGCAGAAAGTTTCCAAGATGGAGATGTTAACGGACATGCCCTCCCAGGACCCACTCAAGAGGACCAGATCGTCGGCGAAGCCTAGGGTGCAAACTTGAAGGCTGCTACCCAGGGGGTAACCCGAGCCGTGGCGTTCGAGCGTAGCGATCACAGGGTCGAGCGCCAGATTGAACAGCAGGGGGGACATCGGGTCCCCCTGCTTCACTCCGACCCTCATGCTGATCTTCGGGGAACCACCCCCTACAGCCGCTATTGCAGTGGTCACCTCGGTGTAGCTGTCCTCTGTCAACCCCACCACGTGGTCGTCCAGACCCCTGCCCCTGAGCACCTCAAGGATGTGTGTATGACTCACCGAATCGAACGCCCTAGCGAAAACCACGAAGACCACGGCCAGCTCCAGGCCCCTCCTCCTAGCGTCTAGAACCAGTCCGTGGAGGACCATCAGGTTCTCAGAGCACCCAGACGAGGAGATAAATCCTCTCTGACGGGGAGAGATAGAACACGTACTTGCCAACCTACGGTTCAGGATCCTGGAGTAGAGCCGCAACAACACAGATCCGATCATCAAGGGTCGCCACCCTGAGGCCTGGGCGCACAAGGACGGATCGGAAGACTTGGGAATCAACGTGGTCCTACACGCCTTGAGGGCTCCTGGGAGAGAGCCCGACACCAACCAGATAGAGAAGATTTTAGACAACTTCATCCCAGTCGGATCCCAGGCTAGCAGCGCACCCCTGGTAATTCTGTCTGGGCCAGCCGCAGTTCCACGTTTAATCGCTCTGAGGTTCTCACACACCTCCGTTGCCGAGATCAGCGACAGAAAAGAGGCATTGTCCGCCCCACCGTCCGAACGGAACAGGCCCAATCCCCGGAAGGAGTCGACCTCCTGCCATCTGACCTTGAAAGCCTGGGCAATCTCAGCAGACGGGCTAAAGGCCCTACCCCACTCAACCCCATCAAGAAGGATACCTGCCAATCTGGACAGGTCATTGTCGAACAGCTCCTGTGTCCGCCGGAATGCTGCCCTTTTCGACAGGCTCCCCCCATCCAGTGTTGCCGCGGACCGGACCCTCCCCTCCGAGGCAGGCGAGCAAGTCCCTCCTCCTGCTTCCCTCACCAACCGAAGTAGTTTGAGGGCCGTCGTATCGAGCAATGACGCTTCCTGCTCTACCCCCCTCAGAGTCGAGGTGAAACCCCCAATCCTAATGCCACCTCCGGCAGTGGTGGCACTGCCGCGCTGGACAACATCCTAACCAGACCACCGGTGTCAGATGTCTCCTGGGAGTCACTCGGGCCCCGTGCATAACCCGGGTTACGACGCATATACCTCACCTGCCAAGCCGTTTTCACGCCAGAAGGATCCCAAGCCTCCAAGTCCTTCACTGTGCAACCATCAGGGCCAGGGGCCGTGCCCCTCCTGACCCCCTTAGGCATTTCCTTGCAGTGATCCTGGACTCAAAAGGCTTATTTGACGCCCTTGCTCCGTAGCCGAACTGGCCCAAACCTCATTTCCGCTTCCACGACCTGTATGGGGATGTTACAAGGGCTCCTCCCCACGCCGCGGCTGCCCCCTTGGGGTTCATTGTTAATTTCTGTTGCAGGGCCCTATACCTCGCTCTTTTGGCTCGACTGGGAGTGAGCCTTGATTCGGACGGCGTGGGGGCCGGGGCCTCCCTGTCCCTAACCCGTTTCCGGCCCCTCCGGGGAACCAACGTGGACAGACGGCGCCGTGTCACCTTCTCCGTGTCCAACTGGGACCAGTCCGCCCTCTCAACGGAGGAGGTCTCTACCGACGGGGGCGTTACTTTCGCCCCGATGTGAGCGCCCCGGGCCCCCTGCGACAAGACCTTCCTTAGACCATGAACCTTAACCGGGCTACCTCCTTGTTCCATCAAGTTCCGGCCTGACGATATGTGGCCTGGTGGCACACCAATCCTCCTGGATCTCATAAAGAGGATCCGTACTCTCTGCCTTTCAACCGCCCTCGGCGATACATGGTGCCCCATGGCCAGTGCCATTCGTCTGGAGGGGCTGGAACAATATATGTACCTATCTTGAAGCCTCCATAAGGCCCTCAATTCACCGCCAGACCACTTGACCTCCCTCACCCGAGTTTTGGGGCTTGCCGCACCCGTGGTGGATCCAGTCGCTCCTTTAGGCTCAGGGTGCCCAGCACGCATGTGCTGCCCAAGCCCCTTAAAGTTGGCGCATGAGGTACGACAAATCAGGCACCTGATCCGTTTAGGCGATTTCCGAACCCTTGGGGAACCGCCTCTGCACCTAGGCACGTGACCGGCAATAACCCTCCGGTTGGGATCCCGCCTACCGCACTTCTTGCATCCAAAGAGAACCTGGAGGCCCCTGTGCTTTTCCGAAATGTGGCCCAGAAGCTTCCGGACCGGAAGACACCCCAATCCGCAGCCCGGGCACGCCAGCTTCTCAGCTGGTAGGAAGATGATCTGCTCAGTGTGGCGTGCGTGCAGCCCCGGACATCTAAGGGCATCACAGACCTGTTATTGCTCAATCTCGTGTGGCTGAACGCCACTTGTCCCTCTAAGAAGTTGACCGCGGGCCGCTTGGGGTCAGGCTGAGAACAGGACAGGGGGCCGGGGCCAGGTTACCGCCATACACAGGGGCCCGGCAATGAACCCCAGCATAGGAACACTTTCTCCTGGGTACAGGAGGCCAGGGTCTTCCCTGGCTCTGGTCCCCTGTATAGGGGACACACTGTGGGTTATGCTGTGGTCATGGGGGACAATTACAGGGGGCCAGGGCCTTGTGACCGCCATAACACAGGCACCCAGGCCTGGCCCCCAAATAGGAACACTCTCTCGTGGGTACAGGAGGCTGGGAAATTGGCTCTGGTCCCCCATATAGGCAACACTGTGTAGGCCGTTCCCTGCTCATGGGAAACATTTACACAGGCCTGTTGACCTCCATACACAAGCACACTGCATTTACCCCTTTTAAGAGAGCTCTCTACTGGCTACAGGAGTCATGGAAAATGCCCTTCCTCTGGTCCCCTATACAGGCTACACTATGTATTCAGTACTCTACTCATGGGAAACATTTACAAAGGTCAGGGCCTGTTGACCTTGATACACAAGCACACTGCATTTACCCCCTATAGGAGCACTATCTTCTGGCTACAGGAGTTATGGAAAATGCCCTTCCTCTGGTCCCCTATACAGGCTACACTATGTATTCAGTACTCTACTCATGGGAAACATTTACAAAGGTCAGGGCCTGTTGACCTCCATACACAAGCACACTGCATTTACCCCTTATAAGAGAGCTCTCTACTGGCTACAGGAGTCATGGAAAATGCCCTTCCTCTGGTCCCCTATACAGGCTACACTATGTATTCAGTACTCTACTCATGGGAAACATTTACAAAGGTCAGGGCCTGTTGACCTCGATACACAAGCACACTGCATTTACCCCCTATAGGAGCACTATCTTCTGGCTACAGGAGTTATGGAAAATGCCCTTCCTCTGGTCCCCTATACAGGCAAGACTATATACTCTGTTCTCTATTGATGGGAAGCATTTACAAAGGTCAGGGCCTGTTGAGCTCCATACACAGGCACACTGCACACTGCACTTAGCCCCTTATAGGAGCACACTGTCCTGGCTACAGCAGTCATGAAATGATGCCATTCCTCTGGTCCCCTATACAGGCAAGACTTGTTATAAAGTTCTCTATTCATGGGAAGCATATATAAAGGTCAGGGTATGTTGAGCTCCATACACAAGCACTCTGCATATGCCCCATACAGGAGTGCCCTCTCCTGGCTACAGGAGTAATGAAATGATGCCCTTCCTCTGGTCCCCTATTCAGGCAACAGCAGGTATGCTGTTCTCTATTCATGGGAAATATTTACAAAGGTCAGGGCTTGTTGAGCTCAATGTGGGGCCCAAACGGGCTGATATCCGGGGCCCACCTGGGCTACCCAACTGGGACCCAGCTAATTTTGGCCGCAGTTTCCATGGATGCCCCACATGTGTTAGCCCAGTTGGGTTGATGAATCTCAGTCCTCTGTTGTTGCTCTCCCAACGGCCCTTTGAAAAGAGAAAATAAATAAATCAACCATTTTTCAATTTTTGCAATTCCTTTTCACAGTTCAAACAGATGTGTCAGGTTAGTCTTTTGGTGCACCAAATCAAGTTTATGTAGATAAGGGGTTTTCAAACCTGTCCCGGAACACCCCCTGCACTGCACATATTGGAGGCACAAAATTTACATTTTGACCAACTTTCACCACTTTCACACTTACATACAATTAGAGGGGTTAAGGTTTAATGCATATTTGGCATGCTTTTCAGAGGGAGCTCTGAATTCAGCCTGAATCCGGAGTACTCCCCCCCGCATGTAAGTGGTTAAGACTAGATGTGTGGAGAATAGGTGGTGGGGGGAAGCTGCTAACGGTCAATGGATCGAGGTAAGACTGCTGAGTCCATATGGGCCATTCTACAGAATTGGTGCGAAGTCAGAGTTGGAAACGTCTTGACATTTTTTTGTTTTTTTCCCACAAATCTTTCATGTACGCAAATTGTATAATATCCAAGGTATGCTTTTCTAGTAATTGTGCAGTTAATTCTCATATTGTATTTTCAGAAAATGCTGGAATATTTTCTCTCCCCAAATTTTTCACTACCGAAACACAATATTAAATAATTTATTAAGAAGGCTTATAATCTACCTTATAAATACATATTTTAGAAAAATATTTTTACAGGTTAAATCAATAAAGATTATAATTTTTATAATATTTTAAGTGTAATTTTTGAGAATTGTTGTATTTTGAACCCAATCTTTCTTTGTAGAAGGCATAAAGTTTATCGTACTAATTTCAAAGTTAAGGATTCATTAGTTTGAATATGCATTGAACCAAACACTATCATAACATCTTAGCTGACAATTCAATATACTTTATTTTTGACAAAACATCCCATGTTACGGTAGTGACCGCACATTTTTGGTAGTGACAGTAACGTTTTGGTAGTGACCACAATACTTTGCCAAGCCTGAATCAGACTGTCCACATTTTATGTTAATATAAATAAATAACTATGATGCATATATGCAGTCAGAACATATAGCAGACACACATCTGACAGTAAATATCTTATAAGAACACCTAGAGCTATTCTATACTTTGGGTCTGGAAAAAAAAATCCCCGTTTTATTTTCACATTTTGTTTATGAGTCATTCAGATAAATCTCCAGAACCACTGAACTGTGTGTGTGTGTGTGTTTTTACATAAAACATTAATTTCAGAATAATTTTCCTCATTCAGATAAATCTCCAGAACCACTGATCTCTGTGTGTGTGTGTGTGTGTGTGTGTGATTTTGTTTGGGTGACAGTTGTAGGTTAGCCTACAGTTTGACAAGAGTTTACAGTTTGACACAAGCACAATGTTGTGTTTTACACAAATATAAGTAGGCTAAACACTTTGCAGTTTAATGATGATGACTTTTACCCATCTTGCTCTCCACCACGTGCCCTCGCTGTATGGTTTCCTCCCCTGTCCCTGGCACCAATTAGCCACTTTGACACTGCCTTTTCAGCATCTCATCTAGTAATCGGGTTTGTAAGGGCATTTTTTTTCAATCTTCCTATAAAATAGATAAAGAGCATTAGAGTGAGATTAAATTCCTCATTTGAGCCCTTGCAACAAAGCAGAAATCTCCACCATGTAATTTTTCAGGTAATACAATAATGGTATTGGATATAATATTCTGTCAAACACGACATTTTTGCTGCAAAGGTTTATTAAACAAACAAACAAGGGACTGGTTCTGTACCTGTACCTGAAAACTACAGTTAATTTAAATTAGTAACTTTTGTTCTATTGTATTTACCTATGCTTGTAACTAGTGTATTTTTACTTATTTTATTTTTAGTACCTCACTTGTATTTAATAATGATTTAACTTTATTATTTATTATAAACCATGAGTTGTGTGATTGCTACACCACTAATTATCAGTTACTTATTACTGAATTTGCAGTATACCTGGTCCATATTGTCATAATTAAAGGTATTCTCTATCCAGGTATGGACAATTATTTGCATAGAAAATAACCTTTGTTTGCACATTAATATGTTAAACAGCGAGTAAACATACCATATACAACCTCAAACAGTTTCTCACTTTCCATGGCGGCCAACAAAATTGTACTCTCTTGATAGGGAGTGGTCTAAAAGGAAGGTGTTCTTCTTCCAATGTTCTTCCTCCAATTTCTGCCACCACGCCAACCTAAAGAAAAATAAGATTATCATAATGGGAATTAATTCCGATTATCATCGGATGTAGTAATCTACTATTTGTATAGTGTATCGAGTCCCTAAATACAACTCTATTTTTCATAATTCCCAGGGACCACTCCAATAATACATGCAGTTGCCTCTCTAACATATGTTTTATACTTGTACTTGAGTTATTAGCAAAAAAGCTACAGTACTGTGCAAACGTCTTACGCCACCATTATTTTTGTTTTAGAAATGGTATAATGACCATATGCTAGTTGTGGGAAATATTTAGTGTGACCTCCCCTTACACTTGAGCAATTGATGGGATCATGAATGTGGAAAAGTACAGAGCGGGCGCATGTCTTTACAAATGAAATGAACTACTGACTTTGTTATTTTGGTTGCACGAGTTGATGTCGTTGGTAATTTGTGCGTTTGAACTTGAGCTGCTGAAATGGTCGCTGTATGGCGTTGTTCTGTGATCACAAAAATAAACGGGAGCAGACACGATTAAACAGACTTGTCTTGTAATTGCATTCGAAAAATTAATAAGGAAATGCTTTCATTTTGGCTGTTTCCCAGATAGCAATGAGTCGGCGGACCGGAGGCGGTCCTCCAGAGACCGTAGAAGCGTCAGAATGTCTAAATCGCAAACACGTTTGCTGGCTCTCCGCCGGCGGCAGCCGCTTTTTTTATTATTTTATTTCTTATTATTAAGTGCAGTCATACAGTCACAAATTAACCTTTTGATGATACAGTATTGATGGTACAGTAAGGTGTAAAGGGCAAGTCTACACATATAATAGTAGTCCATAGATGTCTTCCATCCTAACAAAAATAAATGTGATGGGAAAGATCCTTATCTCTGCAATACCACATATACATTTGGTAGATGATACAGAATTTTTTTACCATACAAATGACCAAAATAAATGATGAATAAGTAAAATAAAAATAAGAAAAATATAGTCTGCATAACAGTCATATCAAATGAAAATGTTGGGCAATGGAAGACCATTTATTTAGGAATACATCTGCATTCAGTTGTAATAATGCTGTTGTATGCTCCATGTTATAAACATTTTGGATTCTTTCCCTCCATTGTGCAACCGTTGGAGGGTTTGGCTTCAGCCAGGAGGCTGTGATTACCTTATTCGCTGTTAAAAGAAGGATTCTCAGCAAACACGTTTGGTTATTCTCTTCTATGTCAGCTGGCAGTATCCCTAGCACAAAGTATGATGGTCCGAGAGGTAGATCTATACAAAGACATTTTTTTATTTCTTTTTGTACATTTTGCCAATATTCTGATATCTTTGGGCAGTCCCAAAATATATGGGTGTGATCTCCCACCAAGCCGCAACCCCTCCAACAACCGCCTGAATTGTTGCTCCATTTTGATGTTATGAATGGAGTTCTAAAATATCTCATTTTAATTTTCCATCCAAATTCTTTCCAGTTAGGACTACTGGTTACCCTATGTCCTTGACTGCATGAAGTCTCCCACTGCTTATCTGTTATTGTTGTGTTCATTTCTAATTCCCATTTTTCTTTAATATCTAGATTATTTCCTTTAAATTCGTCCTGCAGTATTTTGTAAGTATGTGAAATGAATTTTGACTTTACTATTCCTTTTGTTATTGATATGAAGAAGCGTTCTATTTCTGTTGGTAGAGAGCAGAGCTTTTCCCGTTCTTGATGATTTTGGAGGTAATGTCTAATTTGTAAGTACCTAAAGAAATCTTGGTTTGGTAATCATATTTCTCTTTGAGCTGTTCAAATGATTTCAGGGCTGCTCCGTCAAACAGCTGGTCCAAAACTACTAGACCATTTTCTGTCCATTTCAGAAAACCCTTGTCCAGCCTAGCTGGGGAGAACTCCCAATTGTTTGCTATCCTTATAGCTCTGGAAGTAGTCATGGGAAGCTGTAATTTTTTCCTCACAATTGACCATATTTTTAAGGTGTTTTTACTCCATACATTAGTAATCTTCTTTTTCCCCCATATGTCCTGGTTTAGGAATGGGATTGAATCTAATGGGAAATTTGGGCATTCACTCTGCTCCTTTCCAACCCATATAGTGTCAGTATCTTGGGACATCCACGCAATCATTGATCTCAGTTGGGCTGCCCAATAGTATGTTTTAAGGCTAGTCAAGTCCAGGCCTCCATTTTCCTTTGAGCAAAGTAGTCTTTTAAATTTAAGTCTAGGTCGTTTTCCTTGCCAAATAAATTTGGATAGCCATTTATCTATTGTGGTAAAGGTGGAAGCAGGAACATATATAGGTAGTGATTGGAAGAGAAAGAGCAACCTTGGTAAAATGTTCATTCTTATAGTTTCTATTCTACCTATCAGAGAGAGTGGAAGAATTTCCCATCTAGTAAGGTCCGCTTTTATGTTGCCCAGCAATTTCCCATAATTGGCTTTAAACAGTTTGGATAGGTCTGTTGTTATAATAATTCCTAAACATCTAAATCCTTGCGACAAGTGGAAATCAAGTCTTTCTGATAGTTGGATTGGCCAATGTCCAACTAGCATCATTGCCTCAGACTTTGATTGGTTGATTTGATAACCAGAGAGTTCTCCATATTTTTTTAAGGTGTCTAGCAGTGCAGGTACAGAAAGAACTGGATCATTCTGTCTAATAGATGCTGCCAAGGGTTCAATATTTATAGCAAAGAGCAGACGGCTAAGACAGTCCCCTTGCCTCACCCCCCTCTGTAGGTTGAAGAACTCAGAACAGCATCCGTTTACCCTGACAAGAGATTTTGGATTTTTGTAAATAACTCTGACCCAATCTACAAATTTTGGGTGGAATCCCATTACTGATACTGTTTTGTATAAAAAAATCCCAATTTACAGTGTCGAATGCTTTCTGTGCATCAAAGCTTATTAACATTGATGTTTGTTTGTCTCTTTAAGCACAAGTCATTATATTTAGGCTTCTTCTTATATTATTGGCACCCTGTCTATTAGGAATAAATCCTGTTTGATCTGGCTTAATCAGAGTAGTAATATATTTTTTAACTCTATGTGATAAAATACTTGTCAGTAATTTCTGATCATTGCATATAAGGCTGATGGGTCTATATCCTTCACAGAGTGTTGGGTCTTTCCCTTCTTTATGAATCACAGATATAATGGCCTGCGACCATGTCTCCGGAGGATTGTTCTTAGAGAGAGAGTACCTAACACCTTGGTTAGTACAGGCGCAAGGTCATTTATGAAGCATTTGTAAAATTCTCCAGGAAGCCCATCGACTCCTGGAGATTTGTTGCTTTTCAATCTTTTTATAGCCTCTCTCATTTCTGTTTCTGTAATTGGTGTTATCATCTGATTAGATATTTCTTCTGATAATGTGGGGAGATTCAAACCAGTGAGGAAAGTATCAGTATCCTTTCCTGATGTTTGTAATCTTGGTTCTTTATATACATTTTGGTAAAATGATGCAAAGGCATCTGCTACCTTTTTGGGTTGAGATACTGTTCTACTCAGTATAGGATGACAAACCTTGGATACAGTACGATTAGCTTGAGCTTTACGAAGTTGAAATGCTAGAAGGCGGCTAGCTTTATTCCCCATCTCGTAATATCTTTGTTTAGAAAATCTTAAAGCCCCTTCCGCTTTATATGACAGGAGTTTGTCTAAGGCTTTTCTTGTCTCCTTAAGTTCTGTAGCAATGTTGCTCATTCTTGTGGTTTTGTGTTGTGTCTCTAAAAGCTTTATTTTATTTTCAAGTTCTCAAGTTGTTCCTTGAGTCGCTGTCTTTTTATTTTTTATGATATCTGTATTATTTTTCCTCTTATAACTGCTTTCGCTCCCTCCTGTGAGGTCTTCCCGTCACTCCCGGTCCGATTCCTCCCTGCCACGCTCCGCACCTGCCACCAGTTCACTTCCCAGCACGCATGAACGCACCCAACACTCCAGATCCCAATCACCTGAATATTGAACACCTGTGCCCTGTTTATCCCTCTATTTAGCCTGTGCTCTTCCTCCCCAGTACGTCAGTGGCCACTCCCAAAAACAGTCAAGGAGTTGCAACGATTCCTGGGGTTTGCTAACTATTACCGACGGTTCATCAGGAACTTCAGCACCATCGCTGCCCCATTGACCACTCTGACCAGCCAGAAAACCCGGACGTTGTGTTGGACAGACGCTGCCAAATCAGCGTTTGAGAGACTGAAAGACCTGTTCACCAGCGCTCCCATACTCCACCAGCCTGATTCCGGACTCCCGTTCGTAGTGGAAGTGGACGCCTCGGAAACGGGAGTAGGGGCGATTTTGTCACAGCGCGTTGGCACACCCCCCAAATTGCGCCCCTGTGCCTTCTACTCCAAGAAACTCACCCCCGCCCAACGGAATTATGATGTCGGGAATCGAGAGCTCCTCGCGATTAAACTGGCCCTGGAAGAATGGAGACACTGGTTGGAGGGAGCCCTTCATCCCTTCCTGGTACTCACGGACCATCGCAACCTGGAATATTTGCAGTCGGCTAAACGTTTAAATCCCCGTCAAGCTCGATGGTCTCTTTTCTTCAACCGCTTTCGCTTTTCAGTCTCCTACGTACCAGGAAAAAAGGATGCCAAGGCTGACTCCCTCTCCCGCTTATTCGAGCAACCGACCTGCCCTCCGTCGCCCGAAACAATTCTGCCCTCCACCTGCCGTGTCGGACCGATACGCTGGGACATCCAGGACACCATCGAGGAGGCCCTGTTGACGGATCCGGCCCCTCCTACCTGCCCACCAGGGAAGATTTATGTTCCTGCAGCCGTTCGTCCACAATTATTGCAATGGTGCCACACTTCGTGAGGGACGGGGCATCCGGGCATCACCCGCACAACTAAAATCCTGGGTAAGCGGTATTGGTGGGCGTCTCAGTCCGACGATGTGCGCGACTATGTCCTGTCCTGCCCTGTCTGCGCCCAATCGAAAAGTCCCCGTCACCTACCTGAGGGGCTGCTACAGCCTCTACCTACTCCTCACCGCCCCTGGTCACATATCGCCATGGATTTCATAACGGACCTACCAGACTCCAACGGATATACCTCGATTCTAACCGTAGTCGACCGTTTTTCTAAGATGTGCCGTTTAATACCCCTAGCTAACCTGCCCAATGCCACAGAATTGGCGGACCTTGTTTTCCAACAGGTGTTCCGGCAGTTCGGGATTCCCAAGGATATCGTGTCGGACCGGGGACCCCAATTCATCTCCCGGGTATGGAGGGCTTTCTGCGACCGACTCGGGGTATCAGTAAGCCTATCCTCCGGGTACCATCCTGAGACCAACGGTCAGACGGAAAGACTAAACCAGGATATAGGAAAGTATCTGCGACAACAGTGTCATAAGCAGCCACACGACTGGAGCCGGTTTCTCCCGTGGGTAGAATACGCACAAAACTCACTCATTCACTCCTCCCTCAGGCTCACTCCTTTTCAATGTGTCTTCGGTTATCAACCCCCTCTTTTCCCATGGGATACAGAACCTGGTCCGGTCCCTGCAGTAGACGAGTGGTTCAGACGCAGCGCGAGAGTCTGGGAGACGGCGCACCGGCATCTCCAACAGGCGTCAAGTGCGCAGAAGACCTACGCTGATCGCCGCCGGCGCCCGTCTCCCCTCTACCACCCCGGCCAGCGGGTTTGGCTGTCAACTCGGGACATCCGCCTGCGCCTCCCGTGCCGTAAGCTAGCCCCCAAGTACATAGGGCCTTTCAAGATCACACGACGCATAAACCCCGTTACTTACCGTCTTCAGTTGCCCCGCCAGTACAGGATCTCCCCTACATTTCACGTGTCTCTCCTCAAGCCGGTTCATTGCAGCCCCCTACATCCACCGGTCGCCCTGCATCCTGCCCCACCTCCTTTGGACGTTGATGGGGGACCGGCGTATGCGGTGCGGGACATCCTGGATTCCCGCCGCCGAGGCGGGCTCCTGCAATACTTGGTAGATTGGGAAGGTTATGGCCCGGAGGAGAGGGCCTGGGTGCCCGCTCGCGACGTCCTGGCCGCGGACCTCACTGCGCGGTTCCACGCTGCGCGCCCAGATCGTCCTGCTCCCCGTCCGCGGGGTCGTCCACCGCGGCGGTCTCGGCCGTCGGGGGCTGGCCGTAGGGAGGGGGGTTCTGTGAGGTCTTCCCGTCACTCCCGGTCCGATTCCTCCCTGCCACGCTCCGCACCTGCCACCAGTTCACTTCCCAGCACGCATGAACGCACCCAACACTCCAGATCCCAATCACCTGAATATTGAACACCTGTGCCCTGTTTATCCCTCTATTTAGCCTGTGCTCTTCCTCCCCTCCAGCGTGAGGTATTGTTCCCAGTGGACCTGCCAAGCATTCGATCGCACGCTCATTACTAGTTGATTCCCAGCCTGTTGTGTTCTCTGCCCTCTTGTCCCGTCCTCTCTCCTCGTTTCCAGAACCCTGCGTCTTGACCTGTTCGTCCGCCCCGTCGTGTCTCTCCCTGCCTACCCTCCCGGTGTAGTTACTTGTACGGACTGCCTTCCCGGATCACCAACCTCTGCCTGCCCC
This sequence comes from Esox lucius, assembly GCF_011004845.1. Lineage (NCBI taxonomy): Eukaryota > Metazoa > Chordata > Actinopteri > Esociformes > Esocidae > Esox > Esox lucius. The sequence continues at coordinate 666,333 of NC_047589.1, forward strand.
TGGATATCCTTACCGTCTCTCCCAGCTGTACTGTAGTCTCCGCTGTATGATCTCCCGGCTTCCTGACCTGCTGGCCTGCATTTCGGTTTCACGTCTCTGCTCATCCCTGCCTGTGCCTTCGCCCTCTAGGACTGATCTTCTGGTTCCCGACTCTCTGCCTGGCTTTATCGTTTGTGTGTTAGCCTACTCCCTTGTGCGACGAAAAATAAATCTACCATTGCACTCCTGCAATTGGACCCACACCACTCTGGTCCTGGTGTTTGTTACACCTCCCACATAATTGAAGGATTAACTTCACCATTATCATTGATCTCAAAATATTATTTTATGGTTTTGCTTAACTCTTCCACTATTTCAGACTTATTCAGCAGTGATACGTTTAACCTCCAATATCTGAAAAAAGAGTGCATGCCTAGATTTATTTTCAGCACAATAGGTGCATGATCACTCAGAGTTAAAAGGTTCAATGAAACAGTCTGTTACTTTATGTATGTATTGTAGGAGGAGACAGAAAAAATCAATCCTTGAGTAACTATTGTGCACATTAGAGAAGAAACTGAAATCTTTCCCTTTTGGGTTTTTAGCTCTCCATGACCCAGTTCGGACATAAAGTTATTTAAGGTTTTTGTTTTGGAGCACTGAGATTCCCTCTCAGTTGGTGTCCTATCCAGTTTCCCATCCTGCACTGCATTAAAGTCCCCTCCTATTATTAATACCCCTTTTGCATTGCTTGCAATGATGTTAGCGATCTCTCTAAAGAACATTGGATCATACTCGTTTGGGGCATATACATTAAGTATGGATACCTCGTTTCCTCCAACAGTCCCAACCACCATGACATAACGACCTGATTTATCCAATATCACATTCTCTGCACTAAAGGCCAAGTTTCTGTTTATTTAGCCACTCCTCTTTTTTTCCCATTTGAGGCACTATATACTAAATTAACCCATTCCCTTTTTAATTTTATATGCTCACTCTCTGATAAGTGGGTTTCTTGTAATAATGCAATAGAGCTTTGCATTTTTATGAGCTGATTGAATATTTTCTTCCTTTTGATAGGATGGTTTAATCCACGGACATAATAGCTACTATCAGTTTATCCATGTGGATAACAGTATCCCATAATTTTGACCTTCATAGTAGACATTAATTTTCCAAGTGCAGACCCGTACCCGTGTTTACAAAGCATCTTACGTGCCTGCTTAATTGTAAGAATAACGTATAACTTCCACCGTCGTGGAGAACAAGATTCCACAAAAAAATAAAAACTTCCAAAAACCCGACTGATCTAACCAGCATAAACTCAGTCTCAACAAGGACAGAGAGTAGTGACCGGTCTCTCTGGGGATGTGCACACAGTGCTGTTGCAACTAACGTATAGCTTACACGCGTTAAGTTGCCTGTAATATGGCCCTAATGTAAACGCCGACGATATGAAAATGTAATAATAAAAAAAGAGAGAAAAAAATGTAAACCGCTCAACTAAGGAGAACTCATTATTTCTTATTAGTTAGCTTTAAATAATAAAACTAGCCAATTATGTGTTACAGGGTAAATCAAATAATTTTTTTTTATCACCAACTTACTCATAGTCAGTAATGTTTCATTTGTTCATCGATGGCCACCATGGAGGATGCTCTTCAAGTCCGCGTTGGTCATTGAATTCGCTCTGTTTGAAGTCTCGGACCATTTGTTTTTCAAAAGTTCCGCCTGTAGTGTGTCACGTTCGTTCAATTGAACTTGGATACCCAACTCTCCGATCGTAGCGGCCGCGTCTGCAAGGGTCGTGAAGGTCTTCGGTCCGGATTTAAGGTGAATTTTCAGCTTGGCAGGAAATGGCGATTGAGCTTTGATGTTCTTCTCTTTAAGCAATTTCATCACATCTCTTACTTGCTTGCGTTTTTTCTGGATGTCTGACGTGTAGTCCTGGTCCAAGAAAATCCTCTGTCCGTTATATGGCACTCCTCCACGGTGTTTCCATGCTTCTTGAATTACCGTTTCTTTTATTCTATAGTCCAGAAATCTGACGATAATGGATCTCGGGGGGCTCGCTGCGTCTTTCGGTTTCATAGTCAGTGAGCGGTGTGCTCTCACTACATTTAAGTTGAGCTCTTCTGGTAATGTCAATGAGGTTCGGATGAGATCATTTACGAAACTCAGCATGTCTTTGTTGGTTTCCTCGTCTTCTTTCACGCCGTATATGCGGACGTTATTCCGTCTTGCTCTGGACTCTAGGTCTTCACATTTTGCAGACAAGCTGGCATCTCTTTGTAGCAAGTAATGAAGGGCTCGCTCGTTTCTTTGCGATTTATCTTCTGCATCACTCAGCCTCTGTTCGTTTTCAGTCATACGCTGTTCTAATTTCGTCATCCTTTCGTCTAGTTCGGCCAGTGCGGCTTCTACTCTTGTTAAGGAGTCTTTTGTGTCTTTAGAGGCTTCAGCGTGCTCCTTTCTTAGTGTTCGCAGCTCGGCTAGCACTGCCGCCATATGCTCTTCTCCTCCCTCGTCCTTTGGGTTCGGTTGATCTTCTTTTTTCGATGCTTTACCCTTCTTATCCTTATCTTTTCGATTGCAGGCCATTTCGATTGATTATTGTGAGTGTTTTTTGCAGAAAATAAGGTTTATAATTAAGGTTTGGCTAGTTTTGACAAATTCTCCTCAGGGAGCTTAAAAATCAGGCTGCTGCCACGACCATGACGTCACAGGAAGTCCGGCAGCCGCTTTTTAAAAGGCGGACCTTCCACGGCAAACGCTATTTTCGAGCGATCTGCCGCTCTTATATATATAATATTTATAGCATGCAGTTTATCGAGAATAATGATTGATCAAACCAGACAAATTTCCATTTGGTGTTTTAATTCCACATTTTAAAGTACAGTAACTGTCATTCAAACAAGATGTGTCAGATCACTGAAATAAATAACAGGCAGAAAAAAACATACATATAAATACACACTACAGAACATGCAGGTTTCCAATTAAATTCTGGTAAAAAATAAATAAAAAACAGCTATACAAGCAAATTATAACAAACACAATAATTGTTAATAATATAAAGAGGTCAGCTCTGGGATGAAAATAATTACCAGTAAACATAAGTAATGAGGATATTTGGTACCAAAGAATGTGCAGGATACCAAATAAATCGAGGTATAACATCACATTTTCAAGCCATTTCTAACAACAGGAAAAGTGGTAATAATTTAGAGTAAAGCTCTAGAGTAGAATAGTCCGTTATAATGGCATTGTTGACCTGGAGCACAAGATTTACACCGTGCTGAAATAAGATCTGTGTCTCTTGTATCTGTGATAAACAAAACTTGACATATATATTTATATAAAAATACAGAGGTAAAAACAGTAGTAGAACAGACCATTATAACTGCAATGCTGACCTGTGGCACAAGGATTTACATGCTATATTTAACAATATCAAGTAACAGGTATGAAATAGTATTTACAAACTATAATAGAATCGTTAAGACGGAATGAAATAAGCCAATACTAAAGTTAAAATAAAAAATAAAAAAACAGGGTGGATTTGGTGAGTGTAGTCTCGCACTTCTGGCTTCTTGATGTTACTGACTGCAGGATAAAGAAAGTGTTCCAGTTCAGTGATGCTGGGGTGTCAGTAGTCAGCCTAGGTTTAAGGGGTCGGCTGTGGGTCCTTCTCAGCTGTGCGGCTTTTTCTGCCTTTACGGTCAGATGCTCCTTTCAGGTAACGCACCTACAGGGGTTCCCAGAATAAAATAATAAATTAGTCATTCCTGGTCCCTCAAATACTAAACTACGACATTTATATCTAGGTCTACTACATGTACAGGTATTAAACTAACAACCACAGGTGTTGTTTGCAAGTTGTACCTGATTGCCCAGTGAGAGCAAACGTCTTCAACATTGTCCCTACTTGCTTCACCTGCTCTTGAAGTGAGCTGCTGTCATCCGAAGCTACAAAATCAAAGGCATATGGTAATTCTGAACCTACATTACACACAAAAAAGTAACATTTAAGAAAGAGTGCACGTTCTCACCTGCGTGTGCATTGCATTCCCTCAGGGCTTGGTTCTCCTCCCTCAGAGCTTGGTTTTCATTCTGGAGTCACTGGAAATCTACATAAAAATAAATAAAAAATCAACTACTAAAGGCAATATTTCCAATACTGTTAAAACACTGGACAATAAGACATAGGCCTAGAATATACCTTCATAGCTGAAAACTTTGTGCTGTACACGAGATGCCAGGGGCGTCCAAGGGCCAATAACAAAGTGATGACTTTCTCCTATTGATAATCATTGACGTAAAAATATGTTTGAAGTAATTGCATACATTTAATGAATTGGACTTAAATGTAAAACAGTTTAGCGCAACGTATTACATACCTCCAGCGTTTTCACCCATATGCTGCCAGGGTAAATTTGCTGCTGGGGGTGTAAAGCTTAGTACTTGACGAGCTGGGGGAACAAACATAACAGTTTTAATTTCACTGCAGAGATTGCATATTCAGTAATGAAACAATAATTGAACTGTGCAAAGCTAATGGATATGTACAACACACCGACACCTTTTATCCAGAAAGTCAAGTGCCCTAATGAAAAACAGATTATGGATAAAAGGATTCCTAATCTTAAATAGAAGCAATAGTTTCCTAGACAAAAAACGTCACAAATAACATCACTTACTTGTACTCAAACTCTTGGCTCTGTGAAGTGGAGTCTGGATTACTGGGGAGAAACCTGGTTCTGAGAAAGAGGGAACAGAAATTTGAAAATCTAACATATCTAAGTGTATATTTTAGTTACAGGATCACAAATTAAGCATCACAGCAATACATTTTACATACCAGCTCTGAAGTCTACAGATGGCTCAACATTTTCCTGGTTTTCTGGAATCGATGCAACTTCTGTAGCATGTAGTGATTCAAGTGAATGTCCTGTTTGTCCCTCTCAACTCTTTTCAATATTATTTTCCTTTTGGCCCAGTAACTAAACATTGTGACTAACAATGCATTTACCTTTAAAACCAAAACGATTGACCAACAGTAGGTCTCTTGGGTGAAGATAACCGGTTATGCTCTGGCCAAGGTATCTGCAAGAAAACATGAACAAAACCGGATTGTTAACGTTAGGAATATACAGTAGCTATGCTGTGGGGGGAAACATTATCAGCCAAATGTGGAACAGTGAAATTGTTAAAAATAAAATGTATTCACCGAGTGTTGTGATTCAAGTGAACACAGAATTTTCCTCAAACATAAAAAGTACAGCAGTTCAGAGAATTAGAAATCATAATCGCCTTAAATCCAGTACAGTAGCAACACAGCACAAAACTTGCTAGCCACAGTGTGTAACAAAGGCAAAATAGCATGTGCTAGCTAACACTTACTAGCCACTGGACTAGCAGCATACTTGTTCAGGCAAACAAAATAATGTAAACAACATATATACATCGTTATTTTTGTAAGAAAACACTAAAAGTTAAACTTGGTCTTTCTAGATGTAAAGCTTTTGCTACCTATTATAGCTCGTTAAAATTCTACATGTACTAACATAACGCTAACAAGGCTACTTTAGCTAGTTAGGCAAGAACAAAGATGACTACACATTTTAAATATATAAACTAAAAACAATGTAAACATAATATTGCGTTACACAAAAAGAAAACATGTACTTACTTAAACGATGGTAGTCGATTACTTTGCTAGCTAGCAAACTGCAGGCTGTAACTCGCGATTGAGCGACGAACTGATGTGTGTCCAAACCAACATGGCCGGTCAATTTTGAGAGTAGCCTTGTATTTAAAAGCGTCTTGCCGCCGGAGGACCGCGGTCCTTTAGACCAAGGCAACCGCCAGAGAAAATGAAGCAGTCAAGAAATCTCGCAAGAAATGGGAGTGACGTATTTGGCGGCAAACGTTTCATTCCCGCCAGCAGGACGCACCTATAGCCGACAGCTTAGGGCCGGCGGCAAAAAGAAGCCATGCAGATATTTTTTGCTATCTGGGTTGATGTGCACATCGATCTTATACAAATAAAAAAAATGCTGTCATTGTGGGATTTATCGTAAGACAGTGGTACATTTGTAAAAATGGAGTCTCAACTCCAATCAGTTTGTCATAATACACAGTTGGTGTATTAACAATAACATAAAAAAATAAGAATGTTACTATAATAGCGTACAGACAGCTTTGGTCATGGCGCCAGAAATAAGGGAAAATATGGCGCGATCTGGGGGAATTCGAAATTCCAAAGCGACAAAAAGCTTTTGGTTAACATCGTGTTTGGAAAACAATGTATTTTAATTAACATTTATATTGTGAAATGTAACTTTCTTACCTTGACTAAGCCTTGACTACGAAGACAGCGAGAATCTTCCTAATCTCCTCCCGAAAATTACAGCAGAGAGTGAGTGAGACAGAGTGAATGTTGTCGCGGGCGCGAAAAATGCGAGGGAGATGGGAAGTGCTGAATGAAATCTTGTGAGATCTATCCTGCTTTTTTAAATTGTTATTATTTGTGTCACCGTTGTATTAAGTGCCTGTACTGAGCTCAACAGGCCCTGACCTTTGTAAATATTTCCCATGAATAGAGAACAGCATACCTGCTGTTGCCTGAATAGGGGACCAGAGGAAGGGCATCATTTCATTACTCCTGTAGCCAGGAGAGGGCACTCCTGTATGGGGCATATGCAGAGTGCTTGTGTATGGAGCTCAACATACCCTGACCTTTATATATGCTTCCCATGAATAGAGAACTTTATAACAAGTCTTGCCTGTATAGGGGACCAGAGGAATGGCATCATTTCATGACTGCTGTAGCCAGGACAGTGTGCTCCTATAAGGGGCTAAGTGCAGTGTGCAGTGTGCCTGTGTATGGAGCTCAACAGGCCCTGACCTTTGTAAATGCTTCCCATCAATAGAGAACAGAGTATATAGTCTTGCCTGTATAGGGGACCAGAGGAAGGGCATTTTCCATAACTCCTGTAGCCAGAAGATAGTGCTCCTATAGGGGGTAAATGCAGTGTGCTTGTGTATCGAGGTCAACAGGCCCTGACCTTTGTAAATGTTTCCCATGAGTAGAGTACTGAATACATAGTGTAGCCTGTATAGGGGACCAGAGGAAGGGCATTTTCCATGACTCCTGTAGCCAGTAGAGAGCTCTCTTATAAGGGGTAAATGCAGTGTGCTTGTGTATGGAGGTCAACAGGCCCTGACCTTTGTAAATGTTTCCCATGAGTAGAGTACTGAATACATAGTGTAGCCTGTATAGGGGACCAGAGGAAGGGCATTTTCCATAACTCCTGTAGCCAGAAGATAGTGCTCCTATAGGGGGTAAATGCAGTGTGCTTGTGTATCAAGGTCAACAGGCCCTGACCTTTGTAAATGTTTCCCATGAGTAGAGTACTGAATACATAGTGTAGCCTGTATAGGGGACCAGAGGAAGGGCATTTTCCATGACTCCTGTAGCCAGTAGAGAGCTCTCTTAAAAGGGGTAAATGCAGTGTGCTTGTGTATGGAGGTCAACAGGCCTGTGTAAATGTTTCCCATGAGCAGGGAACGGCCTACACAGTGTTGCCTATATGGGGGACCAGAGCCAATTTCCCAGCCTCCTGTACCCACGAGAGAGTGTTCCTATTTGGGGGCCAGGCCTGGGTGCCTGTGTTATGGCGGTCACAAGGCCCTGGCCCCCTGTAATTGTCCCCCATGACCACAGCATAACCCACAGTGTGTCCCCTATACAGGGGACCAGAGCCAGGGAAGACCCTGGCCTCCTGTACCCAGGAGAAAGTGTTCCTATGCTGGGGTTCATTGCCGGGCCCCTGTGTATGGCGGTAACCTGGCCCCGGCCCCCTGTCCTGTTCTCAGCCTGACCCCAAGCGGCCCGCGGTCAACTTCTTAGAGGGACAAGTGGCGTTCAGCCACACGAGATTGAGCAATAACAGGTCTGTGATGCCCTTAGATGTCCGGGGCTGCACGCACGCCACACTGAGCAGATCATCTTCCTACCAGCTGAGAAGCTGGCGTGCCCGGGCTGCGGATTGGGGTGTCTTCCGGTCCGGAAGCTTCTGGGCCACATTTCGGAAAAGCACAGGGGCCTCCAGGTTCTCTTTGGATGCAAGAAGTGCGGTAGGCGGGATCCCAACCGGAGGGTTATTGCCGGTCACGTGCCTAGGTGCAGAGGCGGTTCCCCAAGGGTTCGGAAATCGCCTAAACGGATCAGGTGCCTGATTTGTCGTACCTCATGCGCCAACTTTAAGGGGCTTGGGCAGCACATGCGTGCTGGGCACCCTGAGCCTAAAGGAGCGACTGGATCCACCACGGGTGCGGCAAGCCCCAAAACTCGGGTGAGGGAGGTCAAGTGGTCTGGCGGTGAATTGAGGGCCTTATGGAGGCTTCAAGATAGGTACATATATTGTTCCAGCCCCTCCAGACGAATGGCACTGGCCATGGGGCACCATGTATCGCCGAGGGCGGTTGAAAGGCAGAGAGTACGGATCCTCTTTATGAGATCCAGGAGGATTGGTGTGCCACCAGGCCACATATCGTCAGGCCGGAACTTGATGGAACAAGGAGGTAGCCCGGTTAAGGTTCATGGTCTAAGGAAGGTCTTGTCGCAGGGGGCCCGGGGCGCTCACATCGGGGCGAAAGTAACGCCCCCGTCGGTAGAGACCTCCTCCGTTGAGAGGGCGGACTGGTCCCAGTTGGACACGGAGAAGGTGACACGGCGCCGTCTGTCCACGTTGGTTCCCCGGAGGGGCCGGAAACGGGTTAGGGACAGGGAGGCCCCGGCCCCCACGCCGTCCGAATCAAGGCTCACTCCCAGTCGAGCCAAAAGAGCGAGGTATAGGGCCCTGCAACAGAAATTAACAATGAACCCCAAGGGGGCAGCCGCGGCGTGGGGAGGAGCCCTTGTAACATCCCCATACAGGTCGTGGAAGCGGAAATGAGGTTTGGGCCAGTTCGGCTACGGAGCAAGGGCGTCAAATAAGCCTTTTGAGTCCAGGATCACTGCAAGGAAATGCCTAAGGGGGTCAGGAGGGGCACGGCCCCTGGCCCTGATGGTTGCACAGTGAAGGACTTGGAGGCTTGGGATCCTTCTGGCGTGAAAACGGCTTGGCAGGTGAGGTATATGCGTCGTAACCCGGGTTATGCACGGGGCCCGAGTGACTCCCAGGAGACATCTGACACCGGTGGTCTGGTTAGGATGTTGTCCAGCGCGGCAGTGCCACCACTGCCGGAGGTGGCATTAGGATTGGGGGTTTCACCTCGACTCTGAGGGGGGTAGAGCAGGAAGCGTCATTGCTCGATACGACGGCCCTCAAACTACTTCGGTTGGTGAGGGAAGCAGGAGGAGGGACTTGCTCGCCTGCCTCGGAGGGGAGGGTCCGGTCCGCGGCAACACTGGATGGGGGGAGCCTGTCGAAAAGGGCAGCATTCCGGCGGACACAGGAGCTGTTCGACAATGACCTGTCCAGATTGGCAGGTATCCTTCTTGATGGGGTTGAGTGGGGTAGGGCCTTTAGCCCGTCTGCTGAGATTGCCCAGGCTTTCAAGGTCAGATGGCAGGAGGTCGACTCCTTCCGGGGATTGGGCCTGTTCCGTTCGGACGGTGGGGCGGACAATGCCTCTTTTCTGTCGCTGATCTCGGCAACGGAGGTGTGTGAGAACCTCAGAGCGATTAAACGTGGAACTGCGGCTGGCCCAGACAGAATTACCAGGGGTGCGCTGCTAGCCTGGGATCCGACTGGGATGAAGTTGTCTAAAATCTTCTCTATCTGGTTGGTGTCGGGCTCTCTCCCAGGAGCCCTCAAGGCGTGTAGGACCACGTTGATTCCCAAGTCTTCCGATCCGTCCTTGTGCGCCCAGGCCTCAGGGTGGCGACCCTTGATGATCGGATCTGTGTTGTTGCGGCTCTACTCCAGGATCCTGAACCGTAGGTTGGCAAGTACGTGTTCTATCTCTCCCCGTCAGAGAGGATTTATCTCCTCGTCTGGGTGCTCTGAGAACCTGATGGTCCTCCACGGACTGGTTCTAGACGCTAGGAGGAGGGGCCTGGAGCTGGCCGTAGTTTTTGTGGATTTCGCAAGGGCGTTTGATTCAGTGAGTCATGCACACATACTTGAGGTGCTCAGGGGCAGGGGTCTGGACGAACACGTGGTGGGGTTGATAGAGGACAGCTACACCGGAGTGTCCACTGCGATAGCGGCTGTGAGGGGTGGTTCCCCGGAGATCAGCATGAGGGTCGGAGTGAAGCAGGGGGACCCGATGTCCCCCCTGCTGTTCAATCTGGCGCTCGACCCTGTGATCGCTACGCTCGAACGCCACGGCTCGGGTTACCCCCTGGGTAGCAGCCTTCAAGTTTGCACCCTAGGCTTCGCCGACGATCTGGTCCTCTTGAGTGGGTCCTGGGAGGGCATGTCCGTTAACATCTCCATCTTGGAAACTTTCTGCCACCTAACAGGGATGCGCGTGCAGCCCAAGAAATGCCATGGTTTCCATACCCATAGAGTTAAGGGCAAATATACCGTGAACGAATGCAGCCCCTGGAGGTTGGGGGGCGAGGAGCTGCATATGGTGCGTTCCGGTGAGTCGGTTCGGTACCTGGGAGTGGATGTGGGACCATGGACGGGTGTGGTGAGACCCGAGTTGAAGGAGAGGTTGTGCAGGTGGATAGTTTCAATCGGTCGGTCTGATCTGAGGCCTTCCCAGAGAGTGGTGATGCTGAGGGACTACGCCGTGCCCAGGTTGGTGTATGGGGCGGATCATGGCGGGCTGGGACAGGTGGTCCTCAGAGGGTTGGACGGGATAATCAGGGGCACGGTTAAGAGATGGCTCCATTTGCCGCAGTGTACCTGTGATGGCTTGCTCTATTCCAGGAACAAAGATGGAGGGTTGGGAATGGTTTAATTGGCTTGTCAGATCCCGTCGATCCAAGTCAGGAGGGCCTACCGCCTGTGGCACTCTACGGATGAGGTGACAAGGGTGGTGACCCGCAGGATGGTCAGGCCTGAGCAGCTTCGGAGTTGGTGGAAATGGGCTGGGGGTGACCCAGCCGCGATGCCATCCTGGGAGGGAGTGAGTTTGGACCCGGCCGGGGGCGCGGCGGATGGCGGAGCGGAGGCCGACGCCGTGAATACAGCTCCTGCTCCATTGGGACCTAATGGTGATGGTGATGGGGCTGGAGCGGTGGACCCGGCGGGGTTGTTGGGATCGAGGTTGATGATGGCGCCAGATTGGCGGGGGGCCGAGTTCCGGAAGTGGATGGACCTTGACGTGCAGGGTAGGGGTGTACAGGTCTTTGGAGGAGACAGAAACAGCAATCACTGTTTGGCGGACCCGGAAGCGGTGGGATTAAGGCAGCGCCACTATATTGCAGGTCTCCAGCTAAGGGCTAATGTGTACCCCACCGGGAGACACTGTCCAGGGGCAGTTCGACTGCTGCAGTAGCCTGCCGCCACTGCGGAGAGGGAACGGAGTCCTGCGCACACATCTTGGGGCAATGTTCGGCAGTGAAGGAGTCGGATTGGGAGGCATCACAAATTGTGTGGGCTGCTGGCAGAGGAGGCCGAGGGTACGGGCTGGACCGTCACCAGGGAAATGGTCAGCCATACCCCGGCTGGGGATGTGCGCCGCCCCGATCTGGTGTGCGTGAAGGCTGGTACTGCTTTGGTAGTGGATATCACAGTCAGATACGAGATGGCCCAGGACACACTATGGATGGCGGCGAGGGAGAAGGTGGCAAGGTATGCGCCGGTGAAACACTTTGTAATGACGAAGGCTGGCACAGAAGTTGTGAGGGTGTATGGCTTCCCCTTGGGTGCGAGGGGAAAGTGGTTCAGCGGGAACGATCGACTTCTGAAGGTCTTGGGCCTGGGTTCCGGTAGGCGGAGGGAGTTGGCTAGGCTCTTCAGTCGAAGGTCCCTCTTGTACTCCCTGGATGTCCTTAGGGACTTCTTCAGGGAGGGCGGGGAGGTCCCAAGGCAGGGGAGCCGGAGTGGGATGGGTGACCGTCTACCCCACTGACAGAAGGTCACAGGCGAGGGGACCAACCGAACCCTCGTTACAAAAGGTTACTTGCGGGAGGGCGGAGATGGAGGCCGATTACTACTACTCGTATACTACCCCGCGGTTCCAGGTGGGGGAGTCACTGCGAGTAAGTTAGAAAAAAAATAAATATATATAGAGTTACTGAGAGGAGGTAGGGCGAAATGGCGTCGGACTTGAGGGGGCTGGTGGCCGCTGCAACTCTTCCCTAGCTGGACCAGTTGGGGGGAGGTGTACGTCACTAGCCGGGTGCCTCCTGGGCCGGCCACCACACCACCCCGGGTGGGTGGGGGTGGACAGGAGAACCCAACCCCCTCACCAACTTGTCTCTTGGGGATGGTCTAGAGTGAGAGCCTGGGCCGTACCGTGAAGCGGGAGTGGAGGATGGCGGTCAGCCGATTCCCCGGGCTTTCGGGGGTGTCCTTAGGGACAGGTTGCCGTGTCCTACCATGACCGGGTGGTAGCAAGGTGAGGGCTCTGACCGCGCCCTCATTACAAAAGGTCACCAACCCGGAGGAGCGCCAAGAGGTTGGTCGGTGGAGGATCGGGCTCGCTGGCCTTGGGCCGGGGCTGCGACCACAAGAAGTCCTCGTTAGCTGGACCAGGTTGGGGGTAGGTCGGGGATGCGGGGAGGCCTGCCTGCCGTGGCAGGTAGTGTTGTGCTCTGGGAAATGTAGAACGATAATCAGACCCCATTTGCTCCGGATGCCCGTGGTGACCGTACGCTACGAGTGCCTACTGCGGGCCACAAGGGGGGTCTGTGGCAGCTCGTCTCATACTACTCTGCCGGTCTGGGCGGGGGAGTTCCTGGGGGAGCTGACACAGGCTGGTGTTCCTCCCGTCTAATCTCCGGCGCGCCAGTGGTGCGTGGGAGGGGGCGGGGGAGCCAAACCTCTATTCGAGTTGGTGAACTAGGGTTGGTCTCGAGCGGACGCCTCGGTCCTTCCCTGATGCGAAACGGAGCTGGTTGGCCACGGCCGGCCCTTATCCTCCAACTAGCCGATGTGGCGTCCCTACATGAAGGGACGGCGTCGGCACGAGCCGTGCGAGACGCCTGAAAAAATACTAGCCTCCCGTACTTGCTGTACCCCCCCGTTTTTTTCGTGCTAAAAATAGGCCGCCCCCCTGCAGAAATCCGTACGGACTTCCCTTCCACCAAAGTCGAAACGGCGCGTCTCTAGGGCCGCCGGGGCCCGAGATATGATTTTTTTCCCGAAAAGTGCCAAAAACCGCACTGCCGGAAAAGTCCACCAGGTGGCAGACGACCATACTAGCCTAATGCCGGGATTGCGTGGCAAATGTACGCCGACCTGAGCTGCGCAAAGCATTGCCGGCAGCAATGTAATACATTGCAATTGTATGCCCAATGGGATTCCCCATGATACACATCGGTACATACTCCCCCGGTCCAAATTTGTAATATACTGGGCAAATGTACAAGCAATACTTCTCAATTGTACGCCTAATGGGATTCCCCATAATACACATCAGTACATACTCCCACGGTCAAAATATGTAATTTACTGGGCAAATGTACATGCAATTCTTCTCAATTGTACGCCCAATGGGATTCTCCATAATACACATCAGTACATTCTCCACCGGTCAAAATTTGTAATTTACTGGGAAAATGTACATGCAATACTTCTCAATTGTACACCCAATGGAATTACCCAAAATGCACTTCACTCCATACTCCCCCAGTCCAAATTTGTAATTTACTGGGCAAATGTACACGCTATACTTCCCAATTGTACGCCCAATGGGATTCCCCATAATACACAACAGGACATACTCCCCCAGTCAAAATTTGTGATTATTACTGGGCAAATGTACATGCAATACTTCTCAATTGTACGCCCAATGGGATTCCCCATAATACACATCAGGACATACTCCCCCAGTCCAAATTTTGAATATTACTGGGCAAATGTACATGCAATACTTCCCAATTGTATGCCCAATGGAATTACCCATAAAACACTTCACTCCATACTCCCCCAGTCCCAATTTTGAAATTTACTGGGCAAATGTACTTAGAATACTTCCCAATTGTGCACCTAATGGGATTACATCATAGAACACATTTGTAAATACTTCCCCTGTCCATGTCTTGACATTAACTGGACAAATTTACATAGTAAAAAACTCAGGTAGGCTTACTCCTGTACATTTGCAATGTATATGAATGGGTAGGAAATACTGCCCAAATGTACATGTGAAGGAGACATCTTAAAGACATGGGAGTTGGATTTTCCAAGTGTACATCACGAAAGAAATGTATTATACATTATTATTAAGCATTTTAATCATTTTCTACAATGTACAAATATGCAGTATTTCCTACCCATTCATATACATTGCAAATGTACACGAGTCAGTAAGGATAAGTCCTGTACATTTGCAATGTATATGAATGGGTAGGAAATACTGCCCAAATGTACATGTGAAGGAGACATCTTAAAGACATGGGAGTTGGATTTTCCAAGTGTACATCATGAAAGAAATGTATTACACATTATTATTAAGCATTTTAATCATTTTCTACAATGTACAATTGGGCAGTATTTCCTACCCATTCATATACATTGCAAATGTACAAGAGTCATTTAAGTTAACTCCTGTACATTTGCAATGCACAGAGGGGAACCCCTAACAGGTATGAGGTATGTTCTCCCCTTTCATAAACATTGCTTGTGGACGGTGTACTCTTGGTGTGTTTTTTTGGACAGTACACGTGCTGTGTAATACATTGCCAATGGCAATGTATTACACAGGCCCGGGACGTAGACTAGGCCCGAAACACATCCTGTGTAGTAGTGATTCATGTGTTTTTGACATATTGCGGCCCGTAGGTCGCTCATAGACACCGTTTTCGACGTGCTCCATCGGGGGAATGGGGTGATGAATCATCCACACAGTTATGCTAGCTGTGTGCAGTTTTTTCATTCTGCAATTGTACAATTTGTATTCAGCAATTGTACACTTTGCTCTCTCCCATTGACTATACATTGCCTACTCCTCAAATTTCAACTCAAGCTTTAACAGGTTTCCGAGTGTCGTATAGAGCTGTTCTTCGGATATGTTCATCGGGGGTGGGCCTAGTCTACCTGGTACGATCTGTAGCATCCTGCATCCACAGGAAGTCACCTCTGACCCCCGAAATGTGTTACAGGTCATCCCATTGACAAAACATTGGCTACTCAACACAGCCTTTAAAGGGTTTCCGAGTGTCGTAAAGAGCTGTTCTTCGGATATGTTCATCACAGGGTGGCCTCGTCCTGCGTCCACCAGATGTCATGTGTGACCCCGTCCCCCAAAGCTGTTTCGCCCAATGGAATCCATTGGGTGACCTATGGTGACCTTTATCACTCACAGACAAGCCATTTTCGATGTGGTGCATCAGGGGAACTCTAACTTTGCTCTTCATCTACTCTACCTCTTGTCTACACCCTGTCTACACCTCTATTGCTGCTCGCCTCTGCCCCTCATCCATCACTTCTTTAGTCCTCCATCATTCTGCGACTCCGCTCTTCCTATATCACTACACACCTCCTCCTGATCTCCCCACCTCCTCCATCATACCGCACCTCCTCTATGACCATGCGCCTCCTATATCACTCTGCACCTCCTCCTGATCTCCACCCCTCCATCAGTCCATGCCTCCTCATCGACACTGCGCCTCTTTTATCACTGGGGACCACCTCCATCATTCCACACCTACTCTATGACCCTGTGCCTCCTATATCTCTCTACCCCTCTTCCATCAGTCCATGCCTCCCTCTATGACACGGTGCCTCCTATATTACTTTGCACCCCCTCCAGATTGTCTCCTTCTCATGTACAGTTGGGCAGTATTTCCTACCCATTCATATACATTGCAAATGTACAGGAGTCAGCCTACCTGACTTGTGCCATTTGTAATGTAAATGAATGGGTAGGAAATACTGCCCAATTGTACAATGTAGAAAAGGCTGGAAATGCTTAATTATGAAGCCTATTCAAATTGCCTCTTGAATTATGCATGGAATATCCAACTCCCATGTCTTTTAGAAGTCTCCTTCTCATGTACAATTGGGCGGTATTATAAGTACATTTGCCCAGTAAATGTCAAAATTTGGACTGGGGGAGTATGGAGTGAAGTGTATTATGGGGTAAATCATTTGGGTGTACAATTGGGAAGTATTCTAAGTACATTTGCCCAGTAAATGTCAAAATTTGGACTGGGGGAATATGGAGTGAGGTGTACTATGGGGAAATTTCATTGGGTGTACAATTGGGAAGTATTATAAGTACATTTGCCCAGTAAATGTCCAAAATTGGACTGGGGGAATATGGAGTGAGGTGTATTATGGGGAAATTTCATTGGGTGTACATTTGGGAAGTATTATAAGTAGATTTGCCCAGTAAATGTCCAAATTTGGACCGGGGGAGTATTTTACCATGTGTACTATGAGTAATCCCATTGGGCGTACAATTGGGAAGTAATATAAGTACATTTTCCCAGTAAATGTCAAAATCTGGACTCCGGGGTTCTCCGACCGAAGTCTATGGGTGTTCTAATAAGATGTACAATTGGACGGTATAATTTGTACATTTGCCTAGGAAATGTCAAAATCTGGACTCCGGGGTTCTCCGACCGAAGTCTATGGGTGTTCTAATAAGATGTACAATTGGGCGGTATAATTTGTACATTTGCCTAGTAAATGTCAAAATTTTGACTCCGGGGTCATCTGACCGAAGTCTATGGGTGTTCTCATACGATGTACAATTGGGCGGTATAATTTGTACATTTGCCTAGTAAATGTCAAAATTTTGACTTCGGGGGTCCAGGACCGAATAGTATGGGCGGAGCCATTGGGCGTACAATTGGGCGATACAACTGTCCGCGGGCAATGTAAACAACGGTCACCTCAGCTGCCCAACTCCAGAAAACCTGACTTTCCACCAACTTGAGATTGGTGGAGCGAGAGACCCTCTAGTGGATTTATCATCAACTGCAGTTAGACAGGAGGCCTGTACGCCAAGTTAGTAAAACTAGTCTCCTGCCGTCAAGACAGGCAGCTTTTTTTTGGGTGCGTATAGCGTCAATGTACAATGCATGCCCATTCATTTTTGTCCAAAAAACTAGTACTGGCCCTTCCCTGTGGTGCAGGCCGACGTGCCCAGCCAGTGACCGTAGGTGGAGTGTGTGTCACTCTCCGCCTGTAGTGGGTCGCCGGCCCGTGGGAGTCGGTCGAGGGCTGCTACGTACTCGGTTCGATGAGGACGGGCCGGTGGGTGCAGTGGATTAAGGGGAAGCCTGCCTACAAGAGATCTGGCAGTGATGAAAGATAGACCTCAAATGCCTCGGACACCGGGGGGACAACGAAACGCCTGGATTTCGCTGGGTCTGTCTCACCGGGGATCACCCGCCGATCCCCACCGAGCTGTCCCACTGGTTATCGTGTGCTGCCCCCATCCTCCTGATGGCCGCAACCTTTCTCCGCGAGGTGGATAACTCTCGAGAACCCAGTAAAGGCGACTCCTCTGGTCATGTTCTGCGGCCCGAAGCTTCCCCGTGTGCGTTCGTTACGGTCGGTGCCGAAGGGGCGGACACACTGGTCATCCGGCGCTGTCCCACTCCACGTGTGGTTGCGACTTTCCGCTGCGAGATGCGGTTGACTCTGGAGCCCCAGTAAAGGGGAAGCTGGTGGCTGCCAGGTCGAAGGTCAGACTAGGGTCAAGCGATGATAAAACGAGAGTCTTCCCCCCGCCTGCTTGGCCTCCTTCGAGCTGGGTTATCCTTTAGTCTGGTACTGCCAAGGACCGAATCATCCTAGAGTAATGCGTAGCATGTGATGTCGTGGGGTCTAACAAGCCCATTTAAGTCCGCCCAAGTGGACTGGGTGGTGACAGACAGGCCGTCTGAATCCTGGACAAGAGTCTATCGGTACCGCCGATCCGGAGGTGGCATTAGGATGGGGGGTTTCACCTTGACTCTGAGGGGGGTAGAGCAGGAAGCGTCATTGCTCGATACGACGGCCCTCGAACTACTTCGGTTGGTGAGGGAAGCAGGAGGAGTGTGGCCTCTGGGTCAGAGTGTGGCCTACACAGTGTTGCCTGAATAGGGGAAGAGAGCCAGGGCACTCTCCTGCCTCCTGTAGCCAGGGGAGAGTTGTGCTATGTGGGGAAAGTGCAGGCTGCCTGTGTATGGAGGTCAACAGGCCCTGACCTTTGTAAATGTTTCCCATGAATAGAGAACAGAGAATATAGTCTTGCCTGTATAGGGGACCAGAGGAAGGGCATTATTTCATGACTCCTGTAGCCAGGACAGTGTGCTCCTATAAGGGGCTAAGTGCAGTGTGCCTAAGTATGGAGCTCAACAGGCCCTGACCTTTGTAAATGTTTCCCATGAATAGAGAACAGCATACACAGTGTTGCCTGAATAGGGGACCAGAGGAAGGGCATTATTTCTTGACTCCTGTAGCCAGGACAGTGTGCTCCTATAAGGGGCTAAGTGCAGTGTGCCTGTGTATGGAGCATTACAGGCCCTGACCTTTGTAAATGTTTCGCATGACTAGAGAACAGAGTAAATAGTGTTGCCTGTATAGGGGACCAGAGGAAGGGCATTCTACATGACTGCTGTAGCCAGGACAGTGTGCTCCTAAGTAGTTAGTGTAGGGTATATTGTGTCAGAATGGTGATTTATGGCCCTGGGGGTGGGACTTCCATATTGATGTGACAGGTGGGCGGGACATCCGGTTTGTAGGGTGGGACTTCCGGTATGACGTATGTTAGGGTGGGACTTCCTGTATGACGTATGTTAGGGTGGGACTTCCGGTATGACGTAGGTTAGGGTGGGACTTCCGGTACGACGTAGGTTAGGGTGGGACTTCCTGTATGACGTATGTTAGGGTGGGACTTCCGGTATGACGTATGTTAGGGTGGGACTTCAGGAGTGACGTATGCATGTCCGGTGACTTTGTGATTTATGATTACATTGATGTGTCAGTGTTTGATGTTTTACAACGCTTGATGAGCAAACCAGACTAGTGTTATAACAGGTGGGTTATGTTTGATGATTAACAAATGGGGCATAGGGTTCCGGAATGTTAAATTCCCAGGCAGTAACTAAGTGTTGTGTCAGCGGTAAGGTGTTTGGTGTACAGCAAATGGTGTTCGACAAATATAAAACCCGGGTGTTTTATCTTCTGACAAGTGTTGTAACAGCTGGCATACAAACGGTGTTTGTTAACCTTTCATGTTTTATGGGTTGACTGGCTTGATATGTGTATTTAAACCACGCCGACATCGGGGTTGGTCATTCAGTCTTGCCTGAGCAAACTTACCTACACATTACAAAACATGGAGGATTGTGCTGCTATCAATGTTTTGGTTGAAACACCGGTGAAAGCTAACATCTTAAACGCAGCTCAGCGATTTGGTAAGAAATTGCAAATGGACCGCAGAGATGCAATCAACATGCCAGCCCCGAAGAAACCGATGCAGAGTTTAACCCGAATCCATCAATTACACCCGGATATGGTGGCACAGGAGTGGAAATTGGATGATGGTCGGATCGGGGGATACATCTTCAACCCAGAACAACCGGAGGTTGCATTTTATGAATTACCCGAAGGCCAAGTGTTTAAGGCTGGTGTGACTGATCAAATGGTTTTTAATGCCAGTTTATGGGGCACCTTTCGAAAAGTGTTTTATTTGGGGCCAAAACAAGGCCCACATAATACAGTAGATGTACTGTTTAAAGTTGTCGAGGGACTGAAAGAGTATGACTCTGTCAGATTGGAGTTATTTCCGGAAAATATCAGCGGGTTAGTTTGTGACTGCGGACTGATCGACTGACCTAAGACCCCGAAGCCCCGCCTTAAGCCAACACCTTCATCAGCACAGCATAAAAACCGACAGACCGCCGGTGACATTCAAGCAGTCGGAAGAATTTACGAAACATGATTACAACCAAGCGGTGATTGAAGAACCCAAGGCTGAGGACTGGCTGTGTGACGCCTGGGATGACAACGCTGAAGCCTTCTACGGAACCCCTGACCCAGACAGCTCGATTCCACCGGCATACCCAACAAGAAACTACCATTGGATTGACAGGGTTGGTGATCAACTAGGTCCTCTTAACCTGTCATACCTTTCAAATGCTAACAAGAGTTATCACAAAATGGACAAACAACTTGCACCAAAAATTTTAAAGATCATCAAAGCAACAATGGGTATGATTCTGGAAAACGTTGTTGGGGCTATTCTACACAAAGCATGCATCGGATGCGAAGTGGACCACCCGAGCCAGACAAGACATTCATGTCTCGAACCGCCTGAGTATTTTTTTGAGGCCCATTATGATGACATTGTGGCGACAGTTTTAACACCGCGACTGAAACATGTGTTGGTCAAGGCTTTGAACGCATCTGGTTTTCACACACCGATGACTGATGTTCACGAGGCCGCTGAGAACTTTCTGCACGAGCTCAAGTTGGAGCCGAACATCACACAGAGACTGAGTGAGAACAGGGATGAGTACATGGACAAATTTAATGAGGATGTTGTATGCGACGCAGCGGGGTCATGGTGTGATGAAAGCAAAGAGTCTGTTGTCTAAGGCCAGGGTAGCTTCAGTTCTCATGTTAACATGTATATAAACAAAGACTATGAGAAATCTGAATGTTTGTGTAACTTTTCTGAATATATTGGTTGTGTAATTTCGAAAACTCAAATAAAACATTGTTAAACATGTATTAATTCTCATTATTGCTCGAACACTCTACGATGTCTGAACAGGTTATGAAAAGTATTTACTATGACCCGGCAAACCCAGGTGCTTATGTGGGTAGAGAGGGTTTGAAAAGAGCATACTTGGAAAAAACCGGGGAGATCCTCAAAAATGGTGAGGCCGATGACTGGCTGCTCGCCCAGGATACATACACGCTACACAGGCCTGTAGCTATACATTTTAAAATAAATAGAGTTATTGTTCATGATATAAATTCACAATTTCAGCTGGATTTGGTTGACATGAGTGCTTACAGTGTGGAAAACGATAACATGAAATGTATGTTTACATGCATAGATGTATTAAGCAAATACGCATGGATTCGCGTGCTGAGAAATAAAAGCGCTATAGAGGTAAAGCGAGCATTTGAAGACATATTAAAAGAAGGAAGAACACCACAAAAAGTCCAAACGGACAAGGGGAAGGAGTTTTTTTATTCACATTTTGAAATGTTGATGAAGAAGTACAACATAAAACATTTTGCTACAGGAAATGATTTCAAAGCGAGTTTCGTTGAGAGGTTTAATAAAACAATTAAATCACGAATGTGGAGGTATCTGACAGCAGCCAACACCCACCGCTATGTTGAGGTTATTCAAGATTTAGTTCGTGGGTACAACCATAGCTACCATCGGTCTATTAAGATGAAGCCCGCTGACGTTTGTGAAGAAAATGTTAGATTAGTTCTCAAGAACCTGTATGGCACAACATTAACGAAAAACGGTAATCAAAGCTACAAGTTCCAGGTTGGGGATACTGTGAGACTCTCAAAGCTGAGAGGTGCGTTTACAAAAGCTATGAAAAAGGGTACACAGATGAATATTTTACAATAACAGAATGCATTCCTCGGGTACCTCCTGTATATAGAATAAAAGATTACGATGGTGATGTGATAGTTGGGACCTTTTATGAACAGGAATTGCTGAAAATAATTGTGGCTAAGGATAAAACTTTTAAAGTGGAAGCAGTTTTGAATGAGAAAGTACAGAAAGGGAGGAAAATGTGTCTTGTGAAATGGCTTGGTTGGCCTGAGAAATTCAACAGCTGGATACCATCGGAACAAGTGGTTGACCTAGAAACTGGATAAAACTCCAGGATTTACAGGATCACGTCATTTACATTGACTGCGATCAGCATGGGTGACGGTGGCTTCTACATAACGCTGCCCAGTAACTCATCGAGACATGTCTATCCAAGCAACACGAGTTCGTGCTATACCACTAAATTTGCCAAAGGTATAGATTTGAAAGGCGATTGGGAAGTATCTTTGATAGAGTTCCAATACCCGCATACGTGGAAAACTTTTACACGGGGCGAAAACGCATTTGAAACGACAAAACTTGGAAATATGAACTCGACACCGGTTATTACAGCAGCATATTAAAACTAGTGATAGAGCTCAACAGTCATATAAAAACACATGGTTTATCGGTGGGGTACGATGAATTTAAAAATAGAGTGTTTCTAAAAGGTGAGCCCCAGTGTAGTTTGAAATTTAGCGCAAAACTGGAACAGATATTGGGGTTAAAACCAGGCGAGTGGTGGTCCGCCACAGATATTCTGGCGGGGTTTAACACCCTATACATCTACACAGATATAATTGATTATCAATGTGTTGGTGACAGTCATGTCCCACTGCTGCGAACTGTACATATTACAGGGAGAAAGAATGAAGTTGTCACAGTGACGTACGACAAGCCACACTACGTACCTCTTAGTAAGAGACAATTTGATGAGATCTGTATAGAAGTAAAATCTGATCAAAATCAGCTGGTTTCATTTGTCGTGGGGAAGGTGATTGCAAAATTACACTTCAGACCCGTCAAACAATCTTTTAGAGTTTAAGATGCAGCTGCAGAAGCTCTATGATGATCCTCAAAGGTATGTTGAATACTACACAACACAGGCCGGTAACGGTTTACCAGGGTATCCTGGTAGCTCTGCAATGTATGGGGCCGGTCTAGGGGGCCTTTTCCGAGGGCTTTTCCGGATGGCAATACCTTTGTTGAAGCGCGGGTTCTCCATAGCAAAACCACATCTGAAGAGTGCGGCTAGGAATATAGTCGGCGATGTTGTCAACAGTGTTATGTCACGACAAACAAAACAGCAGGATGGTTCTGGATTAATGGTTAACCACTACCCCACACAATTAATTTAGTTGTTTATTCAATCTTTGACTCCATTATCAAAGTGTCAAACCGGCAACAAGTCATGGTTGACTACTATTAGAGAACTGTGTGGAAATGAATACCGCAGAGTTGACCAGTGTGGTGAACCAATTTTCATCTAGGACCCATTTCTATGGTGTGCTGGCAAGTGACCAACTACCTAGGGTGCCTGTCCGAGATGTTGCATCAATGATGATTGTTAATACACACCCAAGCAATCAACCTGGGGAGCACTGGCTTGCTATTTACATAACAGATGATGGCATTGGAAGGTTTTATGACAGTTTTGGAAACCCCCCGGATTTGACATATTTTCCCAAGTCAATCGAGGCCTTTCTGAAAACCTGTGAGAATGTGGAATACAGTTCAAAACAAGTACAGGACCTGGTTTCTCACGTGTGGACAGCATTGTTTGTTCTTTCTCTTTCTAATGACAAAAGGACTGAGTTATAAAGATTTTATGTCTTTTTATGCTGATGATTTACGAGAAAATGATGCCCTAGTCTCAAAGTTTGTAGCTAAGATGTACCAGAGTAAGCGTGATAAGCAAATGTTGTAATTGCATACAACATGCTCAATCTTGTGAAACGTTTAATTTATGCCATGGTTGTTGAAGAAATAGAAAAGCCAATCACGTGTATGTCAAATTTATTATTCAAAAATATAAACAAAAATAAAAACCACATCAATGTTTACATATTATTTTTCATACAACATTTATTCAAGATAAAACAAACATACAATGTATCACAAATAAAATAAAAACACATTAAAATGGAAGCCATTTTGCGGGGTCCGTGGTATGAGGTTCAAAGAAAGCTTTGGTTGTTTGAAAACCAGTTGCTGGTGGTGTGGCTAAATCATCCATTGTGTCACCAGACTTTTGTTCATACAAATAGATTTTACGTCTTACATGCGCATTTGGAATAGTTGTAAAAGGCATGTTGAGACATGCCATGGCCTCTAAAAACATACCCCACCCTAACGGTCTTCTATCGTCAGCAATTTTATTGGTAGCTGTCACACTTTTAACAAGATCCAATAGGTGCGAGCCCTTGATTATCTCTCCTTTGAAAACGAATTCACCATTTTAATTCCATGAAGTCAAATCTTTAGACCTGTGCATTCTATTAAGAATATATTCAACATTCTTTCTACGCTTCACAGGCACATTATCCAAAATTTCATCAACAAGGTCAACATTTCGGTCAACAGTTTACTTATTCTCAGTCACGTTTACTACAGCAGACCCGGTCTCAGACCCGGGTAGACTTAAAGTCAGGGTGTTTGTATCAAGCTCCCCCTGGCGCACAACAGTCAAAAATCTTTGTAAAATGGCAGAGTATCTTTTAGCTTTCTCATGTAAATCCATATCAGGCTTCAACAGTATATTGCGAATCGATGAGTCCAAATCATTCTCAACAGATTGTCTTACATCGGTGCTAGTCGTTTTGGATTCTCGCAGTTTTTCTAACTGATGTTGTGGCACCAGAAAAATTTTCTGAGCATGCTCCATGTTGTTTAACCCTGTCTCGATGCAATTAGACTGGTTAAGAATGGAACTGCAACGCTTAGTAACGGCAGTAGAAAACCTCCAGATTGGTTGATAGGTTTTTCTTTTCCTTGCAACTGAAGTGTTCTTTCTAGACATGTATATAATTTTGGCTTTTTGTCTCTTTACTTTTCGGAGCTGCGACTCGGTTAAGGGTATATTACCGCGCCTTAGATTAAGCGCTATTTCACAGAGTGATAGAATGAGGTCGGTTGATGCTGATTCTAAAATAACTTTTCGTTGACTTGCCGGTGCCTTAAATATCATTTTCAAAAGTGGTAAATTTCTACGAATGCGTTTTGACATGATCAAACTTTCTTAGGAACGTACACGACAGGCCAATCCCCTGAAAATAACCCTGTTCTCAGACGGTAGTCTTCTGGTGTTGTAGCTTTAAAGTCAATAAGTAAATAACCAAAAGGCGGATGTGTTGCATCTTTAAAACTCTCCTTGAAGAATCGAGAAAGACCGGGGTATATCTGTCTGCCTAAAATACTAATCTGCTGATTGTCGCGGGGGTTTTTAAACAAGATGAGGTAGTTTGTGTTCAAGTTAATAGTTCTACTAGATTTGCCTTTAACAAACATGTTTTGGACGAGGTAAATTGCACTCAGGTTACGGTGGTGTGAATATTGTTTGAAAACTCGCTCCATCTCCAAACTCTCTGATGCACTTTTCATTAAATCTTCAATAATTAAAAGGTTGTTTTTCTGAATCGGTAGCAGATTGTCATCACACAGCGATGTTGGTAGACCTTCTATGAAATGTATCTCCCTTACTTTCAACAGTTTGTCATACAGCGGTTGCCAACATGAATAAACCCAGACGATATTTTGAATTTCTTTGGAGAATACAACCTCTGCATTATCCAACAACATCTTCACAAAATATGTTTTACCAGAGTTACTGGGGCCACTAATGACACAGCTGAACGGGTGTTGTAGTCGCGGGTCAAAACCGCTATCCATCCTAGACTGTGGTTTAGTACCCATAAGGCCTTGTGCTGTAATCAGGGAGCAGTACACGCTTGTTGTACACAACTCTGAAACGCTTAGACACTACTCGGTTTTTCAACGTGAATGTTCTTTTATCTCTAGCAATTGTGTCTGCATTAGCAAGGACATGATCATCATCACCGCCCTCAGCCCGTACAAAGTTGTCAACCAGTCGTGTCAGCGTCTCCATATTAACAATGGTTGTGTTGTAGCTGTTGAGCGTAATGCCTTTTGCTTTGAGACAGGTCAGACCTTTAACAGTTTTGTAACCATATGTCTTTGGCCCACCACTAACAAATTGAGCTATGCTGTCACCATCCGGTAACTCATCGGTCAAGTCACCCAAGAACGGGCCCAGTGGGGGGACCCAATCCCCATGGCGTGTGACAAAGATCACGGAATCAGTGTCTGTGTAGAGTACACGTCTATCCAACTTCTCCAAGAGTGAATACAACTCGAGTCTAGCATAAGCGGTTGTGAACGCGGCAATAAAAATGTTGCCGTTACGTGGTTTGATTGGTGTCTGTTTTGTGTAACGCCACTGTACCATCGCAACAGTGTCTGAGATGAACGAGAAATAACCGACATCTATTTCACTGGAAAAAAGGTAGTGGCTAAACTCCTCCGGATCTGTAATTAACACTGTGTTCATAAGGTTAGTCCGCTCACCCATCTTACCCCAAAGACTATTCATTGCCAATTTAGCTAAAGATCGCCTAGCACTGTTTACAACAATGTTTTCCTTGTCAAGCTGCACACCCTCCTTTTCATGATATTCACGGATATACCGGTCTTTAGCCTCGTCAACCACAGATGGTGGGAAGCCACTAGCTTCCTGCTTGTGCTTCAGGAATGTTCTCATGTAATCTGCAAAAAGAACCAGCTCAATAGAAACCCAGGTACCGGTTAAAGATCTTTCTGAATCAGTATGTGAACAATCAGTTACCTGGTTTTCAGACTCTGCACATAATCTACACAATGGAAAGAACAGCTTACCGCCAACCCTGTGTGGTAAAACGGGGTGATAAAGGCCTTTCGGTGGACACACTGTAGCCTTAACAATACCAAAGTAGTTGTCTAGTGGTTTGAAATCTCGAAAGATTATGTCTGGATGCCCAATCGGATAAGTCTTTGTCTTGTTGCAGAATGGGTAAAGACTACAGACATCGTTATACTGAATAGTCTCCCCTTCTCGAGCCGTAAACTTCAGATGAATCGCATTAGTACGACCACCAAATAGAGCATCCCGAGGGTCAAGGCGCTCTGGAGAACCAAAGGTCTTCAAGAAAGCTTTGACATCTGCGGATGTGTTTTTAAGCCGGTTCCACTCACACTCCCATATGTATTGAACATGTACGTTGTGTTGTTCTTTCAAAGCCTCTAGCTTTGTCAACCATTGCTGGTGCATCAACCCATACTGAATCTTTGTCATTGGATTGATGCTGGTTGAACAATGACACTTTGGGTGACCGTGCCAGAAACAACATAGAAATTCATAGACCGTGCTAAAACCATCGCGTTCAGCATATCCATCAACGTAGTAGGCACCGATTTTCACTTCACCCCTGTTCAGGGCGTGCTGTATTGATATATTCTTATCGGAGGCCACATATTCAAGCCACTGGATTGAGCTGTTTGAGAATGTCTTCTGACAACGGTTGTAGTTGTCTGAGGGGACCAATGCAATGGTTTCCTTGGTGAGGAATCTGTTGCAAAAGACTTTCATACAAGCCGAAGCAATTGTAATTGACTGGAATGGGTCAACACCACCACACTCCAGGAACTTGAGTCTGTAGCGCATACAACCCTCTCTCATGATGACCACATCATTCACGCAGTAAGCCTTTATTTCATCCTGCATGACAAAGGGGTCTGCGGAAACAGTTGCATACCATTGCAGAAACTCATCTTTTTCTTTAGCCATCATGGTATTCACACCATAGTAATGCGGTTCCGGATGGGGGCCAACATAGTTCTCCTTGATGTTAAACTTGTAAGGAAAGTAGCCTTTTTTCGAATCCTTAAAACCCATAGCACGTGGCAAGGCCGACAGCTTCGTAGGTAGGAAGCAATGACTATCGATGTATCTCTGATTGAATGTGCTGTCTGTAAAAATCATGAGCTTGCTACCATTAGCAATAAGTGTTGTGCCAATACCATTGTTAGCAAGGTACTGCATCAAGATGTAACCATCGAAACCTTTAGAGTTGTGTGCTATAAATGTGTAGTCATTATATTTCAGTTGCCTAAACTTTTGAAAAAAAGCAGTGACACAATTTGCAGTGTGTACACCATTCACCGGATTGGCAATTGTCTCAAAATCATAAAATATGTAGCGCTCACTGGGGTCCTCGGGCTTGGCAGGTTTTATAAAACACTGATGATTCATTTCAAAAGCCAGATCCACATTACAATTGGGGCACATGTCAGCTCTGCACCTTTGTGCTTTATAGTTGGTAATACTGACATTGTAATAGCGACCACAATCGACACAGTATTTCTTCTGGTCACACCTGCTAACCCAACGATCCACACTTTTGTGGTGCTTCAAACGTTTATGCTGGCTATAACAAAAATCTGAATAACATGTCCGTTTACAGTCAGGGCACTGCTTTGTGTTACGGGGTTGGGTATGACAATCTTCATGAAGACAGACACTACAGCTATGTTTACAACCATGATCACCACGTGTGTTGAAACCGGTATAGCACCAGTCACAAACATAAGACACACCCAGAAAACCCTTCAGATTCATGATACCGTAGAAATGGTTATCGTGTAAGTACATAAAGACAGTTCTAGGGTGGGTTTCCTTGCTGTTTTGAAACTTGGTAAAGTGACCATCTCGTGTTCGGTGAAAGACAACAATTTTACACCCTGTCATTTCTTCAAACCGAACAATATCTGTGAATGACACACATTCATCTAACGCTAAACCAGCCCCCTTATGTAGCTCACGACCACTAACCAGGGCCTCGGGATATGTGTTCAACATACCCATCAAACAAACAGAAAAACACGTAGAATCATTATTCACAGCCACATATAAATGTCTTCTTTTTTTATTGATAATCTGATCTATCAACAATGTTTGAGCTTTACGTCGTGGGGCACCACCCTCACAGTTTTTGACAATTTGTACCACCAGTTCTAGTGATTCATCAATCATAAGCTCCGTATTACTCTGCATAACACTTTCAAGTAAATTACCAAACGTGCGTTCATTATATTCATCCGCTCTCATGGTCACATGTACGGGATCTATCAGAGATTCACCAATCAACTCAATCTGCAGACAATCACCAGGCCCTTGTACAAAGTCTGAGGCTCTAACAATCAAAGTATCCTAGCCTGCCATAATACTTGCGTAGAATGTACCAAAATCACCAACTTCACCAGTATTTTGTAAATTTATCAACTGTCGTAATTCAACATTGTCAAACGCATTACGCTGTATAACTCTAACATCGCCATCACTGCACTGAGTTTGCATCAGAGAGCTCGAAGGAGTGTCAACTAGATCATGTGAAAAATGGGGGCTACTAAGCTCGGTTAACAAGCCTTGTATCTGAGGATTATTGTGCGCATCGCTGTGTAACAAAGTAATGGTTGGTTCATTTGTATTTTGGGGTGTGGTCGATTGATTATGTGTAGAGGTTGTTGGCTGTTCCGTGTCTGGACTGTCGTTAGCATTATCTTTCGCCATTTCTCTGGTTTAACGTGTAAATAACAATCCACTTTTCAGATTTAAATATTCTAACTCAAACATACATTTACATACAGCGCAGTTTTGAAGAGTTGGCTGTATTACCTTCAGCTTTCAAGCCTGAAAGAAAACAAAAATCCCCTCACGCTGTGCAGCCACAAGGAAGGGTGTCCGTAACTGACCCCATTGTGGTAATGCACTTTGTATCATCACCCGGCTGTCCTCAATCTGTTGGAATATAGAATGTTGTACCATGGGTCAGTATGCATAGTCATAATTGTTAATAACACTTTAGAACAAGACTAAAAATGTCTGTAAATAATTAAACTTACACAAAGTATCTGCTCAGGTTGTGTAAGATCACAGTCTGACCACCCAGTCCAACTGATGCAGATACCGGTCACTTGAACTAAATACAAATAGGATTAACAAGCGTATACAGGTAATTAAAGCTGATTAACAATAATGTCAAAAGTCTACTTACCAAGATTTGGAGGTCCAAAAATGTATTTACCAAACACGGTCGGTGTTCAAATCCGCTCAACCTAAACCGGAGATTTAAACAGGCAATATGAAAGACAGCTAAAAATTAATGGATTGCGCAATCGTAAAATTGATTTACAAATTCTTAAAAAGTTGCATCACAATTCAAATAAATTACTTCAAATAAAATAACTTGTACTTACAACAGAAACGATATACTCCACGCTTGAAACAACCGCTGTCTTTTGTGGATGCTGCGGGGCTTAATTACTGTCTTCACATCGCAGCCGGGGCTCCTCCAGCAAGTCACGCCTCTTAACTTTGTCATTGGTTACATGTCATCGTTCTTCACGTTAGATTCAAATTGTGTTAGAACTATACATGCTGCAATGATACAAATTCAGGATAAAACGTAACTATTTAGTTCTGATATTTGTAGCCATTTGGCAACCAAATATATTGCTATATCCTGTCTGGTAGAACAGCCGTTCTCGGTAATTTTTGCGGCTCAGCCGTGACATCACGTCATAGAATTGTATATATTAACGATAAACTCATCAGCTTACATATAAACACTTGCTATTGTCACCATATCGCCATTAATCAGTTCAACATTTAACAAACACAGGACCATAATACAGCAATACAAAATCAGATTTCTCGAGTTGGTCATTAAGAGAATGCAGAATCTTCACCCGGAAGTGACAGCATAAGCCCATACTAACACAAATACTATAGTATTTTTTAACCTATTATTAAACATTTCTACCAGTGTGTGGTAAAACAATCTTGCGTTGATCTCTGTTGTACAATTTCAAAAGACGGATTTACGAATGTTTTAATTACCTGAAATAACCTATCCTTACCTGTCAACGATTCGCCGTTGTTCATGCAAATTTATACACACCCTTGCTGGTAACTTTGTAACGTTTTGCCATATAATGCAACTTAGAAGTTAATGCTGACTTAACCATTTTTATTACAAAACTCAACATTGCTCATACATACACTTGTTTTTATTTATAACAATATTTTAAAACCCCAACCGCTACACAATCCACCTTTGCGAAATGTGTGGTTGGCCCTGGGCCATGGATGCTCCTTCAAAATAATAGCATTGCTCATGCGATGTTAGCTTGCTGTAATGCTGTGTTGTACTACAAACTGTAAAACACGGGATGGTTTCTAACCTGCATATACTACAGTTTGTATTAGTGGTTATTTAGGGACCATTACTACTGGGCAGATATAACCTTGAAGCCCATCTCTTGTTAAAATGAATGTTGGGCTGAAAACTATCCAAACTCGTAAGTCCCGCCCCATCCCCTTCTTTATATCTTACAGAAAAACACGTCTCTCACGTGTAACTCCGTGTTTGTGGAAAAACACCATGTTACAACCACATTGCAAAACATGGAAGTTTACATCTGTACCACAAGGCATTGGAACCCTGCCCCCCTTTTGTTTAACACCAAACACCTTACCGCTGACACAACACTTATTTACTGCCTGTATGACGTATGTTAGGGTGGGACTTCCGGTATGACGTATGTTAGGGTGGGACTTCAGGAGTGAAGTATGCATCCCTAACATACGTCATACCGGAAGTCCCACCCTACAAACCGGATGTCCCGCCCACCTGTCACATCAATATGGAAGTCCCGCCCCCAGGGCCATAAATCACCATTCTGACACAATATACCCTACACTAACTACTCTCCTATAAGGGGCTAAGTGCAGTGTGCAGTGTGCTTGTGTATGGAGTTCAACAGGCCCTGACCTTTGTAAATGCTTCCCATCAATAGAGAACAGAGTATATAGTCTTGCCTGAATAGGGGACCAGAGGAAGGGCATCATTTCATGACTCCTGTAGCCAGGAGAGGGCACTCCTATAAGGGGCTAAGTGCAGTGTGCAGTGTGCCTGTTTATGGAGCTCAACAGGCCCTGACCTTTGTAAATGCTTCCCATCAATAGAGAACAGAGTAAATAGTGTTACCTGTTTAGGGGACCAGAGGAAGGGCATCATTTCATGACTCCTGTAGCCAGGAGATAGTGCTCCTATAAGAGGTAAATGCAGTTGTGCTTGTGTATGGAGCTCATCAGGCCCTGACCTTTTGTAAATGTTTCCCATGACTAGAGAAAAGGAGTAAATAGTGTTGCCTGTTTAGGGGACCAGGGGAAGGGCATCATTTCATGACTCCTGTAGCCAGGAGAGAGCACTCCTATAAGGGGCTAAGTGCAGAGTGCCAGTGTATGGAGGTCAACAGGCCCTGACCTTTTGTAAATGTTTCCCATGAATAGAGAACAGAGTAAATAGTGTTACCTGTTTAGGGGACCAGAGGAAGGGCATCATTTCATGACTCCTGTAGCCAGGAGATAGTGCTCCTATAAGGGGTAAATGCAGTTGTGCTTGTGTATGGAGCTCATCAGGCCCTGACCTTTTGTAAATGTTTCCCATGACTAGAGAAAAGGAGTAAATAGTGTTGCCTGTTTAGGGGACCAGGGGAAGGGCATCATTTCATGACTCCTGTAGCCAGGAGAGAGCACTCCTATAAGGGGTACATGCAGGTTGCCTGTGTATGGAGGTCACAAGGCCCTGGTCTTTGTACATGTTTCCCCATGAATAGAGAACGGACTAAATAGTCTTGCCTGAATAGGGGACCAGAGGAGGGGCATTCTAAATGACTGCTGTAGCCAGGAGATAGTGCTCCTATAAGGGGTAAATGCAGTTGTGCTTGTGTATGGAGCTCATCAGGCCCTGACCTTTTGTAAATGTTTCCCATGACTAGAGAAAAGGAGTAAATAGTGTTGCCTGTTTAGGGGACCAGGGGAAGGGCATCATTTCATGACTCCTGTAGCCAGGAGATAGTGCTCCTATAAGGGGTAAATGCAGTTGTGCTTGTGTATGGAGGTCAACAGGCCCTGACCTTTGTAAATGCATCCCATGAACAGAGAACAGCATAGACAGTCTTGCCTGAATAGGGGACCAGAGGAAGGGCACCATTTCTTGACCCCTGTAACCAGGAGAGAGTGCCCCTGTGTGGGGTAAATGCAGGTTGCCTGTGTATGGAGGTCACAAGGCCCTGGCCTTTGTACATGTTTCCCTATGAATAGAGAACAGAATAAATAGTCTTGCCTGAATAGGGGACCAGAGGAAGGGCATTCTACATGACTCCTGTAGCCAGGAGAGAGTGCTCCTGTGTGGGGTAATTGCAGAGTGCCAGTGTATGGAGGTCAACAGGCCCTGACCTTTTGTAAATGTTTCCCATGAATAGAGAACAGAGTAAATAGTGTTACCTGTTTAGGGGACCAGAGGAAGGGCATCATTTCATTACTCCTGTAGCCAGGAGAGGGCACTCCTGTATGGGGCATATGCAGAGATCTTGTGTATGGAGCTCAACAGGCCCTGACCTTTGTAAATGTTTCCAATGAATAGGGAACAGTATAAATAGTCTTGCCTGTATAGGGGACCAGAGGAAGGGCATTATTTCTTGACTCCTGTAGCCAGGACAGTGTGCTCCTATAAGGGGCTAAGTGCAGTGTGCCTAGGTGTCTTTTTGTAAATGTTTAAATTATATTGTGAGTAAAAGTGTGCATACTTTTGACTGCACCACTGTGACAGTTTCTGCAGGGTCTTGATCCTTTTAATTGGCCGAAAATTGGTTAAAATGGCAATTGTGTTGGCATTTGTATAGATACAAGCAATTTCAAAGGTGCATATGTGATATCTGTAAAAAAAAAAAAAAAAAAAAAATCTGGAAAAAACTGAATTAGTCCCCAAGTGTAGCCCATTTTCAACCCATGCACTAATTTCCCATTAGTGAACCACCTAGGCCCCACAAAGGGAGCCCAACTGGGTTTGCCCATGTTGGACTTACTCAGTTGACCCAAGTGGGCCCCAGATAAGAAGCCCATTTTGAGCCCATGCCCACTCTGTACCCCTGTCGCCCATTTGTAACCCATATGGGCCCCACATAAACGTGTTGGCTGGGTTATTGTTTATCCATTGGATGTAGCCTATATTGGTTACATTATTGAAGTTAAATGCAGTAATCATTGAATGGAGATTGATTGTAAAATAATCAGTGCTGCTTAATTATACTAGTGTGCTTATTGTTTCTTTTTACTGTGAACTCCAGCTTTGAATGTTATAGGCGTATAATAAGAGATCGGAGTTTCTCAGCCATAAAGTATGTGACAATATACGACAGCATTCAATTATTTTGTCAGCATCAGGTGCTCAGTCTCTCATTTGAAATGAAAAGAGACTGAGCACCTCGAGTCTCTCATTTGAATGAAAAATTAAATGTACGTTTATTTTATGTGTAAAATGTTTATGTACAACAGCTATTTCAATGTTGGTGCCATCGAGCAATAAAACATAGAGCCCGCGCATGGAACATCCACAACTACCATCGATGTGACGTATGACGTACGGCTCCGCCCTCGGGTGAAATGTCTATTTTTTTGGGAGTCCGTTCCCACAGTTATCTTGCTGCGCGATGACGTCGCAAATTGGTTCTTCTATCCCACTGCATCCACTAGCTAAGCTACCCAAACAACAACGGTGCAGCCCTGAATATCACTAGCAATCCTCCCAGCACAACCGGACACACATAAAACAATGGGCAACTGCCAAGTGAGTAGGCCTGTCATTACTTTTATATGATCAGTTTACCGAAGAAGGGTGTCAGTCCCTTCTTTAGTAAATAAAATGTTGTAGTGCATTTTGCAATGGTCAAAAAAAAATCAGAGGTCAATGTACTTGTAAAAGGCAGGACTGTTGAAATGGTTGGAATGGTGGGACTTGAAATTAGTAGACTATAAACGCGTTTACATTTCATCTGTCAATGTTTCCTTGAATGTATGGGTGGAAACAATGTTTTATTGATACGGTAAACTTACTGTTATGATGTAGGCCCTATGCCATCATAAAAACGAGATTTCATAATAGGCCTATGTCACATCTGAACGTGGAATTGAGCGATATATTAAATGCGTTACTTTGACTAAAACATTGTGTTTCACCGTGATTTTTAAAATCCACATAGCCCTTTAATTGACATATTATCGAAAATGAGAGTGGTGGCTTGGGGAAGGAAGAGGAAGCGGCCACTCCTCTGCGGAATTCATCAAAATCCCGTTAGTTAAACGTATGCAATGGGTAAGTCAGAAAGAAACTGAATCTAAATCCGACCCCTATTCTCTGCGCACTTGGGCGAAGTGGTGACGTGTTGACTAAAATCCGAAGTTTGATAAATGCATCAACTTCAGAACATTAGCCACTACGGTACACCCTTAATACTTTTCGCTTATTCAGCTTTGGAAAACTTGAAAATGTCGGAGGCGCACGAACGCGTAAATTGAAGGCTATGGGTGAGGTGGAGGCGGAGCGGTTCATTTGGGATTTATCAGAAAGAGTAGGATTCATATGGGATGAGTGTCACAGTTGTTTGGTTCTGTCTTCGACTGACTACACAGAAAGGACGGTTAATGCATTAAGCTGCACAGCTCTATTATTAGACAACTTCACCACTCAGAACTGCACAACTAGATTACCAAAGGCAAAACAGGTTTCAAAACGCTCTGAAACCTTCGTAACACTGCGGTGCCAAAACATAGGCCATTCCATCGAATCGGTACCATTTGCATGTTGCTTTTCAAAGTAAAACTTCATTCTTTATATTTTTCAGCACTGCATCTAATAACACATCTGTGACTATTTAAAACCTGTTATGGTCAATTTCAGGCCAACCTGTTTCTTTATTTTTCCCTGAAAAGGGTGTTTTACTGAAATAATTGGTTACATGTTCAAAACAATATCTGTAGCAAAAAGTCACAGCATATGCAGGCTAAATAAAAAAATAGTAAAAGAAACACCAATGCCATTTTTTTTTAAGGGACACCCCAATCTCAATATTCTCAAAAATGTATCATACAACTGTTTAAATAAAGGACCAAACATAATTGAAAAATTCAAGCTGCAAGCAGCGTTTCAGGGGGCCAAGCGGGGCACAGGAAGCATCTCACTGCATTCTCTCACTAGAGAAATGTTTTGCTATTTAAAAATGACCAATGCCGCTATAGTCAGGATGTCTATTAGAAAAAGAGGAAATCAAAACAAAACAAAGACATTGAAACCAGAAAAGTAACCAGGCAATCCTAGTTCAGCCGATTTAGAATGGATGAATATTGTTTTCGATGGCAGGTTTCAATCCCTGGTTTTCTGTGTGGCAGACTGTCTTTAATCATTACGCTATTTAAACCGCAGAATGCAGCTTTTACCTCAGCCATTACATTTTTGCTGAAATAACGTGGACAACAGAACATTTATTAAAACAAAGTGAAAATGTTAAAAACACAAACATTCACTATCAAAATCAAAGACATAAATGTGCAACATGGTCGCTTGTGCGAAGGAATCCTAAACCATATAACCTATTAACAAATTTGTCTAACATAGTTAAACAGCTCTCAAATTGGACTTTACCTCATTACCTTCACACAGGTATGTGAAATTTGGTATCATGCATTTATAATATCCTGTATTTATAATATCCTGTGGTTTCTTGACACATGCCTAACTAAATTTGTGTGTCCCCTAGGGGATATGGTGCGCAACTAAATTATAGGATTGAAAAACTCCAGCCCATGTTGCAGTGATTTACCTACTGCAACCACCATGGAGATTTGTATTAGCATAGCTACAGCACACACTTTTAGCATTTTTACAGGACAATGGCCAAACTACGTCATGACAAACACAAACATTGTCTTGATTAACCTCCTAAATATTGGGGGTATCACAAACTTAGATTTGTTTTTATTCCAAATAGTGGTGGTCAGCCAAACCCTAATGCAAATTTTGTCCATGTGTGATTCTATTGACATTAAGATTGTTCTATCATCAACAATGAGGGATGACTTTAGGTCTCTATCCTCACTTCAGTTGATTTCAAAATCATACATTTCAACGGTAAAGCTATTTAGCTTTCAATTAAAGTTAGTCTAACCCAAAACTGAATATACTTGTGTTGGGCAAAT
Organism: Esox lucius; assembly: GCF_011004845.1. Classification (NCBI taxonomy): domain Eukaryota; kingdom Metazoa; phylum Chordata; class Actinopteri; order Esociformes; family Esocidae; genus Esox; species Esox lucius. Next base: position 703,102 of record NC_047589.1, read on the forward strand.
TACCACAGGTGAGATCAGTCTGGACCCAAATTTAGTAATAGGCTGCTCTGATTTAATGGGAAACAATGGTTGGGGCAAACTGATGGGGTCTGCCTCCCTTCCTGGAGCCCTTACCTTCACCCATTTATGGTGAGCTAATAAAAAGGCCAAATGGATTGTTTAAAGTGTTTGAGTTTTAAATTCCCACATGCAAAAAAATCTGACATTCCCTCAGACTCTCTGTAGCAAGGTATGTTATTCTTTCAACTTAGCCGGTATCCTTTGTTAACTGAAGATTTAGAAAACTCCTAAAATTTTTGACATAAAACGAATGTATGATATCACTACATCAATACTCTATTTGTTCATTAGTCAATTTACCATTTTAGAATTTGAAATCCATTAAAGAGTATCAGGCGTTGGTTTTAAAACACAAGTATTATCCCAGTTATCATTGATAAATACAAACAAAAAGAAACTAGCAAGCAAGTTTATTCATACATCGAAGCAATTCAATGTGCTTTACAATGAAAAATATATGAAAGTACAATAACAAAAACAAATACTCAAATTAAAACATCAAAACAAATGAATACATCATAATAATAATGGGATAAAAACATAGGAAGCTATAAGGCTAAACAGTGTGGTTAAGTTTAAGTACTCAGTAAAAGGCACAGGAGATGTTTTTAACCTGGATATAAAAAATGGATACTCTATTTGGATCCTAAACCATTCAGAGATTTATAAACTAAAAGCACCACTTTTAAATCTGTTCTGTAACTGACTGGAAGCCAATGCAAAGATTTAAGAACCAGAGTCATGTGCTCTGTTCTTTTGGCCCTGGTTAACATTCTAGCAGGAGCATTCTGAATGAGCTGCAGTTGTTTTACAGTCTTTTTCGGGTGTCCAGTTGAGAGGCCATTACAGATAAAAGCATGGATGAGCTTCTCTTGGTCTTTTTGGGACACCAAGCCTTTGATTCTGTCTATATTTTTTAGATGATGGAATCACAATATTGGTTCATCCAGGTATTGATGTGCTTTACACAGTGACACAGTGTCTATTGAGCTGTTGTCATATGGTTTGAGAGCCATATATATTTGAGTATCATCGGCATAGCTGTGGTAGTTGTTGTTGTTTTGTAGAATTTGGACTAGAGGTAGCATATAGAGATTGAACAGAAGCAGTCTGAGAACTGATCCCTGTGGAACTCCGGATGTCATAACCCTTCTCTCAGATTCATGATTACCAATGGTGACAAAGTAACTCCGGCCATCTAGATAAGATCTGAACCAATCAAGGACTGTCCCGGAGAGTCCTACCCAATTTTCCAGCCTATCTATAAGTGTTCTATGATCTACAGTGTCAAATGCTGCACTGAGATTTAATAGAACCAGAACTGTTATTTTATCAGAATCAGTATTCAGCCTTATATCATTTAGAACTTTTTATCAGGGCTGTTTCAGTACTGTGGTGAGGTTGGAAACCTGGCTGAAATTTGTCTAAGAGAACGGATGAGGTCACAAAATTGCTGAGTTGATTGAAGACAACTGTTTCAATGATTTTGGCTATAAAAGGGAGATTTGATACAGGTCTATAGTTGGTCAATATAGATACATCCAGTGTTCTCTTTTTTAATAGGGGCTTAATGGCAGCTGTTTTTAGAGACGTTGGAAAAATGCCTGATTGCAGAGAGCTATTAACTATTTGCTGTAGGTCCTGTGATGGCAATTCATCGATCAGAACTCTTTTTAAATGAGGAAGTACAGAGACTAAATTCTCTTGGCACAATTTAAGTTTTATTAATTATTTGCAAATAAGAGAGACGTGTCAAACGCTTACAAACAATCGTCTGAGGAGCCTCTAACTTAATACATGAACAGTCCATATTTATTACAGTTAAAAGGGGTGTGGTAAGTTGTTGCCCATCTGTCTCGTGTCACATACGTTTTTACCCAAAGGGCGGGCTGTCCCCCCCACCTTCTCCTTCCTGCCATAATGTTTACCGTTGCGTTTACCTAAACACTACTTTCCCCCCCCAAGGACCACATTCCTGAGGAACAAAAGGACGGACACCCTACTTTGTCTAGGCATGAGAACATTGTCAAAAGTACCTAATAATCCTCTGATATTATACAGACGTGTGTCACAATCTAAGTAAAGATTTACATACTAGCCAATGGGAAGACAGACATTTCTCAAATGTACCGTAGTTCAAAATTTCCATAACAGTCCATTCTTATAGAGTTAAAATAAAAAAAAAAAAAAGTCTGATGGCAATGTGTCGAGACAGCAAGTGAAAACTTTAAGATGTCAAACTATTTCTTCTAGGGATTTTTGATCAATTGTATTAAAATGCGACATAATAACCAAGTTATGTCTTGGTAGTCGTGGTGACGGTACAGAGTCCTTGTTAGACTGTGTAGTTCTGATGTTCTGTCTAATACCTATAATTTGTTCACTAAAGAAACACACATTCATTACATTTCACAGTGGACATGAGTTCTGATGCTATCTGCTTTATTGGGTTTGTAAGCTTGTCGACCATGACAAATAGAGTGCAGGTATTGTTGATATTTTTGTTGATTATTCCCGATAAATGTCGCTGTCTGGCCCTGTGTAACTCATTGTTGAAGCTACCAAGGCTTTGTTTATAGATGTCATAGTGAATTTGAAGTTTAATTAATGTACCTTTTCTTAAAAGAAACAGAGTTTACTGGATCAGTTGGGGTGATAAGTGAATCAAAAAAGACACAGAAATGATCAGACAGGGCCAAGTCTTTAACCATGACAGAGGAAATATCGAGACCTTTAGAGACAACCAGATATAGAATGTGGGCTTGAGTGTACGCTCTTTCACATGTGGAGTGAGATCAAAAGTGTCAAGTACTGCAAAACATTATTTGGCATTATTGTCTGTACTATTATTTATGTGGAAGTTAAAATCCCCTGTAATAATAAACAAGTTATAATCAACTGATAACAGAGTAGTTCAGCAAATTCATCAATAACATTTGCAGAATTTCGTGGAGGTCTGTAAATGATAAAAAAAAAAATTGGGGGGTACCCTTCAATGTAAAAGAGAGGTATTCAAAATAAATAAAATTACCTATTGTATTTTCTTTGCACTGGAATGCATATTTGAATAGGGCAGCCATTCCTCCTTTTTTCCTGCCATTTCGACACAAATTCTTATGGCCATATTTTTCCGGTGCTGTCTCATTGAGAATTGTGGCACTACAGTCTTCTGTCTTCAGTGAGAAACATAAAATCTAGTTTGTAGGATATTATAATGTCATTTACCAAGAATGATTTGTTGGCAAGAGATCTGATATTAAGTAAAGCCAGCTTAATAGATATAATAAGGGTTCCTGGACTAGTAGGTTGACGCGTTACAGTTAACACATTAGACAAGTTTACTTTATGGGTTGCATGCTCACGGTTCCTTCTATTTCTAATCAACACAGGAATAGAGATACTGGGTCCTAGCTTTTTCTCAAAACAGTTGGCATTGCTATTTTCACAATCACCAAACTCAATTCAGCATTTAAAATAGGTCATCTGATTTTATTGTGGGGAGTAAACTCGCTTTGGGTTGTTTTACCCTCTTCATAGGCTATGACTATTTTGGAATTGAATTCAATTCTCCTTACTGTTAAAGACTTTCACCATGTGGATTCTTCATTCTACCACTTATAAAAGGAGAGAGAAAACACTTTTAACATTTTGTAAGAAAACCATGAGACTATTTTTACCAGATTAGATAATCATAATTGTACCAATTTCTATTTCATCACTAGGTTTCAGCTGTATCTACGTGTGCTAGCGAACAGCTCAGCACAACAGATGGTCACCATCCGGTGGGCCTGTTAAAGCCTACCCACATTGTCGTGAGACCCCTCTTGAAGCCTTACGGTTTTAAACATTATCATCAACTCAATAAATATGTTTGATTCAAAATTACATAAGTACACATGACAGAGCACAACAAAACAGGTTATTTTTTGAATACCTATTAAAACATGTTCAAGCATGACAGAAAAAAACAGGCTATTTTGAATGCCTATTCAAACATGCTATATACCATCCAAGTGCTTTTCAAACTACGTAATATTCAATAAAATTAGCTTGGCTATTACAGAGGAAATTGATCATGTTTTTCTTAATAAGTTCCAGCTTTATTTAATAGTTAGGTACGATACATTTTTGGCTCGATACTCGTTCTTACAAACTCGAGCTCACTCAATCTCATCTCAAAGAAACTTGGTTTTCCTCACCTTTATAGACATCCCAAACAGAATTAGTGTAAACCCATTGGCTACTTACTGTCACGCTTTGAATTGCGGAAAATGTTCGTGATTTATACAAGTAAAAAAAAAAATTCATAACAATTGTTAGGATGTATTTTTGAGAGTTCTCTAAATTCAGAGATATTTTACAAAATATCTTTATCTGTGCTTTTGTTGGCAGTAGTTTTTTTTGTCTGTTAATTTCCTACCTTTTTTCTTATTAATTTAAGCCCACCATCTTGCCGTATGAAGAGTTTGATGTTATGGCTGATATAAAGGCCATACGCAAAGCCTGCAAAGGCTTGGGTAAGTAAATGTTAGTTAATCTTTAGTTAATTTAGAAACGTGACCAGGTATATCCAGGTATGCCCTATAAGTGCAAACCTGCCTGGAAAGTTCTGTCAATGTGCTTTCAAAGAATAGCTGTGAAAATGTTACTATATTTAATAGCTGTGAAAATGTTACTATATTTAAAGGTGCCATGGTCCTATTTTTGATTGCATGTTGTACAGGTACTGATGAACAAGCCATAATTGATATACTGGCTAACCGATCTGCAGCCCAGCGGATGGAAATTAAACAAGCCTATTTTGATAAGTATGATGATGTGAGTATCAACAATGTACATGCATAAGATTAGAAAATATGAACATCTTAGTCTACATCACAAAATATAGTGCCCTCCAAGTATTGAGAGTGGGACAATAAAGACAAAGTTTATATTTCTGCTGTACAGAGGCAAAAGTATAGAATGACATCTTTAAATTGTGTCAGTTTCAACACATGTTTTACCAATTAAATAACAGCACTGTCAGAGTTCCATCCCCCATTTCATGTGAGCGTATTGGGATAGTATTAGGACATATAGGCTCACAGGTGTTTCTAAGTGATCAGGTGTTCTTGTTGCATTGATTGTCAAAACAGAAACTAGCTGTAAATGTGTAGTATTAATTCTATCCATTGCTTTTGGAGTCTGTGTTTGGTGTAAGTAGACATAATCCAACAGGAAGACTACGGAGCTGCCTATGAAAAAAAGCAAGTGATTTGGATAAAGAAATTGAAAACTCAATTAGAACCATTGCACAAAGGTTGGACATACCCAAATCAACAGTTTGGAATGTCCTGAAAAAGAAAGAACACTACTGTTTTTAGCAATGACTAGGTCAGCCAAGTAAAACAAGAGCTGTGAGAAAAAAACGAAATGACATTGAAATCACCAACAACCTCCCGAAAGCTTGGGTGAAAGGGTCCTTATCTACTGTTCCCAGATGACTTCAGAAGCAGAATTGCAAAGTCTACACTGCAAGATGCAAACCTCTTGTCAGCACCAAAAACAGAAAGGACAAACATATAGAATTTAAAATGTACTGGGATCAGCCAGCACAGTTTTGGGACAGTTTTGTGGACAGATAAAATTGTGAACTTTTATTAGAGTGATAGGAAGGCAAAGGTGTGGAGAAATAAATGGAACTGCAGATGATTCAAGACATGCCACTGCATCTGTTTAGCATTGTTGTGGTAGTGTCATGGCATGGGCATAAATGGCTGCCTCTGGAACAGGCATACTCAGCTTTACTGATGATGTAAAAAATTATGACTACAATGGAATTAATTCAGAAGTATACAGAAGCCTCTTGGCTGCCAATATACAGTATAAGACTCACTGTGCGGTGCCCAGACTTCACAATGCAATAGGACGATGAAACAAAACACAATGCAAAAGGGTTCCTGAGGGGATAAAAGTGGAAAGTTGTGGGCTGGCCTAGTCAATCTCCTGATTTAAATCTGATTGAACATGCATTTCACTTGCAGAGACTCCCCAACTCAAGAAACAGCTCCGAATGGCTGCAGTAAAGTCATGGCAAAGCATCTCAATAGACAGATACCAAGATTCACTGCTGTTGTTGCATGCAAGGTATTTGAGAGTGAATACTAGCATTTGTACTTCTGACATTTGCTTTTAGTTGAATTGTACCAATACTTAAGCTCACATGAAATGGGTGGATGGGACTCTGAAAGTGTTGTTGTTCTTATTTGGTTAAACATGTTGCAACAGTCAGAAATAAAAGGTGACATCCTGTACTTGCCTTCTATTCGTAATTATATTTTTGTGCCTTTTGTGTTAAGCAAAAATAGCAATTTTGACTTTACTGTCTCAAATACAACTCGTGACAACCTATGCAACTTAATCAGTAAGTACTGTTAAGTGAAAAGCTCCCAGGGGCCGGGCTGCCTTAAAGTCACAGTCTTACAGTTAGCTACAGGTCCTGCTCACTGATTAGCCAAGAGGATCTGCAGACCTCATTGCAATTAGCCAGCCCTGTTGTATTTGTTTTAGTAATCAAGTATGGTTTCCTTCAATCAATGCGCTTTAGTGAGTCTTTGTGGTGACTTCGGGGTCAGTGAGCTGAGTCTACGTATTACGCCGGAACAGTGAATTCCTGGTTGAGTAAGCACCATGATTAGAAACAGAGCGACATAGAAAGACACACATCTCAATATTGGGAGTTGCTAAATTGAAAAAATGACAAGCTACTAGTCTCAACAGTCTAAAATCAGTCAGTAACTAAAATAATTCCTTAGAATGATTAGTTTGTCAGTGACGCTAATTAGGTCAGCTTATGAAGTCACTGGAGAACATGCTTCTCTTTTTTTCAGTCTCTGGCTAACACATTTTGTATAGGGGTAATGTGGTTTGATTTTAAAGGGCAATAATGTAAAATCTTAAAAATATTTTAAGGTTCGTTAATCCCTTCAAGTCATCACAGGACTGTCTGTCAGAGCTTGTTGCTCTGACTCAGAGACTTTACAGGCAAAATGTTCTTTCACAACGAAACTGTGACTGGTTGACTGATAAATTTAATATTTGATCTGCTGCACAACCACAAGGACTTTGGACAGGGACAGCTATGAGTCATTTGGGCCCGGTAATCCTGAGGTAGCTCATGAAAGTTAGGGAGAGCATTACTGCTTTTTAATCGGGTTCCTGAGCGTACTTTTCAGACTGACCCTTGTCCCCCGTTACATAATCAAATGCAATGTGACAATTGGAACTTTAATCCAAACAATTTTAGAAAATGCTATTTGCTCCACTGTTTTTGTTTGTATGAGACTCTTATTGGCCTAAATTATACTCGACTAGCCTATTGGCTATTGTCTGAAACTAACTTTAACTGGATACAGCTCAGTGTTCACAGTAATTGTGTGCCAGAAGAATTTTCACAACTTTAAAGTTTCCACTCAGGAGACCAGAAGTGTGTGAAGTTACCAATGATGAGACCAAACTCAGTCTGTTAGGCCAGCCAAGTGCCACGTCTGGGGAAAACAAGGCAGCGCTTGCCGTCTGGCTCGTACCATCCCTAATGATGCATGGTGGTGGGAGTATCATGTGATGGGGATGGTTCTCAACAGCAGGAACTACAATGGATGAACGGAGCAATATACTTAAAGGTCATTGAAGAATGTGTGGTTTCGAGACATTTCCTGGCTCCAGACAGTTATGACACATTTTTCTCCATTGTGGGAAGAATGTAGTTTTCCCTTTTCACGGCTTTCTTCAAGGGTTTTAGATCAACACAGATGCAAACGTTGCCTTTAGGCTTTAGCACTGACACCATTGAGGCACACCATTCTATTGGCTGTTTGGTAAGTTAATAGGGGCGTGTAATGAACACATTAAACATGTTCTTAAACTTGCTGAACACAGTCCCTTTGCCTAACCCTCCTGCAACTCCACAAACCACAAGAACCTCTGTACCCGGAACCTTTTAGACCATCCTGAGATGGAGGTTGACCAGTGTTTTAAACCCCACAAAACATAGAACAGGTTAATAAAGCATAAATCATATCAACATGTTCCCCATACGGGTCGCTAAAATATGTACATATTCAAGTAACTCAGCATTGTTCCTTGTCCACCCAGTTTCTCTCTGGTACAAACGTTTACATGAACATCCATCTAACAGTTTTCACCTCAATGAGCAATGTACCCACAATATGACTCGCCCACTATGTTGCAAGCTGGACGAAATGTAGTGTTTCTAGGGAGTCCGCAGAATGTTGCACCCTGAATCAGTTGGCTTTAATAAGTATACATATATGAGCTCATTCGTGCCATTAAAGTTGATGGTAGGCAATGTCTGGCAAAACGTTGTCCTGCATTTAGAATTTTTAAATGTTGTCAACCTGCTCTGTGAACGACATGGTCATCAATTTGTGGTGGACTTGTGGAAATTGCAATTACAGTAAGGCCACAGGACAGTCTGCTCTTCATCAGCAGAAAGAATTTGATTGTGCCCAAGACTGCCATGTATGAAATAAAATGTTTGCGAGCCCTACCCATTTAAATATTAAGAAGACATGTAGTATACAATGGTATAATAATGAATGTTTTTTGGTCACTGTTTCTCTGTCCTTTTCACTGGAGAAGGAGTTGGTGGAAGTGCTGAAGAGCGAGCTGGGGGGGAACTTTGAGAAGGCTGTCCTGGCCATGCTAGACCCTCCAGTCGTCTATGCAGTGAAGGAGCTCAGGAGGGCAATGAAGGGAGCAGGCACTGATGAGGATACCCTTGTGGAGATTCTATGCACAGCCACAAATAATGTATTTTTCTGTTTTATTCTGAATAGATTTCTATTAGTCATGAGAAATAGTCAGTGCCCTTTATGATTAGAGATGTAACAGTCTACTTAAGATTTAGATTTCTCATTCTCTTTTCCAACAGCATATTCACATGTTCAAAGAATGCTACTTTCAGGGTAAGTAACAATGCTCCCTCATAATGCACTAAATCAAATTGTCTTTTTGCATATTTTTTTCTAATGGAATACTTGCCAATGTAGTTGGAATATTGTGAGGAACTTATTGGGCAGAGTCAGTGCTGTTATCTATTATATTTGTAATTTTATTTTTGTTCTTTTGTGTTTTCCCCCCAAGTAGCTTGCATGCTAAGATGTTGCAGCCAACAGGGCACCTTATGATTCCGCCCTTGCTGACATTTAAAAAAATATATTTTTACTGCATATTCAATTTTTATTTTGTATAAATGGGTGTTTTCCACTACTTCTGTTCCCATTTTCTCAAATATAATAATGACATCAGCGTTCAAAAATAACAAGGGACTTCAGTGTGTTTACCTTTAATTTTAGGGAAGTGTTACAGTTATTTCAACAATAAATACAATAAGCAACTTATATAGCCTAAGGAGAAAGGCAGTCTGTTTAGATTAGTGTTCTTCAACCCAGGCCACCATATTGCAAATAGCAGTTGGCAGGAGTCTTGGTTTTTTCTAGCCATAAGCAGGAGACTATTGTTCCTTCAGAAACGAGCAAGCCCACTGTCAACTATGTTAACCTTATTTGGTGTGGCAGACGTGAGGTGTAATTCTAATAAATTACACCTAGGCGACTATGTAAACAGTGCATAGAAAATAGATAATTACACAGAAGGTTATTCGCACCGAAGCACCTGGCTCTTTTTTGTAAGTTACAGATTTTTTTTCTAAAGGTCAGAGAACAATGGAACTGCACTCATTGTCATGTTTTGTATGTACCTCTTTCTGTCTTTCTCATTGCTTCTCTGCGACTTCTCTAGTGCATGAACGGGACCTGGATGAAGATGTTGAAGGGGACACTAGTGGAGATGTGAGAAAGCTGCTCACTCTTCTTTTACAGGTAAGTAGCTCTAGGTTTCAGTCTTGGACTAGTGCCTTGTAACACCATTCCTGTTCCCATCTCTGGACTGAAATAAAGCTCCATCTGCCTGAGAGAATGACACACACACAAACTGGCTGTGTACCTGTCTATTAGATTTCTTTTCATTAGTAAAACGAAAGCCAGACACTATCCTAAGCCCGACAGAAAGGCTACATTTAGTCAGTGAAAGATTTCTGTTCTAGGGCACCAGAGATGAGAGTTATGAAGTGGATGAGGGTCTGGCTGAAGCTGATGCCACTGCCCTGTTTGAGGTATGGTATAGGGAAATGCATTCTAAATTATAGTAGTATCAAGAAGTACATTTACTATTCCTATCAGATTACATTTAACTCAAATTGATTATTTAGGCCGGTGAAGGATGTTTTGGAACAGATGAATCCACTTTCAGCTTTATCCTGGCTAACAGAAACTACCTTCAGCTACAGGCCACCTTCAAGGTGTATGAGCAGGTGAGTTCTTTTAGAGAGAAAAAATCTAAATATATTATGGTTACATGACCTCATTTTGCACCTCATAAAAATGTGATTTCAAATGTTATTTCTGTACTTTGGTACAGAAATCACCACAAAAGTGTTATCATAATCGTGCAATGCTATTTTCATAAATGTTGCTTCAAACATTTCCCAGACCTTTGAATTTATTTCAATAGCCAATTCAGACGGGCAAACCTAAGTGATCACTGCTTAGCGATATATCAGCTGATGCTGGGGATCACAACATTTTTTTATGTTGTTATGGTTTGATATCGTTATTTGTAAAATCGTATACACAATTAAGTAATTGCAGTGAGTTACCCAAGAGGAGCAGAACCTAACGCCAAGACCTGTACAAAGGTTATTGTTGTACATGTTTCCAATATATAGTTAAACTAATACGTGCCATTTTCTGTCTAATGGAATTTCTTAGCGGGATCAAAACGTACCTACAGTATCTATATAGATCGGTTTTAATATCCAACTAAAATGTATTGCTAATTTTCCTCCCAAAGCAAACTATTTCCCTTGTGCATCATACTGCATATTAAGTTGAGATCAGTTTATAATCTTAACATAGTTGTCCTACTTGGCATAGGGCAGTGGTACTTAGCTGTTATCCTACAAGGTCCAAGCCTGCTGTTTTTTTGTTCTACCTCATCATTAATTGCACTTACCTGGTATCCCTGGTTTAAGGAAGTCCCTAATTAGAGGGTTACAATGCCATTTTTAAGGGGCATAAATTCTGTTGTAATATATCTTTATTCAGCTTCTCAAAAACCTAGGTGTCATTCAAAAATGTATAAAATATTTAGAGAGCCATGGCAAACATGCAAACAATTTTGAAGTGAGAAGCTGGGTGTGTAACAACCATTTTTCCCCACTGTTTTTGTCTGTCCTGAACCTCAGGCATAATGTGTTTTGACTGTTATGGGAGTCGAACGTTCTAGTTCCATAGAACACGTCTTTAATCATTATGCTATTTAAAACACTTCAAGGTCCGAGGGGATTTCTGGCCAGATTTCACTACTTGGACATTTTGGGTCCTAGATTCATGTCTGTAACAGATATCATGGAGTATTGTATATCCTGGTATTCACACCACCGCAGACTTCTGGGTCCCCATTTAGAAAACTAATCTGTTGGAAAGGCAAACCAATATTTTTCAGAAAACATTTCTGCCATTCAGTATAATAACTTCATAATGGTTTGTCAAATTTTTTGTTTCGTTGGTATTCCTCGATAATTACATGCCTTTACTGACATATGACATTGCATTGGGTTGAAACTAATTAATAAAACAAGGTAAAGAAAATATAGGCACCGCAAAAATATTTGGTTCTTCTACCTAGAAATAAAACGATAAAATTAATTAGAAAGTAAATTAATTCTATCTACGTGTAATGACACCAAACAGCCACCAGATTCTGGCATGAGATTGGTAGCCCAGTTTGGACTTTTATAAAATCAGAAAAATAACAAAATTCCAAATACCTAATAACATCCTCGTACTATGTTGACAGAAGAACATTTTTATATCATATTTATAATACCAACAATGTATTATAATACAATACATCATAAATGCCGATGTACACCCTTGTAATCCGTATGGTCTTTACACATTAGCCTTTCTAAGCTGCATGGTCAATGTCGTTGCCTGTTTACAAGTTTTCCTCCTGCAGACTATGGTCCCCCTAGCAACCCAAACTATACACGGAACGCTTCACGAAGGTGTCTACATACAATCTACATTAAAACCAGACAATTTTAGCGATTATATTTTCTTCAATATTTATTCAAGTGTACACAGAGAACTAAATCCGCAGAACCACGGAATGAGACCCTGAAAGGTTTTAACAATGGGTAGTCAGTCATTCACTCAGTAAGAGACATTGGCTCTTCTAGGCCGGGTGCACTTAAGCAGTCCGGCAAAAACTTGGGACGCTGCGTAAAATGTAAATAAAAACAGAATGCAATGATATGCAAATTATTTATCCTTATATTTAATTGAAAATGTTGATACTGAGAATTTTTTTTTGTGGGGGGAAATTCATTTTTAATTAGATGTCAGCATCTCGTTTAAAAAAAGTTGGGACAGGGGCATGTTTTCCACTGTATAACATCACCTTTTCTTTTAACAATACTCTGTAAGCATTTGGGAACTGAGGAGATCAATTACTGTAGTTTTGAAAGTGAAATGTTTTCCCATTCTTGCTTTATATAGGATTGCAGCTGCTCAACAGTTCGGGGTCTCCTTTGTCGTTTTTTTTTTTTTTTTCTCATAATGCTCCAATCATGATGATTCCCAAAAATTATTTCGCATTTTATTTGTCAGACCAAGGCAAAGTGGACAGATTCCTCAGACCATCTTAAATGAGCTCAGGCCTAGAGAAGGCGGTGGCGTTTCTGGATCTTGTATATATGGTTTCTTCTTTGCATAGAATTTTGACTACCATTAATGTGGACGCAGCAATGTACTCTGTTCACAGACAATGGTTTTCGCAACTGTGCCTGAGCCCATGCAGTGATGTCCACTGCTGTATTGTTTCTGTTTTTAATGCTGTGCCTCCTGAGTGCCCGAAGATCACGGCCATCCAATATTGATTTCTGCCTTGTCCCTTGCGTACAGAGATTTCTTTTAATTATATATTTTAATGATTAAGAGGTTTGGAACCACCAATCCTCATCCTACAGCTGGCCTTCTGGCCAAACTAAGTTACTGAGGCAGAAGGGCCTTGGTCAGGGAGGTGACCAAGAACCCAATGGGGTTGATGTTTATCTGGGTGAATGAGACCATAATCAAACTAAGGCCTGAATACCAGCATCCACATCTGGCAAATACAAGCTAACATTTATTGCTTGGCCACTATCCCTACAGTGAAGTGTAGTAGTAGGAGCTTTATGATATGGGGATGATATGGCAGGGACTTGGAGACTGGTCAGGATTAAATGAAGGATGAATATAGGAAAATACAGAGGTCCTTGAAGAAAACCACATGATCCAGTCGCACAGGAATCTGCATTCTCCTATTCCATTGACCATTATTTGTAGGGATGCACCGATTAGACAGCTGGCAATTGGTAACGTACGATTCTGGGCAAAAAATTTAATAATCAGTAACAGCCTTAAAATGGCAGATTACTGGTGACCAATTGTGGTGTCTGACAAGGCATCACCTAATTTTTATAAAAGACTAATGTTTATCCAGTCACGTGTCAATGACAGGTAATATAGTCCCCCCCCCCCCCCCCAAATTATAGAACTGTAAATATAACTATTTAAATTCCGCAATATTAATATGATGCAATGAAAGCACTTGTGCTGATTATAGACAAATAGTAGCGTGTTTTTAAGTTTCCAAAAATTGCGATTAACGTGGGGTTAATCCAGTAAGTATTGGCCTTGTAGACGGGTTTCCCTCTGTGTACCTTTCATTTCAAAAAAAAAAAATATGTCAAATTGGTGGCCTTTTAGGATACATGTCTGAATGGGTCTTTTCTTATTAAAATATATTGAAAAATAACTTAATTAGGTGAAATTAGAAGCAACATTTGAATTTCGGTATCTGCCAGTCATTTTCTTATCGGTGCATCCCTAATTATTTGGGGTAAAATCTCAGTGGGTGACTGAGGTGATACTTAACATTTAATGTGAACATTTAGAAAGATTTGAAGTTTACTGGCACTTTAAACACATTCTTTGTAGAACATCTGTTGAGTCTATCAGGAGCACATCATCAAGCACCTGCACCTGTCTGTTTGTTTATTTTTGTTCCTTCCCTCCTTGTACCAGCTCTCTGGAACAGAAATCCTGGATGCCATTGAGAATGAGGTTTCTGGGACTTTGAAGGACTGCTACATCACACTTGGTGTGTATTATACAACTTGGGTTGTATGTTTTTCATCAACCTAACCTATATTTGTTAAAAATATAAAATTGTACATAACCACCGAAGCATACCAACCAATAAGCAAATAGAAGCAACTAACTTTAATGCAAAAAAAAAAGTATTTAATTCTTTTTGATTTTCTCTCCAGTAAGAGTTGCTAAGAACCCACAGCTGTATTTTGCTCGGCAACTGAACAAGGCCATGAAAGGAGCAGGCACTGATGAGGACACTCTCATCCGCATCCTCGTTTGCCGCTCTGAGGTAGTGTATGGACAAACAATCTCAGAGACGCTGTATAACTTGGTGACCACTGACTACATTGTTCTTCCATGTATCTCATATTTCAAACTAAAAGCTGTCAGTTGATTCCATACTGTCTGTGTTTTCTGTTTAACAGTATGATTTGGAGACCATTAAAGACATGTACCTGGAAAAGTATGATGTGTCCCTAAAGGATGCCATCAAATCTGAATGTGGTGGGGATTTTAAACGTCTCCTGCTGGCTATTTGCCATTGAGGGAGAAAGAAAGAGATGGAGGGAGAAGACAGCAGAATGCCTCAAAGGGAAAGTGCTGCTTCTTTCTATTTGAGAAACTAACAATACTTATTGTACAATCATTCCTACTGATTTAAACATGAAAGTATATGGATGGGGAAGGGAGTGAAATTGGAGAGCTCACAAATGAATTTGATTCTGCACTCCTTATTTGACTTATGAATCCATAGGATGTATAAAAACATGCACCAACAAGGTTCCTGCTTTTTCTGATCTAGTTATCTAAAGGCAGTTAGATTGTTACATGATAGTGAAGTGATTGGTTTTCTTTGAAAGGATTGCTATGACTAGAGACTTAAATACTTAAATCATAAAATAACTGTAAAAAATGTAGATAGGAAAATATGATTATAAGGTGAATATGAGGCAAGAATGCACGATGTCACCTATTTCTGTCCATTTCCACATTTGTATTTTTTGACAGCTAAGAAGTTCCATCCCCCATTTTTATGTGAGCATAATTTCTGGGAAATTTGTCTCACGTGTTTCTAATTGATCAGGTGTTTCCGGACGCATTGATTGTTCATACAAAGTGCTGTGAATGTGTAGTGTCAATACTTTTCTTTGTTTTTGCCTTTGGAGTCTGTATTTGTTTTCAGAAAGCGTATTTCAACATGAAGATTTGGGATCTTTCTATTAAGGATGAGAAAGTGATTTCTTATTGCTTTCTTTCTTAAAAATAACTAAATTAGAACCATAGCACAAAAGTTGGATATTGCCAAATGAACAGTTTGGAATGCCCTGAAAAATAAAAAAAACAATTGAGTCTTCAGCAGTCCGCAATGACCAGGTTGGCCGAGTAAAACCACAGCAGTAGTTGATAACAGAAAAATTAGCATAACTGTGAAAAACAACCCTAAAATAAGTGTCAGTGAAATCAACAACCTGCAGCAGAATTACAAAGGCTGCACTGCAAGATGCAAACCTCACATCAGTACCAAAAAGAAAGAGGCCAGATTTGAATTTGTTAGGAATATAGAGATTTGCCAGTGCCGTTTTCAATTGAGTTATATGGGCAGAGACGATGAACTTGTATAAAAAGTGATAAGAAGGCAAACGTGTGGAGGAAAGAATGAACAGAAGATGATCCAAACCATACCACTTCATCTATGAAGCATGGTAGATGTAATGTCATAGCATGGGCATGGCTGCCTTTGGAATGGACTCATTGATGATAACAAATGAGTGCAGCAGCAGAATGAATTCAGAAATGTAAGAATCTTGGCTACCAATATACTAAAAAATGCAACCAGACTCATTGGGTGGCACATCACAAAGCAATGGAACAATGACCCAAAACGCACTGCCCAAGCAACGGAGGATATCATTTTTGACTGGCAAAGTCAATTTACTGATTGAAATCTGATTTAATATGCATTTCACTTGTATTAGAGGAGACTGAAGTCAGAATCACCGCAATAGAAAAAACAGCTCAAAATGGCTTGGCAAAGTATCTTAAAAGGATAATGCCATGAATTGGGTTGTATCAATGGATCGCAGACTCACTGCTGTTATTCCATGCTATGGATTTGCAAGCATATACTACCTTTCATAGTTCTTACATTGGGTTTAAGTTAAATTGCCACAATACTTATGCTTGCATGAAGTGGGGCGGATGGAGCACTGTTATCCTTAGTTGATAAAACTTATGTTATGGAACAGCCAGAAATGAAAAGTGAAAGTCTGTACTCTTGCCTCATTTATCTTTTTTATTATTTTCATATTTCTTGAGTGTACAGCACTACATAAGTATTTTGGACTTTACTGTCCCAATACTTATGTAGGGCACTGTATATGACATGAGTCACTGCTATTGGAATAACATGGGTTTTAAATAAGAATAACAGTTACAAAAAATGTTATGCTCTACTACCCCAAATATAAGTACAGAATATTTCTACTGTCTGAAAGTTTGTCAAATGTATTTTTAAATAAAAAGCATCTATGCATCCACTTAATACATGCATTCTCTCACAAGCAAGAAAAACTGCTTTGACCGTCTTTCACCTATTACATTTTTTATAATCTAAGACTAACACAATCAAACATTTACTTAATTTAGACAGCAGTATTTTAAATCATGTAAGACATGTTAATATTAACACAAGATGTCAGAAGGTATTTTAGACACAAACGTTAGTGATGTTATCTAAGAATCTTTACTCACCCTAAACATGATCTGAAATTATGACTAATTATCAGTTCTGTACAATGGCAGCTGTATTTGAAACCTATTCCTATATTAGGAATTAGCCTATATAAGTAAGCCAAGTAATATCAGCTGATTAACTAGAGATATTTGAAACAATTTATAAAGCCTGTTAAGCCTCTGGGTATATCGTGAAAGAGAAGAAATAAACAGGACTATTCACACCTGCCTTTATGGAAAGATATGGAATAGGGACCAGCATTTGCCTGTGTATCAGTGAAATAATATTAACAAAAAAGGACATGCACATTAAAACCTCTTAAAAAATTGTCCTAGATGTTTCTGTTTTTGTGTGTTTTTTTTTTCATCATGTTAATCCAATTTAATGTACCTAAGTCATATTATTGGCCAATGAAGGCCAACATACATGTACTGTATTAAAATAGGTTTTGAATGGAATTCTACTCAAAATGTTTCTTGTTGTCACTGGTCAAAGTGTGTTTTTGAGTTTCTCTCTTCCTTACCTGACACCAACTGCAAAGAGAAAGCTATCTCTCTCGCAACCTTCCAAAAACGGGTTCGTTAACTGAGATGTACAGTGAGGGAAACAATTATTTGATCCCCTGCTGATTTTTGAAATCGCAGTGTTTTTAATCAAACTTGACAGCCCCACCACTGGCCTACAGTTTTCTCTTAAGCTATAACCAGGCAAACACAAGTATCAACTGAAATGTCATTCATTTAACTTTTGCCAAATTACAATGAACAAACTCAGTATTACACTCTCCTCGCCAATCTTCTCCTTTCAGAACCATACACACTCTCTTGGTCTCTGCATTTACCTAGTGAGGGTTTCATCTAGGTTTGGGTGACTGGACCACACTCGCCTATCCCGCCACGACAACCAAATCACCTCTTGATCTTGTAAATCTGTGACCACTCTCCTTGCTATCACTTCACCTCTATCCTCATACCGTTGTTCATACACCTTATATATTCTTGTCATAAACAGAGTAACGGAAAAATCTCTCCAAGTCTGGTACGTTCTTTGAACCCATCTATCTTGGAGCCTCGTCCTTTCCAACACCTTTATAAGTGTATGGTCTGATGTATTTTCCCGAAGTTAATTAAAACCACACTTCCTCTCCTGGCCTCTGCCTTTGTCTAATTATGGGTATATCTAGTTCTGGATTACTGGACCAAATTCTTCCGCATGCTACTTCAATCCACTTGACGTGTTTGTCTATCGTGTGTACAGACTGTAATCTAACCAATATATGTCCAGTGTCTGGATCGCGACAGATTTCTCCCACCTCAATCCAAACAACCTCCACTTTTGTTGTCCAGGCCATCTTATACCTTTGTAACTATTTTGTTGTAGATATACGTCCAATTACGTTTTCTCTTTGTCTTAGTATAGTTAAAGAGAATGTAGGGACTGTAATGTTGCTCCCACTTCTTTTATACTTCTGTGAAACTGTATTCCTGTATAATCGCAGTCTATCCCTCTCAAAAAGTGTTGTTTGCAAAATCTTTCGGACGATCTAAATATTTTCTGTTATTTTTTCGCGTAGGGATCATTAAACCATAAGGCTCACAAGGCTGCTCTGTCTGCTCATAGGCCCATTTAATTCTGTGTTACAGTCTGTTGACCCTGTTTCCCCCTGGTTTGCAGGTAGCCATCATCAACACAGAACTGTCCAACACTCCCAAACCGCATCCAAACCCTCAGCAGCCCTCTATCGTGCTGGGTTGGTATACACGGTGCCCTGTAATCCCTGTCCCTTGTGGCCTTCCCTCTATTCAAGGTGGATTGGGGGACTTCCTGCCGAAAGCAGACCCTTCTAGGCGACCAAACCTAAGGCAGTATTCAACAGACCTCCTAAGTTGCAACTCCCTTACTTACAAATTTTATATACAGGGTGTTAGTAAACATACACGTTACTTTGAATAAAAAAACTCCAGTCTTTCAAAAAACCTAGTTGTTAAATTTGGAGGGGCCTAGTTTGTTAAATTTTGCCCGGCCTGGAAGGTCAAGGTCAAACCAATAAATTTAGAGCAAGAAAATGTTTACCTCTTAGCGTGGCCAGGCGTTGTCTGGCAGCAGTCACACCTTTCCCCGTGCCCAATCTCGGCGATGCCTCCAAGGATGTGTCATGGAAAAATGTATCTTCTTGCCAAAAAGGATGCAACAACTCAAAAAGATGCATTAACTCAGGAGTTTGTGGATACAAATTAGACTTTTAATGAGCAATCATAAAAGCCGAGTTGACCTGCAGGAACAACTGTCTTGCCATCTCCGGACACATTTATACAGTGTTATCTTGCATAACCTGTCTGGCCATCCCCTTATGCCAATTCTTGGGCGGGTCTTTCTCCCCATCCGCCACCATTGTTTGGCAACCTTCCAAGATCCGTTCCTTAAATATTGGTGGCACAGGCTTTAGAGATTTGTATAAAAATAATAGAACCATTAAGGCCCTTTGCATTCATTGTTACTTGATAATCCCCAGACAGTGATTATGTCCTGATACATTGATTATCCATACATAATTTGATTATACTTTTCCATATTGATTAATTGTATTCTCAGGTGCACATTGATTACATTTATAAAGAGTGATAGTTCAGAAATAAGATTCAGGAAAAAGCTCCCCTGAAGCAAGTTACTATTTTAGATACCTTCCGAAGCACATCACTCTTTTCTCAGCCTCCACTATACGCTGGTCTATTTTAAAGAACCAAGTGAAGATAACAGTCCTGGTCAGACACCAGATGGAAGAGTCAGATGGAAAGTGTCGAAGCTGTGCAGTACCAGGGATCCGAGGGATGTGAGGGAGAACGCCACCGATCCCATTATTAGGGTGGAGGCTCAGTCCCCGGCAGAGGAGCTGGGTTCCTATCGGTTCTCAATCTGCACTGTTGTTTGGAACGATATCCTAAACAAAATTCAGCATGTCAGTAAGTTGCTGCAGTCAGAATCTATGCAACTGTATGTTGTTCTTAGTCTGTTGCAAAAAGCTGATGCCTCCCAGGTCAGCTATAGGAAAAATGTATTTGCGTCTGCTCAAGCCACAACTAAAGAGATATGCCAG
Organism: Esox lucius; assembly: GCF_011004845.1. Taxonomy (NCBI): domain Eukaryota; kingdom Metazoa; phylum Chordata; class Actinopteri; order Esociformes; family Esocidae; genus Esox; species Esox lucius. The sequence goes on from NC_047589.1 coordinate 723,251, forward strand.
GAAATGAATGTAGATGCTGTCCTCAAGCACAAGAAACTCCGAAAAATGAAGCAGCACTTCTCATAGGAGTGTCCGGATGAACCTCTCAATGATTCAATGAAGCAAATGGAGGTTTGTTTCTTTAACAGAGTTGTGGATGTCTGCATTGAGTGACTACAAGAGCGCTTTCAACCCCTAAGTGCGGTTGAGAGCATGTTTGGTGTTCTCACCAAATTTCCCAAGCTTACCCATGCCGAACTTAAACAACAGTGTGCAAACCTCAGCAGCTCCCTCAGTGCTAATGGCCAGTCAGAACTGGATGGAAAGGAACTGGCTACAGAAAAAAAAAAAATCCCAGACTTTCCAAAGACTACCTTGACCATCCTTGAACTTTTTTCCTACTTGGAGGAAAAGAAGCTGAAGGAAATATTCCCAAACCTGTGGGTGGCCCTCCTAATTGCTGCAACTGTTCCTGTTACAGTGTCTTCTGCAGAAAGGAGCTTCTCAAAATTAAATCTCATTAAAAACTACCTCAGGTCCACAATGACACAAGACCATCTCAATGGCTTTGCGTTGATGAGTGTCTTTTTTGATGAGTGTCTTTTTTGTTTACCCAGTTTAAAACATTAAACCTAAACTAAAACTGGATTCAACACTGACAGTGATGTCAGCTATTATCTAATCATAGCTACTTAGCTATCCAATATATGGGAAGCACTTTTAAATAACTGGGCATGGAGGAAAGCCCAAGTGCCTGTAAGTAGACATCAAACAAAGCATCGGACATCATTAATCACCCGGTTATCATACATCTGAATGATACATATCTATGAGAGAAACGCTGTAGTTAAAACATTAACAAAATACGGTGGATCAATGCTTGATTTAAGATGTGATACTAAAAACTGAGGAGCAAATATTCCTGAAGTAGGAATTACAAAGACAGTGTTGCCAGTGTTATCATTGGGACTCTAACCAGGCTTTGTGAAATAACTGTATATCCATCCACAGTTCTACACGTTCAGCCATCGGCTAGGTGACGCACCTAACGAAATTATAAGACATTCTAACAGAAGTCTACGGTATTGGGCCTACTCGTTTGTTATTGATAATGAATGATGTGTAGAAGGAATGTTTTGACATTCATTCATGTGAATTTAATTAGTTATTGATAATTAGGCAGGAGACTAATTTAGTTCCATATGTTTTAAAGCATGGTTGGAAAGCGCCATATCTTAAAAAAAAAACATTAGATGGTTGCGTGATGTCCAAAGCTTCAAACCTCAATCAATCACGTGATATTGTTGCTCAGATACAAGCCTCTGCCCTTTCGTTTGATGCAGGCTGGGTTGAAATTTCAGAGACAGCCTCCGAGCCTCGTATTCACATGTCCCGTCATTGCTGTTAAGACTTGGTGGTTGAGTGGGTTGAGTGGGTTGAGCAACTGTTAGATGCTTTGTGTAGATGGGTTCGTATCTTGCCTAGTGAGGATGTTTTGTATGCACATTTGTAAAGGTATTTCAAATTTTTCAAAATCTGACATGCTACAGTATATAATTAAAGTTTAATATATTATCTGTATTTTAAGTGAACACGAAATAAATGTCTCAATGAAAAGATGCAGACACTATTCTAGTAGCCGTTCGCTAACAACTTTGTCTTGATCCTGACATGCAAGAAATTAAAGACCATAGAAAATACAATTTTGAACATTGTTGATTGGTTATTGCATTGGTTCTCCCATTTCTTTTATGCGATATTTATATGCAATATAATTTTAGATATTTTAGAGAAAAGGTTATTTGGCTATATAGTTGCTAGATGCTTTGTATGGTGTTTGCAAATTTTTTAAGTCTGTGTGATTTCAGTAATTTTGTTTCTTTCAATATATTAAATTGCCTCCTCAACATTCAATTTTGTAACTGAATCACCGTGTTTTTGATAAATTACAAGCCTTGTGATTTGAAGGTTAGTTATACTATTTCAACCAACGCCCGCAATTTCCCCAATATTGCATGATGTGAGGCAAATGTTCTTTCTTCCTTTTCGGGAAGCGGGTTTGTTTGGCTCTGTTCACCTACAACGACCATGCTTGACGAAAAGGCTTAGAATGCCCTATATCCTACTAGTTGGAAAGCGATTTGTCTTTTAAAACAAGCATTTTCCGAAATCTGTGACGTCCGCAATCACATGGTATTTCTTTTCAAGCAAACTTCGAGCAAACCTTGGAGCCTCGGCTTCATGCGTTCCATCGCTATGGTGGTGTCAGAAGGCCGGTGACGTGGAACGCTGAAGCCTGTCTGAAACAGAGGAGTGTCGTGGAAATCACTAAATGGGAAAGGCACCGAGACTGTAGATTATTTTCACAAGTAAAGCTTTATTCAAGATTTGCAAACCTGGAGCAGTTAACAACACTCTCAGCAGAGTCAGTTCAAAAGCTTTCAGTTGAAGGTTGAGCTCAGGTCTATGTACATTCAGTAGATCCCACTGTGTCCCCCTCCTATGCACGGTTAGTCTACATGTCTCACCAGCTTCTCTGTGAACTTTGGCTTGGAAAGATAACAAGATGCCTACAGCCCTTGAGAAGTTTAGCCAAAACTATAACTATCTGTTTTAGGCACATGCTGTACAAGTGAGCAGAGTCGAAACACATAATGGCCTTACTAAATGACTGGATTATACTTAGAATAAGCATTATGATATTTTGTACTATGGAATAAGAATATTTCTACCACAGGGGGATATGCAGCAGATGCCGCAGTCATCACAAGTTAACTAGAACATTTCGTAAATTGGTAAACGATTTATCCTAGGCTACTAAAACGAACACCTAAACATAATATGTACTGTACATTTTTTTGCAATTTATGCAAAAATCTATGCAAAGCTGTCAACCTACAAATTTTTCACCTTGACCTTCTTCGGGTGTGGATACAATCGGAGGCAGCCTTTTTATGATGTCATCATGTAGACTTCTCACAAAGTATTTAACAGTATTTTTAAATACAAAATACAGAACACTAAAGTATTTTGATCCAAAATATGAAGCCATTTTCATCAACCCTTTCAAATATATATTTTATATACATGTATCATAAATACTGCCCATACCTGGGTTTTTGTGTGCGGGTTGGCAGGGGTGATGACACCCTGACTATCCCATGTTTCACCCTATTGAACCAAGTCACCTTACTGTCGGTTTGTCTCTTTTGTTTTGCGAGGAGGCTCAGGTATTGGAGGTGGCGGCTCCTTAAACTTGATTGTCCTGCATGAAGATCATGGCCTTCTTGAATGCTGAGGACTTCTTCCTGTACCACTGTTTGAAGAAAGTATCTTCCAGAAACTGGCAGTAGGTTTGGGAGTTGAGTTTCTGTCCATATTCAACCCGAATAGGTCCAACTACCTCATCCTTAATGATTGCAACCCATACCAGTACCCCTCCTCTATCTGGCTGACGCCTGACAGAAGTGGTGCCATGTGTCCATTTGTGATCCAGCTACGGGCCCATTCATCTGGTCCATCAACAGTCACTCTCATTTAATCTGTCCATAAAACCTTTGAAAAATCTGTCTTCAGGTATTTCTTTGCCCAATCTATACAGTACATTTCAAATCATATTCAGTGGTGGTCGTGTTTCAGCCTTCTTGACCTTGGCCATTGTCGTGGAATTTCACATAGATATTGGTAGATTAATAACAAGTCACCTTCATTTACAAAGTATAGCTTTATCATTTAATATGTTTTAACATGCTGCATGGAGAGAGTCCGCATGACAGGAATATCTCCTGAATGACCTGATTCCTCATGCTTATATAAAATCTATCATTGTAATCTTAACCTATGATAGTTAAGGCAATTACTCTACCAATGTATTACTTCCTGAGCCCCAAATAAAGGCTATAGACAACGAGGCACCAAATCTTGCCAGACAGGATAAGTGGTACACCACAAGATGAATATATTGGTCAAGATGAATATCTTTTGGGTATAAATTGTGGAGCAGGTACAGGAAGGGAGTCGCAGAGTTACTAGAAAATGGGGACAGTAGAAACAATGGACCTCTAACACTTTTGCCTGATTGTCGCATTATTCAAGAGAGGCTTCTATGATAGAAATATAATATATGGAAAGGATTCTAACTGAAGGCTAAATAAGTACAATTTCTCCCACACCATGTCTCTGAGCACTTGACACCTTGTACTTCTGGACACTCCAGGTAGGTTCCAGTTCTGGAATATGATGACACTGGAGGATAATGGTAACTAATTATTCTCAAGTCTTTTGCAGTTAATCTTCTCCATGTGTTTTTTGCACCCCAGTTGACTATTCGCAACAAAAACTTTGATTGTCTGTTTGTCACGCCTCATTAGTTTAGCTATTTCAAGAGTGTTGCATCCGTCTGAAAAGCATTTTACATTTTATTACTTTTCAGTGTCGGTTAAATCTCTTTTTTGGCCCATTTTAACTGAGGTCGTGAAGCTGCCTAATAATTATGCACACCTTGATAATAGGTGTTATTCACTGTTGCCACACCCTCCCTCATTACACCAATACATTTTACCTGAACATTTTTCAATTCAATGAGCATTCAAGTTTATATGGTTTGGTGTTAGAAAATGTGCATAGAAATAATGATACAATCAGAATACTCACTTGCCTAATAATTGTGCACACAGTGTAGCATCCAGTGGTTCTAATGTGTTTGCCAAACCATACATATAGATAATATCACCATAATCTAAAATGGCCATAAAAGTAGCTGGAACAATTTGTTTTCTGTTACAGAGGACATGCAAGCCCTGTTTCTGTAAAGGAACCCTATCTTGAATTTGAATTTTCCCCAATTCAGCAATTTAAAAGAAAGTTCATCAACTAACCATACCCCTAAGTATTTACAGTGGTGAGAACATCTAGTTTGTGCATGACACAAGTAATTTTTCCAACAACTGTGTACAGAGAGATTATTTCACCTATAATTCACTATATCATTATTCCAGTGGGTCAGAAGTTTACATACACTACAGTGGGGAGAACAAGTATTTGATACACTTCCGATTTTGCAGGTTTTCCCACACACAAAGCATGTAGAAGTCTGTAATTTTTATCATAGGTACTCTTCAACTGTGAGCGACAGAATCTAAAACAAAAATCCAGAAAATCACATTGTATGATTTCTAAGTAATTCATTTGCATTTTATTGCATGACATAAGTATTTGATACATCAGAAAAGCAGAACTTAATATTTGGTACAGAAACCTTTGTTTGCAATTACAGAGATCATACGTTTCCTGTAGTTCTTGACCAGGTTTGCACACACTGCAGCAGGGATTTTGGCCCACTCCTCCATACAGACCTTCTCCAGATCCTTCAGGTTTCGGGGCTGTCGCTGGGCAATACGGACTTTCAGCTCGCTCCAAAGAATTTCTATTGGATTCAGGTCTGGAGACTGGCTAGGCCACTCCAGGACCTTGAGATACTTCTTACAGAGCCACTCCTTAGTTGCCCTGTGTGTTTCAGGTCGTTGTCATCCTGGAAGACCCAGCCACGACCCATCTTCAATGCTGTTACTGAGGGAAGGAGGTTGTTGGCCAAGATCTCGCGATACATGGTCCCATCCATCCTCCCCTCAATAAGGTGCAGTCGTCCTGTCCCCTTTGCCGAAAAGCATCCCCAAAGAATGATGTCTCAATCTCCATGCTTCATGGTTGGGATGGTGTTCTTGGGGTTGTACTCATCCTTTTTCCTCCTCCAAACACGGCGAGTGGAGTTTAGACCAAAAACCTCTATTTTTGTCTCATCAGACCACATGACCTTCTCCCATTCCTCCTCTGGATCATCCAGATGGTCATTGGCAAACTTCAGACGGGCCTGGACATGCGCTGGCGTGAGCAGGGGGGACCTTGCAATACATGTAATGAGTGGAGAACAGCAGGGTTTCTTAAAGAAAGACTAACAGGTCTGTGAGAGCCGGAATTCTTACTGGTTGGTAGGTGATCAAATACTTATGTCATGCAATTAAATGCAAATTAATTATTTAAAAATGATACAATGTGATCTTCTGTTGAAGTGTACCTATGATAAAAATTACAGACCTCTACATGCTTTGTAAGTAGGAAAACCTGCAAAATCGGCAGTGTATCAAATACTTGTTCTCCCCACTGTAGTGTATGTAAACTTCTGACCCACTGGAATAATGATATAGTGAATTATAGGTGAAATAATCTCTCTGTACACAGTTGTTGGAAAAATTACTTGTGTCATGCACAAACTAGATGTCCTAACCGATTTGCCAAATCTAAGTTTGTTAACATTAAATCGGTGGAGTGGTCAAAAAATTTGTTTCAATGACTTCAAACTAAGTGTATGTAAACTTCCGGCTTCAACTCTACAGCTCATTCTCAGTGACATCACTAACCAGGTTTGAAACTGTTTCACCATCACAAATATCTGCGTGCTGGTGCCCCACCACATTTTAAAAGAAATTCGCCCCTGCCCCTCAGACAGCCTGAGTCCACCACTGGGTGTAGGCTACAATGAAAAAACATAAGTGACCAACAAAAGAGTCTAACCAACCACATCAGACTCCCCCTTTGTCATATGGTTTAGTCAGAGGCCTCAGCCCATCTGAGCTGGAAGGACATAATCCAGTTTTGCCTCCGAGGCCAATAAACCAATCTGGAATTTTTCAGTCGATAAACCAAAAATCTGAAAATAAAAAAAACGAGTCCTTAAATAAGTAAACATAGGATTTTTCAACCCATTTAAAAAAAAATATATATATTTGGGATATTTAGTAGATTACACTGACCTAAAACACCAGCAAATTAACAACAATGGAATCATCAAAATATGAAGATTTTTTTAATGTTAGATATGTTCTCTACCACAATTTACTTAAGCTCTACCAATTTCTCAATGGACAGCTACTTTTAAGAAGGTAAAATGTAAACATCAATCAATCAATCAAACAAATGTATTTACAACAGCAGTTGTCACAAAGTGCTTTTACAGAGACACCCGGCCTTAAATCCCAAGGAGCATAGGCGCCGATTTATGTTTTCCTCCGTGGGTGCTAATAGGCGCACGCCATTTATTTATATATATATATATATATATATACACACACCTATATATACCTATATACACACCTATATATACCTATATATACACACCTATATATACATATATAAACGCACTACGCACACCTATTCATTTACCTATTAATAAAGCCGTAAAGTAGATCTTTCAAAATTTACCACTTATCACAAATACAGGATTGGAGATGAAAAGTTTATCTGACACGTAGGCCTAACCGCGATCAGTTCGTGGGAAATTAATGTTTTGCGCTATTATCTAAATATCGATAAAAAAAAAACGACACATAGTTTCTGGGAGTTTCTCCCTAATTTCTGCTACGGGTTTTTGATAGTGGCATTTTTTCATCTGAGAAACGCTGTGATTGGTGGATAGGGAGCACCCGGAGCAGGCGACTGGTTATGTCGCTGTCACTAATATCGACATAACCAATCACAGTGTGACAGACGCTTTACATATCACCAACGGCACGTTTAATTTTAAATGAATGTAGCCTACTGGCGGTCTGGCACACGTGGGTGCTCGTGCTCGGTATTTTTGTGGGTGCTCGCTATTTTCCGTGGGTGCTCGCTATTTTCCGTGGGTGCTCGAGCCCCGGAGCACCCACGGTATCGGCGCCTATGCCAAGGAACAAACAACAGTAGTGTTGAATTTCAGTGGCTAGGAAAAACTCCCTAAGAAGGCCGAATTTTAGGAAGAAACCTAGAGAGGACCCCCAGCTGTGCCGGGTGAAATATTAAGAGTCTAATTGGAATAATTAATACATTTATCTGGGCTAAGTCCAGAGCTTGTTTATAATTAGACTAGGTCAGAAGTATGACCAGATATACAAGGACAGGGACAGCAACGGGCCCCCCAAACCAGGTACTCCGCAGGTGTGGACCAGGACCTCATGTCCTCCTAAAGTTTAAAATGGGAGAAGACTGGGAAAATTCAGAAAATGCATTCATCATATAAACAACGACTTATAGTGGAGGAGAACTTTGTGGCTTTAGCCACGTTTCACATAAACCAATAACATCTAGATTATGATCAGAGATTAATTCATTTACTGCAACTGCCTTTGGGGCAAAGGATCTAACATTTAGGAGTCTCATTTTGAGATGCGAGGTGATACAGTCATTTTTATTAGTGATCGAGGTGGAGGAAAGCTTTATCTTAATAAGGTTTTTTTGTTAGCACTACCTTGTTTAACTTTTCTCAGCCTGGAACGAGTCACAGTGGCAATAGGTTAAGCTGTACTAACTACTCTGGCTATGCTATCGACAGACTCCACTATGCTAGCAGGCTGGCTAACAGCCTGCGGCCTGACCTGCACCCTATCTCATGTTGAGGCTATAGGAGTGAGACTCCTGTCAATGTTCCTAGATAAAAGAAGAGCACCACTCCAGCTAGGATGGAGTCTGTCGCTCCTCAGCAGATCAGGCCTGGCCCTATTTCTGGGAGAGTCCCAAAAAGAAAGCCAGTTATCTACAGACTCTACCTCCTGCGACGGGCAGAACTCCTTTTCAGCCAGCGATTGAGTTGCGCAAGTCTGCTGTAGAGCTCGTCACCACCCCTAGCTGGGAGGGGGCCAGAAACAATTACTTGATGCCGACACATCTTTACACGCTGATGCTATGTTCTTTGTAACCTCTGACTGTTTCATCCTAACGTCGTTGGTGCCAACGTGAATAACAATATCTCTGTACTCTCTATACTTGCCAGTTTTAGACTTGGCTAGCACCAGCCCCAGATTTGTGGCTATGTCGGTGGCTCTGCCCCCCAGTAAACAGTGTACGATCGCCGGCTGATTCTTTAGTCTAATACTGCGGGTAATGGAATTGCTGATGACTAAAGTTTTCAGTTTTTCAAGGCCACCGGTAGAACATGCCTGCCGATCATTCCCCTCCGAAGACGGCTCGGGCCTTGACTCCAACTCCAGTGGGGAAAACCTGTTGAAAGTCTCAGTTGGATTTAGCAACGATTCAGGTTTAACTGGTTGACGGCATTTCTTCCCAGTGACCAAGAAAATGTTGTGTCCAGGCTGCAGGAGCTGTGCCGGGGGGCTAACAAGACTATTGTTTCTTCCTGGTGGCACTGCCGCAGTTTCTCATTTCTACACTAACATAATCCTTGCCTGACATTCGCGTCAGAAGCCGAGCCTCAAACTCTTCTATCTTTAACTGAAGATGATAGTTCTCCTCTGTGTTGTTGCTACAACAATTACAGTGATAAGGCATTTTAATGAGACTTAGCGTCGGGTGTTCAGGGGTGAGTAGTTCCGTTAACAATCCCACAGTTCAATGCAACATAAATAAAGCAATTTCCTTCAGGCCGTAAGTATGCAAGACAGTGTTTAACAAATATATTTTTGGTTACCACATGAATCCATGAGTTGGAAAAAAGTTAAACTAAAGAAATTCCCTTCAATTAGTTGGTATGTTCAAACGTTTGAGTGGCACTGCATATTTTCACAATATACACAACACGTCTGGTAGACACTACCGGAGCATCAGGGCACACACTTTTTTTCCCCCTCAGGCCATAAGGCTCCTTTACCAGCAACACTGATCCATGATCAAACTGATCA